>NW_027185852.1:533207-578155 GCF_028583685.1 Petaurus breviceps papuanus | reverse complement strand
TCGCTGTGAGACTGATGGCCTTGCATTTATTTTCATTACAATAGAGCCCTTTTCCTGGGCTCTTTCTTTGCTTGCTTTTTTTTTTTTTTTTGCGGATAAATCTTAACATTACATCACTGTCTTCGAGGAGGGTGAAGGGGATTTATTGCTGTCATGACTGTAGGAGAGACTTGACTATTCTCAAAGAGCGTACAGTGGGAGAGAGGAAAACTTATCTGACAAAAGTGAGAATATTGCAAAGTGTTCCTTTACTGCTGGGTGGGAGAAGGCCAACTGAATGCAAGAATGAATCAAAGCATGATGGAACCTTGAATCCTTAGAGATGCTGCCATAACACTTTTCAGTTTTTCAGGAAGTAATTTTGTGTTTATGGAGGAGAAGGGGAAAAGGCATGCACACACCCAAACATTCACACACATGTGCACATACATGTGTGTATGCATGTATATACACATGTATATGCATGTGCATTTGTATATTTTATAATATTATATACATATATGAAAATAATAAGTCTCTCATTTGCCTGTTGCTCAGTCAGCCATGTCTGACTTTGTGACCCTGTGGATCATAGCATGCCAATACTGTCCATAGGGTTTTCTTGGCAAAGATGGCTTCTCCAGTGGATTAAGGCAAACATGTTAAGTGACTTGCCAAGGGTCACACAGCTAGTTAGTGTCTCGGACCAAATTTGAACTTAGGTCTTCCTAACTCCAGGCCCAGCACTATCCATTGAGCCCCGAGCTGCCTTCCTGATAACCGTAGGCAACATTAAAAAACAAAACAGAGCAAAACAAAGCAACTTAAGTGGGTACTAAGAAGAGATTTTGTCACTGAAAAACAATTGCAGTTAATATGTTACTGTATGTCCACACCTGGTCCATGGCGTAGTATGTCCCCGGTGCTTTTAGCTGGTTGCATTTCCTGTACGTCCATCATATCATTGTCATCATCCAGATGGCCAGAAGAATTGGCTAGGTCCACTTGAGTCATTTACAAACTTACCACTGACCCTTTAATAGCATATACACAAATGGAGATTAGGATAAAATGATCTGAACCCTGCCCATGAAAGAAAAGCTGGGAAAACATGACAATAGGTTCCTTGGGGTCTATGAGAGCATAGACATGACTGTGAACAAATAGTGCAGTGGATCAATGGGATCAATGGCATAGACAGAGGTTTTCTCTTTGGTTTCAGCCAGTTCAGTGGACCAGGAAGGTCAAATGGAAATGAAAGAGAAATAAGATGTCTATTAAGTTCATCTGCACATGGAGAATAAATCCAAGTAAGCTCTACAGAGATTGCAAAAAGCTATCAATATCCATATGTTTAGTGTAGATTTGCCCATAAACATCCTTCGAAACATGTTATAATCTCATTTGTGGATAGAATGCTGGGCCTGGAGTCAGGATGATCTGAGTTCAAATTTGGCCTGAGATTTGTGTGACCTGCCTGTATGACTCTGGACAAGTCACTTAACCTCTGCCTCCATTTCCTCAATTGTAAAATTGTAAAAAACCAAAACCCAGGGTTGTCATGAGACTCAAATGAGATAATATTTGGAAATTTGACGATGGATTTGGACTTAGGTCTGCTTGACTCCTGGTGCAGGGTTGGCAGATTTGACAGTCTGGTGAAGCCTATGGATCACTTCTGAGAATAGTTTTAATGCATAAAATATAATATATGAAATGACACAAGAAATATTTTATATTGAATATTCAATAATATAATGAAATAAAGTTATCAACATATTAAAAGTTCCAAGTTCCCAGACCCCTTGATGTTAAGAATTCCTGAATTAAAGCTGTCCAGAAGTGAAATGGACAACAAACAAATTTTGGGCAACCATTTATTTTGTATGTTGTAACAGTCCTTTTTGAGTAGGACTTAGGTCAGATATCTCATGAGGTTGCCTCCAGTTCCAGAATTTGTGACTCTATTTGCATGGCTTCTTAGTCACTGGATACCCCAGAGGAAATCTGAAATCATCTAAGTGGAATGGGTTAGGAGAGGTAGTGAGTGCCCCTTCCTTGGAAGCATTCGGGCAGGGGGTGAATAGCCACTTGTCATGCATGTTAAAAATGGGAATTCCATTCATGTGTAAGTGGAGCTAAACAGCCACTGAGCTCCGTCCATCTCTCAAAGCCTGCGATTTCCTGGACTCTAACATTTGAGCTGGAGATACCCAGTTAAGCTACTTACACACATATACAGTTGACTCAGGATATTATTTTCCTTAAAGCCACACCCCTGTCTCTTCGTTCCTTTCTCAGCCCTTCTTTAGTGTGGCTCCTCTCTTGTTCACCCTCATTAGTGACATCCTCCTATCCATGCAAAGTCCTGAGGATTGAGTGGGGGTGGGGACTCTTCCTGAACTCCAGTCCCATGCCCCCATCTGCCATTGGACATTTTCAATCTGGATATCCCACAGGGATCTCAAATTCAGCCTGCTCAAAAGGAACTCGTTGCCATTCCTCTGTGTGATGGTTGGGGGAATTTATTACAATTTAGATGAAATAGTTGGCAAAGGGCTTTACTTAACATTGTTCTAAGCCAAGTCAGGGAGAAACAGCAGTTCGCACATTTTAAAGGATGTCTCTATATGACAAGCAGGCTTCTGAATACATGCCATTTTCCATCTGAATATAACTTGTACCAAAAAATAAATGGTCATCAGGGGCGGCCAGGTGGCTCAGTGAGTAAGAGCACTGGCTCCAGTGTCAGGATGACCTGGAGATTGAATCCTGGGCTCAGATACTTAGCACCACACCCAGAAATAACTGGCCGTGTAACCTTGAGCAAGTTACTTAACCCTGATTGCTTAAAAATAAATAAATAAATAAATAAATGAAGGGTCATCCTGGACTCAAAGCAAGGTATCACTGGCCTTGGGGAGAAATTCCTCCTGCTTCAGCAGAGGTGATGAGACCTCAAACTCTGCTCATCTGTCATCATCAGTCGTAGGGTTGTAAGACAATGAAGATTGGCCTGTTGTTGCTGTTGTGGATCTTACATAAGAACTGGGGTTAAAAGAAGGCAAAAGGGAAATTCGATGTGACAATATATTTATACTGGGATGGAGTGACGTCCCAAAGCAGAAATGCAATTGCCCCCCTTCTCTGCCACGAAACCCGCCCTCTCCCAAACATCCAGATTTCTGTTCTGGGTGGTATCATCCCATCAGTTTCCCATGTTGTGACGTTGGGATTACATTCAGTTCTACCCTCCCTCGGTCTCCATGGGCCAGCAGCTGCCAGATGTGATCATTTCTGCCTCCACCACATCTGCCCTTCCCTCTCCTCAAACTGCTGCCACCTGAGCTCAAGCCCCCCTCACCTCTGCCTGCTCAACTGCAATCGCCTCCAATCTGCTCATTCCACTTCTAGACTTTCTCCTTCCTTGACCCTCCCCCACACAGCTGCCAAAGTGATTTTTCCTAACATTCCTGCCTGACCCTATCAGTGCCCTGCTCAATAGATCCTACCACGGACTAGATTCCAGGGATATGGACAGAAGATCTTGAGCTTTCCTGTGAGGGAGACATTGCAGGTGTGGTTCTCATCTTCATTTTATGGATGAGGAAGCTGAGGCTCAGAGTCTGGTGATGACTTATACAGCCCGAGGCCAGATTTGAATTCAGGTGGCCCTGACTCTAGTACAATAGATGCAGCTAGGTATCTCAGTGAATAGAGCACTGTTCCTGGAGTCAGGAAGACCCGAGTTCAAACGTCAGCTCAGACACTTATTACTTATGTGGGCAAATCACTTAGCAATGACCTCCCTGAGCTGTTGTAAGGATAGAATCAGATGGCATTTGTCAAGCACTCTGTAAACCTTTTCTTTTCTTTCTCTTTTTGTAAATTCATTTTGAACTTAAAAAAAAATATTTCCATATACACAGTACAACACAAGAAGAAGATTCAATATGAAACCATGAATCTCCTTTTCACAGTTTACTTTAAAAAAGACAAAAACAACTACGTAATAAAACCTGCACATCATTTTGAAAGCTACCCTACTTTTCTGTATTTCTTTCTAAGTTGTTTTTCTTTTGGAGGGGGAAGGCAGGGCAATTGGGGTTAAGTTACTTGCCCAAGGTCACATGGTTAGTGAGTGTTAAGTGTCTGAGGCCTGATTTGAACTCAGGTCTACCTGACTCCAGGGCCGGTGCTCTATTCACTGCGCCACCTAACTGCCCCTCTAAGTTTATTTTGTTCTCTGCTGTGTAGTTTTCTTTTCTCTCTCTCTCCCCACCACCAGAGAAGACCACTAGTAGACACAGATAAGTGTATGTAAGTGTGTATATGTATGTATATACACATACACATATGTGTGTGTGTGTAAAACTATATTAATCATACTTCTATTGACCAGTTCTTTCTCTGGAAGTGGATAGCATCTTCCTTCATGCGTCCTTTGGAATTGATTCGAGTATTTACAATACTCAGGATAACTCAATTGTTCACAGTTGTTCTCTGAACAATATTGCTATCGCCGTATATAACATTCTCTTAGTTTTGCTTATTTCATTCTTCATTATTTCATGCAAGTCTTTTCATGTTATTTTTTTCTAAAATCAACCAGATCATCATTTCTTATGGCACAGTCGTATTCCATTCCAATCAGGTATCCCTACTTGTCCAGCCATTCCCCTGGTGATGGGCATCTACTCAATTTCCAGTTGTTGTTTGTTTTTTTCTTTTTGCCACCACAAAGAGAGCTGCTATCAGTAACTGAGGACATAGAAGTTCCTTTCATTTCAGGCTGATCACCTTGGGAGCAGACCTCGTGGTGGCACTGCTGAGTCAAAGGGTATACACAATTTCATAGCTCTTTGAGCATCATTCCAGATTGCTCTCCAAAATGGTTGGATTGATTCATAGTTCCACCAACAGTCTATTAATGTCCCAATTTTTCCGCATCCCCTCCAACATTTGTTATTTTCTCTTTCTATAGTTTTAGGGAGTCTAATAGGTATAAGATGATATCTTAAAAGTTGTTTTAATATGCATTTCTCTAATCAATAATGATATAGAGATTTATTTCATATGAGTATATATAGCTTTGATTTCTTTGTTCAAAAACTGCCTGTACATATCCTTTAATCATTTATCGATTGAGGAATGACTCATATTCTTATACACTTGACAAAGTTCTCTACATATTTGAGATATGAGACCTTTATCCAAGAAGCTGTCTATACACCCCCCTCTAATTTTCTGCTTTCTTCCTAATCTTGGCCACACTGTTTTATTTGTATAAAACCTTTTTAAATTTAATGTAATCAAATTATTTATTGTTCACTTCCCCATGCTTTCTAACTCTTGTTTATTCATAATCTCTTCCCCTGTCCTTCAGTCTGATGTGTGATTTGTTCCATGTTCTTTGAGTTTTCTCATGAGTCTTCCTTTATATCTAGGAATCTAGGGCATATATCCATTCTAACCATATCTTGCTGAATGGTCTGAGCCCAATTTCTGCCAAAATTTCCAACAATTTTTGCCAAATAATGAAATTTTATCCCCAAAGCTTAAATCTTGTGTCAAACACAAGGTTACTAAATTCATTGGCTTCTGTGTATTGTATATTTACTCTGTTGCACTCTGAAAACCTTAAAGCTCTATAATCACTAAAAATGCCAGTGAATGAAAAGGTCTGTCCACCCCTGCCCCTCCCCTACCACCATTCTGACTCTCTTTCTATTGAGTTAATCCTGTCTGTGCCCTGATAGTGTATCAGCAGCTAGTTTAAATAAAACAAACACACACAGAGATAATGCTGAATTGCTTGCAACTGTTCTGTTTTCTCACAGCCCTTCAGACTTCTTAGTGCTTACACAAACAAACCTTTTATCATCTTCTATTTAGTGGTTTGCCTGCTTCAGGCCTCCTAGCCCAGGACTGTTATTTTCATGCTTAGGGCCAAATGGTGCCATCTGACCCTCCGACTGTCCTGCTTCAGTGTCTTTGATAGGAAAGGGGAGACGTAGATAGTGAAGATATGCTGTTTTAATGACTGTTTTTAAAAGGTGCAGATACAGCTAACCCACTTTTCAGTACCATCTGTGTAAGATAAAGCACATACTATGTGACTGTGGGTGGACAACCAATTGATGGAGGCGAATAACCCCATTAAATTGTGTGCAGCTTCTTTTTTGAGGCTGGTTTGAGCCAACTGATGGGTTCCCTTTATGACTTTACTCTTGGGGGCTCACACAGTTTTACTCTTTTGTCATCATGACGTGACATTCCACTCGGCTTCTAGTTTATTTTTAGCCGGGCTATCAGACTTGTGCTCCACAGGATTGTTACCACACCCGAGCAAGACAGCCCTTTGCTGGAAGCCCTCACAGAGCAAGACCACAGCAAAAAGCCAACCGATGGGCAATTACAAGTCCAGACCCACCCAGACCTGCACCGGTAAGTAGCCAAATTTCTTCTAATGTAATATGTGCCAGATGTGGCTTCCATCTCTGGTCAAACTTAAGATGTTGTGTGGATTGATGAGATCAACTCAGATCCCTTCTTTCTGAAAGGTCAGCCCAGAAACAAACAAAACATATTGGGGGGGAGGGGGATAGGTATATATTTTATTACCTTGACATAATGTAATTGAAATTGAGTTAGAATACTGCTGAATCTAGGGATTTTAAAAAATTAATTCTTAAGTAATTAGTGTTTAAAAATCTCAAACTCAGTTCTAAGACCAGAGATTGCTATAATTAAAATGCAATAAAATCAAATGAAATAAGTAAAATCGATTTTTCTGAGTAAATATATTATCCAAAATAAAATGAGGCTTTAATTATTCCCATTCACTTTGATTGCATTTTAAATATAAACATCTGCATTTAAAATTCAAAATCAGTGCTCTAAACTCAGTATTGTAGAATGGAGTATGGAAAGCAAGGCTTTGATTACTAGTGTGTTATGAACTGTATCTGCTTTGTGCAAAACACAACTGCAAATCAGGCCCATTTGTTTTCCTTTACTAGATGAGTGGAAGAAAAAAGTCAGTGAATCCTACATCATTATAACAGAGAGGTTGGAAGATGACCTGTGCATCAAAGACAAAGAGAAGGCAGAACTGAAGCATGCTTTTAGGTAAGTGGCCAGGAAGGACCAGCCTGACCCTTCCTCTCAAGTGGGAGCTCTCACTATGTAAGCTCTCTCCACCAGCACAGATGGCTCACTCGTCAGGTGCAGTAGTCCTGGATAGTTGCTCTGAGAGTTGGGGACACATCTTGCATGTGGCTGAGGTGGGGCCTGACTCCCCACTAGATCACACTGGCTCTGCTGGGGTAAAAAGGCTGCCAGCATCTGAGACACAATGATCACTGGCCAACATTTGGAAAACATCTGACATTCTACGTAGTGTGTGGCCTACTTCATCAAGTGTGAGCCTTCTACGGCTCTGCAAGGCAGGAATGTGTAGCCTCCAGGGATTCTGGTCTCATTCAGTGGTTGGTCCATGCAGATCAAAACCCACCCGCATGTTCCTGAACTGCAAAGCCCCGGGCGCTGGCCCTGTCACCTCACCCCAGGCAGCACTGTCGGATACATTCTGCTTTGTGATTTTGCTTCCTTCCCTATGAGCTAACTCCCTCTTCCCATGCAGATGATCAGTTCTCCTTCAATGGACAATCTTAGGGAATTGTCTAGACCCCTGAAAGGTTGGATGATGTAGCCCAGTTCACACAGTTATCAATTGTGAGAGTTGGGACTTTCCCCTCCACTCTCCTATCCTCTTTTCTCCTCTCATCCCTTCCCTCTTACAGATGGAAAGGAGTGGGGAACATGAAAGCAGAGGAAATCCCAAGCTGACTCCTTTATTTCTGGGATGTTTCAGCTCCTATGACCTGCACCAGCCACAAGAAGTGTGATCTTGCTTCCCTGATGGTGGCAGCAAATTGGCCACACTGTCCTCCTCTGGTGATTAGGGCAAGTCCAACTTTGACAAATCTTTCCTAGGCCTTCGGGAAGCTGGGCACTGCTGGGCAATCACATGAGAGCATGTCATATCCCCTTGGGGCTTCAATCAGGAGAAAAATGTAAATGGCGTGGTATCACAAGCCTTGAAAGAACAAAGTCCCCAAGTAAAGGGGCAGGAACCCGCTGGTCCCAAGAGCCTTTTAGAGACCTGGGCTGAGTCCTGGAGTGGTCACTGACGCTGGCTGCACAACTGAGGGGTCTCAGCTGCTGAGCCTCCACCCCTGAAAAGCATTATTCCTGCCCGGGCCCGCAGCAAGAACTTGGACTTGTCCTAGAATCAGTTTTTATTTATTGTTCTCAGAAAACATGTACAAACCAAGGTCCCAGTAGCATTATATCTTCTCAAAAGCAACCTCCAGACACATTGACATATATACAGCTCTCATATCTGGATAATAAAATCTCTGTGGATAAAATACTTTTAAGATTTTTGTCAACAGAGTTGATAAGAGCCAGAAATTGGCTTGATTTATGGCCTAGGAAAGAATTGCTTCAGATGACATCCTCTACAGTCTAGGGCGCTATTCATAATGCTGGCACCCACGCTGGGACACCCCTGAACCATCTGCTGTGTGTGTCATCAGTGGGACATGATGGGCAGAGAGCTGCCCGTGGACTCAGGAAGGCCTGGGCGTGAGTCCTGCCTCTGACTACTGCCACCATATGACCCTGGGGGAAGTCACTAAGCCTCTTGGTAACTCTGAGATTATAGGCTGTTGCTTTGGTGGAGGGAGTTTCCTCATCCAGGACTTCACTCTGTGAATAAATCATAGGTCTGGTCTCCACCCTCCCTCTGTTTCATGTGGGATAGCCCAATGCTCCAGTGAAGCATTTGCCCTGTTAGGCTGTTCTGTCCAGTGAAGCCAATCCCTTCTCATCCAAGTCTGCTAAACAACAGTAGGTAGATGATCACAGGTGAAGATAGATAGATAGATCTATATAGACAGATGCTAGACAATTAACGGATGATAAATTAGAGAGAGTTGTTCATTTAAGTTATATCCAACTCTTCATGACCCTATTGGGGATTTTCTTGACAGAGACACTGGAGTGGTTTGCCATTCCCTTCTCCATATCATTTGGCAGATGAGGAAACTGAGGTAGACAGGGTTAAGTGACTTGACTAGGGTCACACAGTTACTAAATATCTGAGGTCAGATTTGAACTCATATCTTCCTGACTCCAGGCTGGGCCACCAGGCAGCCTCATAAGTGGACTGATAGATAAAAGGAAAGAAGCAGAAAATGTCAGTCAAGGAGATCTGGGTTCAAATTCTGTCCTGTTGTGATTCTGAGCAAATCATGACTTCTTTGTGCCCTGGACACTCTTTCTCTTACGTTTCAGAGCAGCTTCTGATCATTGTTAGCAGAGGTCATTTTCTTACTGGAAAATTCCCATCCTTTGCCAAGCTCTGTTGCATCTCCTTCCCCAACAGCTTTATCTTCTAGCCCCTTCTGTCCTCAGACTGGGGGAGATGCTGGTGCAGGCCCTCCCAACCTCACACCTGAATTTCTGCAGTGCTGCAGGGGTGGGGGAAGGGAGCTGCTGACCTCAGGGCTCCCCACACTTCAGTCCATTGTCCTCCCAGCCAGTGGAGTGATCTTCCTTAAGATGCAAGTGTGGCCTTATTCCATGTGTGTCCACACAGACACTCACATACACACACATTCACATACACATACTCTCACACACTCATACACACACTCACACACACACTTGCACACTCACATAACACAAATTCACATACACATACTCACAGTCATACACGCTCACATATACACTCACACACACTTACTCACATACACATACTCACACAGTCATACACACATACACTCACACACTTACACACTCACATATATACTCACACTCACATATACACACACTTACACACTCTCACACACTTACACTCACATATACACTTACACTCACATACACAAACACTGACATACACACATTCACATACACATACTCTCACAGTCATACACACTCACATACATACACACTCACTCACACACATACTCTCACACATACACACACTCACATAGTCACACACTCATACACACAGTCATGCACACACACTCACTCTCACACACTCATGCATACATTCACATACACATACTCTCACATACTCACACATACACTCACACACATTCATATTCACATAAACACTCACACTCACACACATACTCTCACACATGTACTCACATACACACATATACACTTACACACACTCACATACACAGACACTGACCATACACACATTCACATACACATACTCTCACAGTCATACACTGTAGCAGCGAGCACCCCAGCATCCCCAGGGTGGCTGCTCACACAGGTTCTTGGATCTGCTTTGTTAAAGGAAAGCAACTCAAAATGGGTTAACAAGCTTACTTTAATCAGTCAGATATGCATCGTTTACCTAGTTCAGGGGAAAAAGGTCAGCACCCAGAACTTCAGATATACAAACAGAATTATCAAGACAGGAACAGATCAAGTAGACAGATTTCCAAACTGTCCAACCATTACATCCATACCAAACAACATCTGGGTTTCAACATCTGGGTTTTTCAAAGCCGAGGGGGAGCGCTCTCAACAACGGCTTCCCAGAATCCAGATCAAATAACAGAACACTTCTCAAAGTGAGCCCCAAAACAAAGCTACACATCAGGGCTTATATAGCCTTCTCCTGGCTCAGAGAATGTAACAACCTTATTGACTCACTGGCCAATCAAGAAGTATCTACTGAAAAACAAGCCTCTCACCCCAGGCTCCAGGTGCACTTTAGCCTAGGGGCAAGGAAGATCTTTAAAATTTACATTCCCATTACATACACACACTCACACACACACACTCACTTACACTCAACACCTACTCACACATACACACACTCACATAGACACACAGTCATATGCACACACATTCACTCGCACACACTCATGAACACTGACACACACACTCACATACACACACTCACATAGACACACACATTCACATATACATACTCTCACACAGTCATACACACTCACATATACACTCACACACACTCACATACACACTCACACACATACACATACACACACTCACATAGACAGTCACACACACATTCACATATACATACTCTCACACAGTCATACACACTCACAAACATACTCTCACACATACACACACACTCACATAGACACACATATACTCATACACAGTCACATGTACACATTCACTCTCACACATTCTCTCACGCACACTCACACACAGTCTCACACACATACACACAGCACACTCACTCACACACACATACGCATACATACACACTCAGTAAACTTAAGGCCCTCCTCTGACCTCCAGGGAAGTCTGTGTGATGGCACCTCTTAGACTCTGAAAGCCCTTGCTGAGGTGGCCACCTGCCACCTCCCCAGGGTTCTTCCACAGGCTGCTCTGGGAAGCCTCAGCAATTCCTTGAGGCCAGCCTCCCTGCCTCCAGATACATCTCCCCACTCCTTCCAGCCTGGACTTTTGTTGTCCCCATCCCCAGCTCCACTGAAGCCTCCCCTTCTGACCAGCGTCTTTGTCCTTCCCTCTCCCTCCTGCTGCCTCCCTCCAGTTTTCTCCTCTTGAGGAGTCCATGGCTTATTGGTGAAGAACGCTTCTGCCCATTGTTAACCCTTTAGACTGTGACGTCCTTTAGTGAAGGGGCTGTCTCTTGTCTTTCTTTGTGTCCCAGTGATTATCACGGTGCCTGGCACACAGTATTTACTGACTGGTTGGCAGTTCTGTGCACAGGGATCAAAGAGGGACAGAGCAGAAGGTCTAAAAGCTGCCCCGGGAATTCTGAATGAGGCCTCTCGGCATCAGGCCCTGGGGACTGAGCTGGTTCAGTGCATTGATTGGGGGCTTGGAATCTATCCTGCTTCAGACACTGGCTAGCTTTGGACCCCAGGTGGCTCACTGGCTAACTTCCCTTTGCTCATCTTATGACAAGCAGTGGGTGCAGAAGGTAGGACTCTGGACCTGAAGTGGAGGAGACCAAGATTCGAATCTTGTCTCCGTCACTGTGTGCTGGATAACCTTGGGCAAATCACTTAACTTTTCTGTGCCTCTGTTTCCTCATCTAAAATGAGGGGATTGGCCTTGATGACTTTGAATGTCGTTTCTGGCTCCACACCTAAATCCCTGGGATCCCAAGAGCATCCATCTGCTATCCCTCCCATGCAAAGCCTTCTTTCTACCTTCTTGAGTTTCCTTTGAACATCCCAAATATATAGTTATTAAATTAATAAAAAATATGCGGCTGTCCACCTACATGGGGCCGTTTTGTGTGGCACGGCCAGTTTGTTTCTGACTGTTCAAGTGGCATATTCTAATAAGCAACCATTTAGGGTTGCACTGGATGTCAGCTTGGAGAAGGGGGAGGGTCATAAGAAAGGAACTTAATTGGATTACAAAACTTTATGTTCTTCTGGGTAAAAGGTAAAGTCTTTAAAAAAAATTGGTTCATTATGCTACAAGAAAGAAAGTAACCTTTGGGTGCAGAACCACCGTTTTTAATGGCCTGCACTACATTCTGCCAGAATTTATTATTAGCAATATATTCATAATAACGCTTGATTTTAATTAGGGACCCCATCCATGCCCCAGCAAGCTCTATGAACTCATTAGGATCTGTGAAGGTACAGGATAGTATGGCAGATGACAATGAATGTGAGGGGAAATTAGAAAGTCAATTGGGCTTAGGATGTTAGAATACATGGGAGGTGTTCAATTGGCAGTGAGTTCAACACACGCTGTTACTTTACAACAGGCAAAAGGAGAGAAAATTAAATTTCTCTCCTAGGAATGATGTGTTTTAAAATCTTGAATATTTTAATTGCATCTATCAAAACAGAAGCATTTCACCAAAAGCCAATGGGAAATAAAATTAGTATCTAAATATAACCACAAAAGTAACTTCCATTAAAAACATCCTATCCTACTTATTAAAGTTGTGCCAAAAGATGTTCTAGGATGAATCTAAAGTGCTCGGTATCGTTAGGGTCTGGTCTCCTGCTGATTCATTTCATTGGCACGAACAGACAGTAGATATATAAAAAGTGGGCAGAGCCTTCTGCTCAATGGGAGGCTTGGCAGTGGGACTGACAATCAGAGAAGAAAACTCAAATCTTTTTAATGACTTTTTTCCCACCTTTCAAAACCTCAAGAAATAAGAGAAACGTCTTGCTAATATCTTAAAAATCTGCTTTATTGCTACCTTTTCACCTGTCATGTCCCACCCTCCGCCACAAGTAATTATCCCTTTTCCCAAAGAAACGATTAAGCTGTAGCAGAGGCTGGACTGATGAAGGATGTGGCGCTTCCCGCATCCTCTGTGCCCTTCCTCAGCTGTCAGGTCCGCAGAGTGGGCTGCCTTCTACTCACCTCATTGCGTCATACCCACCTCATCTTCAAGTTGTTTTTTAGGGCCTTTAGTTTCTTCCCTTCTAGGAGCAAAGTGAATTTAGTAATGTACCGAAAATAGGAGAATCACAAAACTGTGGAGGTGGATGGAGCCTCGGACACTCTCTAGCCTGACCTAGAGCTAAGCATGCTCTTCTCCATCTATCCCATCAATGAGTGGCCATCTTGTCTTTGCTTGAAGACTTCCAGGGGGAAACATGCTCCTTCCTGGGAGGGCCCAGTCCATTTTCACAATCTCTAGTTATTAGGAAGTTGTTTTTTTTCTATCTCTCCCTCCCTCCATCCATCTCTCCATCCATCCATTCAATTTATTTTAATCAAGCCTATCTTTTCCTCTTTGAAGTTTCTATACTTTTCCCCAAAATTCTCCTTTCTTTGACAAAGCAGACCAGGTTAAATCTCTCTCCCAGAGGAGAGCCTCCAGGTATTTGAAGACAAGGCTTACAACTCCCCTAAGTTTTCTCTAAGCCCCACTTCCTGCCTCTGCTCTTCCACAGACATGAAGCCAAGGCCCTTCCCCATCCTTGTCACTCTCTGATGAATGCTCTCAGGCTTATCATAATCCTTCATGAAATGTGGGTCACCAAATGAACAATGGGCCAGATGAGAGGTGATCACGGCAGAGAACATGGAGAACATCACTCCCTCATTCCTTGGAATGGGGTCTCTAAGCCTGCCCTTCTGTTAGCCTCTTTGCCAGCTTCTTTAATGCTAGCTAAAAAAACCAAAACCAAAACCAAAAACCCAGCTATTGAGATCACTATTTCTATGTGTCATACGAAAATATTTCTTGCCTTTTTTATTTTCTTATGGAGATTTTAGAGGTCTTTTGTTTTTATAATGCCCATGTTCTTCAATATCTGGGTCCTCTTCCTCCTTCCGGAGAGCCATCCTTTATTATAAAATATATAAAGAAGAGAAAAACAGTTCAGCAAAACTAACCTTGTCATCAGAAAAGTCTGCCATGTCCTTAGTGACCCATGCCCAGGAGTCACCCATATTAGCAAAAAGGGACACGTCAGCGCCTCATTTAGTGTCTCCTGTTTGAAGCCAGACTTGGTCACTGAAATTCCACCATCCCCATTATCTTTCCTTGTCTTTTTTTAATCACTGAATATACCGTCGTCCTGGCTGCTCTGACAATACTTTCTAGTAGGTCATATATCACTTTGTGCATCTTTGTATATACCAGCTTCAATGTCTTTTCTCTCCCCATCCCCCAGCTGATGTACCCCGATGTGATTTCTGACTCTGCTGCTACAAATATGTGTGAATATGTTGGTGTGAGTAACAGTGGAACTTCTGAACCAATGCCGATAAACATCTCATTGCTTCACTCTCACAATTCCAGAGTTCTTTCTGGAATGCTGGACCAGCTCTGTGGACAGTCCTCTACTGGACCCACTTTGTCTCAGCCCTCAGCCACGTGCAGTCTTCCTTTGTGTCTCTGTTGTCTAGTTGCTGAGTGTGATGGGGTCTGGCACTGGGCTCGATCATGGCCCCTTCAAGTTTTTGGTGCTTTTGTTTTTGTTTGTTTGTTTGAGGACAAGGATGGGCAGACTAGTAAATGTTTAAAAAGCAGGTCTCTGAGAGGAAAATGAAAGTACACTGCACACTCTTTTCAGTTGCTCGTCAGCATGAACATCTCCTACATCATTTTCTCAGGTCTAGATGATCTTCAACTCAGGAAATCAAACCCTTATTTGTAGCATTTCTGATTTTGTAGGTGTAAATGCTCATATGGAAAATTTAGCTATCAGTCCTCTGAACATCCCCACAGCCATAGGGGAGATGTGTGTGTGTGTGTGTGTGTGTGTGTGTGTGTTAAAATGGGGTAAAACAGTGGGCACTCATGAGTAAGAGGAGTGCTGCTGTGTAGCTGTAAAAGTGATAATAAGGGTTAGATAAAATAACTCCGTTATCATGAGAGACACTCATTGGTCCCCTCTCTGGAACGTGCTCTTAAGAGAGAAATGAATTAAATTCTTAACCATCTTACATCCAATGGCACATTTCACATTCTGTCATGTTTATACTATTAAAATAAGTACAAAACAAGGCTTTATGTTTCAGTGTGACAGTCCTGATACAGTAGAGAGAAATCAGAATTTAAAGAGACCTGGGTCAGAAAGTTGGCTCTTCCACTTCCTAGCCTTGGCATCTGTAATGCCAAGCAAAGGCAACTTCCCAAGGTTCAAAATATCAGCATAGGTGGTCTTCATTTTATTCAGTGACAAATTAAGAACAGAGAGAATCAACATATAGCATAATTCAAAATACAGCATTTACCAAGTGTGATTTAATCAAGTACTACCCCACCCCTGGACATTACATTCATTTAATCAATCACAAAGTGCCTCTTCTAAATACTACTCCGCCCCTAGGCAGTACATTCATTTAGTCCATCACAAAGCCCCTCTTCTCAAATGGAGATTAGGTTCCAATCATAAGTACATTCATTTGTTCAATCTCAGAGTACAAAAAGGTCAAAAGTTCCCCACCCCTGGATCACAATTGAATCTACTCCAGAGTCTCTCTAAACCCATGTCACCGGCTCCTCCCAGTTCAGCCCTCTCTTTGCACGTTAACCAGTCCATCCCACAAGTGGGATTCACAAGCTCTGGGCTTTAACAAAATCAATCCAAAAACCAAGCCAATACAGGGGGATCTTTAAATTCCATTACTATTACAGCATCTCAGGTCAACCCCTTGAGCTCTCTATGCTTCCAATCTTTATGCATTATGTGGGAAAAATACCACCTGTGCACACTACTGCACTGAGTACCAGCATGGATCTGCTAACAGCCGTATGGGACTTTCTAAGTGTTAAATGGTGTGTATCAAGGACCTACTTGAGGGGCTTTGTGTGAGCACTCCTCCTTCCTCCTCTTTCCCTCTCTATCGTGGGGATTGAGAATCAGATCAACAGCATAACATTTGCTCCTGAGAAGGGCAGGACAAGCTATGGCCTCATGACTACCCAGGATCCTTATTACTCTTCATCATAGGCTGCCTCAGCTCCTTCTCTGACCTCTGCCCTTGTTCTCTTGGACCATCCCTGGAGTATCATCCAGCCTTTGCCTATTATGCCCTCTGGAACTTTCTGAAGAGCTGCCTTTAATTCAGACATTTGCCTTTACCTTGTAAATGATTGTGTCCATGCCTTGATTTACTTTTCTGTGCATATGTTGTTTCTAACCAAAGAGGGGCTGGTTTTGTTTCTGTTTTTTGAGGGGGAGGGAGGAGTCAGCTAGGTGGCAAAGTGAAGTGTATGGGGTGCTGGCCCTAGGGTCAGGAAGACCTGAGATCAATGGAATTTCAGACCTTGACTCGACTAGCTCTGTGACTCTGGGAAAACCACTTAATCTCTCTGCCTTCGTGACTCCATCTGTGAAATAGCGATGGTGATAGCACTGACTTCCTAGGGCTGTAAGTAGGGATAAAATAAGCTAATATTTCCACAAAATGTAGCCCACTTTAAAGCATATGTAAATGCTGGCAATTTTTATCAGTTACCACATAAGAATTTATAACTGGAAAGTCAGTGGGGGCAGGGCAGGGAATGCATGTGAAAGCACAAATGCTAGGTTCTTTAAAGTCTACTAACCAATCACTCTATTCCACTTAGTCCTAATACTTTTATCCAATTTGCACATTTCTAAATCGGCTCCATCAGAGACATGATAATCTTCCCTCAAATCAATTAATCAAAGGCATTTCAATTAGGCTTGAGATGAAGACTGTTCAGACTGACAGAGAGACTTGGTCACCAGGGCCAAAGATGGCATCAGAGATATTCTAGACCCAACTTGCATTCGATTTTGAAAGCTGATTATTAAATTTTCATTCTTACAATTTACATGTCAGAAATGAGCAAATTCTATAGATCAGGGCTTCATTTATTGCTTTGTTGATTTTCTAGACTTAAAAAAAGCAACAGGGAATATATTAATATTTCAGATCAAGGTTTAAATTATGTTTTCAGAGATCTAGCTAGTAAATATTTACCGACACACTCTTGGGTGGTGTGCTTGTGAAACTGGGAAATGTCTCAAATATGGGAGGGATTGCTGAGGAGTGAGATGTCTGAAACATGGCAGCCTCGTTTGGTGTGTGGAGAAGAGCTCCAGTCTGGACTTTGATGCTGACCTCGTATATCCCTTCCCACTTCTGCCACAAGAATTGCTAGCTCAAATAATGTGGGGGTTCCTAGCAATACCCCAGAACAACTGATGCTGTGTCTGCATTTCTCTGGAAGTCAAGGAAACACCCCAAAGAGAGGCAGCTTCCAGACTCTCCCAGGAGTCCTAGAGGAGAGCTGTGTCTTGGCCAGGTGGTGCTTTGTGAGAAGCGTGCCAAGAGGGGAGGAAGGACTTCCCAAGCCAGGAACTTTGTGCCACCCTTTGCCACATGAGCTCTAAGCTTGAACTCACTTTCCTGGGACATCAATGCTGAATGTACTGGTGGAAAAGTGAGTCATGGACTTCTGGGGCAGGAGCGATTTGGGGAACCAGTTATACCTGTAGTAAATTATACCTGTAGTAAATACCCATTAAATAGCCTTTAAAAGCCAAGTCTCTCTGGTTAATAGATGTCAATCTACAATCATGGTGGGGAAAGCATAATGGTGCGGCTGGCAAGCTATAGCATTAGAAATACACCTCCTCAACCATTCTAGGGTCCCCTTCATCCCTGAAGGGACAAGCAGCCCCAGAATTCTGATAACCTAGCCTTCCAGGAGTTGGGACAGTGAGGCCCGAGCATGTGCTGCACCAATCACACAGGAGGGACAGAAGGGAGCTTCCAGGCTTCCTGAAGCTGCTAGCTCTCTAACAGCAAGGATGCTCAGCTCCAACCTGTGATAGACCAGGTGAAAAGACAAGGAATTTGGGGAGAAGATTCCCTGGGGAACCTTTGGGCACAGCCTGTCTCCCCTGAGGAAAGAATGCTCCCAGCTTTTAACCAACACCTCCGCTTTTCCCTTCTTTTCCCTCCCAGCTCAAGGAGGAAATTAATCTCTGGACTCACATTTTCACAAATGATTTGGATGAAGTCCTAGATGCCTTGCTTATCAGACTTGCAAATGGCCTGAGGCTGGGAGGCAGAGCTGATGAGTGAGATGAGAGAGTCCAGAGCCAGAAATACCTTAACAGCTTAGAAAAAAGGGACCTGCAAAATGGCATAGATTCTGATAGTGACTGTGGTGAAAACTTATGTTTGGGTTCAGAATATCAAACACAGACACACACACACACACACACACACACACACTCAAATCAGGTCACACTTTAAGTTTTACAAAAAGAAATACTGCCCATGTGATCCTCACCATGACCCTGACAGATGCTGCAGGTCTCCACTTTTCAGATGAGGCTCTGAGAGGTTGAATGTCCTGCCTATTGTCTCCTCACTATGTCCCAAGTGTAATGGGCTTCTGTGGGAGGGTGTAGGCTGCCTTTCATTGGCCATAATGAAGCACAGACAGGACAATTCCACAAGAATGGGAGTCCTCCCATTGGGTGTCACTCTCTGCTGAGGGAGATGAGGTCCCCCTTGGGCCTAGCTCCTTTATTGAGCCACAGCTGGCTCTCTTGTCAGGTTGGTCAGAGAACTCTTAGAGGTCATTGTGGAGTTTTAGGAAAGCCCCTTCAAACCTCCTTTCTGCTTTCTGAGCCTTCTGTGACTTCAGTGACTCAAGTGGGCAAGTGGGAACTCCCTCCCTTAAATGCAATTTAATTCTTTTACAATGACTCCTGCATAATGTAAATGGTATTTTTTCACAATAACCTAAAAATATCAGGCACAGATTTTTTTTCCCCTATAAAGAGGATGGGGATGAGTTATAATTAATACCTCTCAGAGTCCTAATGAGGACTGACTGAACATGAGGCAGCTCAGACTCCCCAGGTTTTAGAAAAGAAAGAGAGAATGATGAGCAAAATATCTACTAGCCAGCTCCTTGGCCTTCCTCCCCAAGGGGAAGCCAATGCCAAGCTCTGCTAGAAGGTGTCACAGCAGAAGGATTCAGACAAGGGCAGTCTGACTCCATCCCGCAAATATAAACCCACCTCTCCAAACTTAGCCCCGAGGACTCAGAGAAGGAACGGCCCTAATTTACCTTCAAACGTTGTTTGTCTGGACCCATGACTGACTTGTGTAGGGAATTATAAGGTGAGGCCATGTCACACCACCAGCTCCTCAGAATCTGATCATCTTGCAACTTGCCTGGGGCCACTCAGAGGGTCAGTGGCTTGTTCTGGGCCAAACATCCACTGAGCGTCAGAGCCAGACCTGGCACCCAGAGCTCCGTGCTCCTAGACTACCCTTCCGTCCCCTAAACCATGCTGCCTCTCTCATTGAGAAGGAGCCCCCACCATTCTGGGACTTTAGGGGAATAACACAGACAGATAACCTTCCTGGGGGAGGGCTGGGCTTTCCAGGTCCCCTTTGTCAGGTGATCCAGCAATTCTGAGGTGCCTGCTATGAATCGGACACCAGAATGGGCAGCAGCGGTACAGGAATAAAAGTGAAAGGGCTCCTGCCTTTGAGGAGTTTACATTCTAATAGAGGACACACATGCACACACACACAGACACACGCACACACAGACACACACACAGTGGTGGTTTGCTCTTGTAATGTTAATGGGAAGTAAGATCTTCCCCACCCATTAATGGACCTCAGGTGGAGCCCCTTAAGAGAAGTTTGCTCAGGGGAGGCTGGCTCGGAGGATTAGGAGTAATTAGGCCGTGAGTCACATGGGTTGCGATGCTTAAAAGGGTATACATACTCTGAGGTTAGCCTTGTGCTTTAGGACTCACCCACTGGAAGAGAGCTCTTGTGGTCTGACCAGTTAAGACTCTGGGTACCCGCGAAGAAGCCAGATGTTGGCGCTGCTCTCTCTGGTGACTATGTACGTATTGCCTGGGTCACGCAGCTGGATCTGTCTGTTCATCTGTGCTGATTTCTCAGAATCAGAATCTTAGAAGCCCTGTCTGCTGGTCTTTACTTCTCTGCTTGTATTTTCTCTGAAGTTCAGGGGCCTGACTTTTTCCCTGTACTAGTGAATGTAATTTAAAAAGATTGTTGCCCCTTAAAAAACTATCTTTCCTAGTAAAGCAGATCTCAGAGCCTGTGCCAGCAGCCATCCTGTGTGATTGCCACCATAGCTGTTCAGTTGTTTCAGTCGCAACTGACTCTTCCTGAATCTATTTGGGGTTTTCTTGGCAAAGATACTGGAATGGTTTGACATTTCCTATACCAGTTCATTTTATAAAAGATACTGGAATGGTTTGACATTTCCTGTACCAGTTCATTTTATAGATGAGGAAACTGAGGCAAATAGGGTGGAGTGACTTGCCCAAGGTCACAGATCTAGGAAGTATCTGAGGTCAGATTTGAACTCAGAACCTCTTGGCTTCAGGCCTGGTGCTGTATACACTATGCCACTACCTCTCCCTCTCTCTCTGTCTCTCTTTCTCCCCAGAGAATAGAGTTAAAGACATAAAGGATGTTAGCTTTGCACTGCTGCTGTGTGGTATGGGGGGAGCTGAAAACACCCCCACAGATGACTGATCTTGAAGTCCATTCCACAATTCCAGATCCCCCTGGTTATTCACTCCACTGTTTCCTAGGAGTGGAAGGGTATGATAGTAATGAAATATAAAGATTCCCCTGTACTGGCTTGGTTTTCAAATTGATTGTGTTAAAACCCAGAGCTTGTTAATCCCACCTGTGGGATGGACTTGTTGATGTGAAAAGAAAGTCTTGAACTGGGAGGAGCTGGTGACTTAGATTTGGAGAGACACAAGAGAGAGGGAGAAGAACTTTTTGGAAGCAGCACCCTTGTGGAGGCAGAGAGAGAGACTGAGAGGATTATTGAGGGCCACTTTGAATCGCCCTGGACTTTTGAGACCTGTCCCCAGAGCTGCCAAGGACTGAGGAGACATGGCTGTTTTGCTGGTACTTTGTCTGTTTTGATGTTGTTTTGCCAGATTTGTCCACTGGTGAAAGACAGTCCTTTTGTTGAAGAAGTCCTGGAACCTGGCTGTTGGCTAAGAGCTCCTGAGACTGTCCTGCAGACAGAGAGTGAATACTGTCCACTGGTGAAGGACAGTGCTGTTGTTGCAGGGGTCTGGGAACCTTTCTGTTGGTTCAGAAGCCCTGAAGAAGGATTTTCTTCTTGTATGTTTACAGAAATCCTGGGAGAGGGTTTTGCTAATGTTTTCAGGGGTTCTAGGACTGTTCTACAGACAGAAGATGAATTAATGAAGGGACTGGCAATGTATCTTGTGGCCTTGCTAAGCCTTGTCTCCCCAGGAACTAAGATTACTGAGAACTTGCCTCTTGTCAAGATGAAGAAAAGTCCATTTGGGTATTAAGTGCTGTGCTTAAACTTGATGAAACTCTGGGGTAGATTCAATTGTGATCCAGGGGTGGGGAACTTTTGACCTTTTTGTGTTCTATGGTTGAACAAATGAACGTACTTTACTTATGTTTGGAAACTAATCTCCATTTGAGAAGAGGGGCTTTGTGGTGGACTAAATGAAGGTACAGCCTAGGGGTGGAGTAGTATTTAGAACAGGGACTTTGTACTTGATGGAATGATTGGAAGGTCCTGGGGTGGGGTAGTACTTGGAGATTATTTAATCACACTTAGTAAATGCTGTATTTGGAATGATGTCATGTTTTGACCTTCTCTGTTCTTAATTTGTCACTGAATAAAATGGAGAGCCCCTATGCTGGTATTCTGAACCTTGGGAAGTTACCTTTCCATGGCATTACATTACATTACATTACAAAGGGCCATCTCCTTTTAAATGACAGCACCAAAGATGGGTTTTCTTCTTTTTTGATATTTTTCCCAGGTATATTTGAGGGTTCTTTACAGGGATACTTAATGATGACCTTCTGAACTTGTAGGGCCTCCCAAGGATGAGTGGAAGACCCTCTTCAGAGACCAAAGGCTCTGGTACCTGCCTGAAGCTGGAGGTCTTTTTAAATAGGCAAGAGACAAGCTAGTATCTACTTGGGAGGCCAAAGGTCTGATGGATGATGCTGGAACATGCTGAGGGAGGCCTCTTACCACAAGAGGTCAAGACTTGAGCTTTGGCTCAGCTTTCAAAAGCTGAAGCTTCCTATGGCCATCTTGTGGGGGAGGAAGAGGGAGAGAGTTGTTCTTTGGCAGGGGGTGTGTGAGGAGGGTTGGGGGGTGGGGGGAGTATAAAGACAAAATTTTCATTAGTGGAGTCTTTTACATGCTTCCTGTCTTTTAGACCATTTTGGTCCTTTTTAGGACCTTTCTTTAGCCCTTTTAAGAAGGAATAGTGTTTCTGCCAAAGCAATGCAGAATTTGCAGTCAGAATACCAGGGTTCCAGTCCCAGAAAGGTTACTTGCTACCTATGTGACCTTGGGCAAGACAATTAACATTTACCTGCCTCAGTTTCCTCATCTGTAAAATGGAAATACCTACCTCTCCAGGTTGTGACAGGGACAAAAATGAGATATTTTGACAATGCTTTGCAAACCTGAAAGTGTTACATCAATACTAGTTAATATTATTATTAATTAGCATGAATTATGTGAAGATTTAGAATAGATGACTTTCCCATCCATTCCACTTCTAGAACAATGATCCTTAATCAAGATTAACGCCTGCCTTATATAGCCTTATAAATCTTGATCTCATCAGGTATAAAGATAATGGATTTTAGACAGAATTTATAATGTTTTTGAATTTTGTTCTTTTTCCTGATATCTTAATAAGCACCCTTTTGAAATTACTCATATGTATGTCTTTCACTCGTATAATCTCTATATAAGCACTTGTGTGCATGTAGACACATATCCACATACTTATAGGCTTAAATGTGGGCAGCATGAGATGCAGAAAGCCTAGTGGGTACAAAGGCAGCCAGGGTTCCAGCACCTAAAGGTGGTATGACCTTGGGCCAATCATTTCACTCCTCTACCACCCAAGCATCTTCCTCAGACTCTGAGTTGCAGAGTAGATTCCAATCAGCATTGGTAAAGGGAATCTCCTCCCCAAGAAGTTTCCTTCTCTGAAAAAGTGGCCTTTCTAGCCTGTGTACAATTGTTTCCATTTCTTGGGCAAAATAGGTTCCCATTTTCTAACATTTACTGTTTACCTCACCCTCCCTCAAAGAGTTTCAGTGAAAGATCGGAAGAACCTATTGGTGAATTTGAGCTACCCATGGGTATAATCGAGCAGTACATATTTCTTAAGTGCTTACTTGGTGCCTGCCCTGGTGCTAACACTGGGAATAGAAAAAAAGGTAAACACAATGGTCCTGCCCTCAGGGAGCTAACAGTCCAAGGGAAGACCGAGTGCAAAAGTGCATGTGAGATGTACATGATGTAGATGGCAGATCACGTCAAGAAGGAAGTGGATACAGACACAGAGGTGGTAACGGGAATAAGGCCTCCCCGGCTACGAGCATCTTCTCTGAGGTCTAATCATTGGCGTGTGTGTTGGGGGGCAGGGGGGATCTCTGCAGAAAGGTAACAAGGAGGCCAAAAAGCCTTTCTGCAGGGAGAGCAATGGGTTTCCCTTCTCTGATTTTTCAAATGAAAGACAGCATACTGGAAGATGCAGTATGTGATCATCTGTAAAATCTCCTTGCAGCTCTGATGAAGCCTTCAGCAGAATCAATTTAAATTACCGCACGGAAAGCGGGCTGTCCTTACTTCACCTGTGCTGTGTCTGTGGGGGTGAGTACCTCGAGCCCTTCCCTGGTGGACCATTCCTCCCAGCCCTTTTCTGCCCGGATCTGTCCTTTCAGACTCCAGTGACATTGATCTGTGTTGCAAACCAGTGGGCCAATAGTCTGATTGATTTAGTTCTGAGTTGAAGTAGCCATGTGTCCCAAATCTGTGATTATTTAAAAATGAAAGCCTACCCTCCACCCCCATTGTGTCTGCCAGTCAAGGAAAGGGCAGATCTTAAATCTGGAGGCATTTAAAGTCTTACCCAAAATACTGTCAGTCGGTCGATCAACAAACATTTATTAATGATCCCCCCTTGTGCCAGGAATCTTAATAAGCTTGGAGGGAACAAAGGAAGCGAGAACAGGCCTTGCCTTCTCGGAACTTGCCTCGAATGGCAGGAGACCAGACATAAACCACTCCAGGACAGATACCTAAGAGACAGAGCAAGGCACCACGGTCCAGGGGGACGGCCCTAAAGGAAGAGAATATTTTCTAATAGCCCAGGGCTGCAAAGCAAGGAAAGAAAGCAAGGGCCTCTTCCCCCCCTTTTGGAGAGCTCCCAGGATGACGGTGGAGATTCCAGGCAAAATTAGACAGAACAAGGTGTAGACATTGGAGAGCTCCGCGGAGGGAAGGCACTGAGATTGGGGAGCACTAGGAAAAGCTGCTTGCTGGGGAGGAAGGGAGGGAGAGATCTCAGCAGCGACTTCAAGAAGCTAAAGAGTGGGAGAGGAGGAGCGAAAGAATTCCAGGCTCTGGAGATGGTGAAAAGGCAGAGGGGGGACGTGGAGGTCCCTGTTGGAGCTAGGACGCCAGTGTCACTGGATTTGGGAGAATGGAGAGCGGAGTGGGGTGGAAGAAATTTTGGAAAGCCAGGGAATTCCGGGTTATGAAGGACTTTAAAAGCCAAACAAAGAAGTTCTATTTGCTCCTGAGGCTAATGGGCAACCCCGGGGAGTTCTGGGTAGAGGAATGATACTTGGCCAAAAGTGAGGTTCCGAACAGTCAGTTTGGGCAGGGAGGGGGTGCTCGGGCCGTCAGCCAATTAAAACGTGGGGGAGGGAGGAAGCTGGAATGGAGGCTTTCACCAACTCTTTGGCTTCCTCACTCTCAAATCCATCCCTGTCTGCTCCTGAAAGTCCAGCATACAGTCAGAGAACGGTGACCGGGCACATAAGGAGCCTGGACACGCTGCCATATGGGACACTGCTGAAAAACCTGGGGATATTTCTCATGGAGAGGAACAGATTGGGGGGTTGGGAGCACACTCGCTTTTTCCAAGTACTTGAAGGGTCATTATGTGGAGGTCCAATTGGATATGGTCTGCTTAGTTCCAGGCAGCAATGAGAAAAAGCTGCAGAGAGGGAAATTTAGGTTAAGTATAAAGAAAATGTTCCTAATGAGAGCTCTTGGGTTCCTTCTCAGGGAGGCTCCTTAAGCAGAGGGTGGAAAAGTCCTTCTTGGAGTCACATGGGAATTTGAGCTATATCTTGTCTGAGCCTTCCCCTCCCCCCAACTCTTTCTGTGTCCTGACCATCCAGTCCCAGTTCTGGCCTGGCCATCTTCTCTGACTTTCCCCCAGGCCAGCAATTCTTTCCTTCCTCATCTCCACCTCTGGGTTTCCCTGCCTTCCTCCAGGTCCTAGCTAAAATCTCCCTTTCTCCACCCTCCTCACTTGTAGTGCCTTCATTCTGAGATCATCTCCAGTCTTTCCTGTCTATATCTTGTTTGTACCTCATTGTTTGCAGGTTGTGTCCCCCATTAGACTGTGAGCTACTCGAGGACAGGCACTGACTGCCCTTTGCCCTTCTCTGTATCCCTCATGATTAGCCCGCTCCCTGGCTCAGGAAGGGCTCATTAAATACTTGTTGATTGACTAAGTAATCTTGTTTCTGTATCTGACAGTACTCTCCACCTCATTTTGATTCTACCCTCAGACTTCCTCACCCATGGGACACTTGGGGAAGTGGATAGGGAAGAATACCCTAATAGGAGAGCAGAAGGGAAATTAAAATGAGAAGGTGGAAAGGCATGGTGGGTATTTGTAGAATGTTTTATGCCTATTGCAGGAGGTAGGGAGAAAGTGAAAGCCACTGAGAAGAACTGGGATAAGACTGTTCCTTTGTCTTGCCCTTCTCCATCCCCCCCAGTTATGTACTTCTGTTCTTTCTTCCACCTCAAGGCCAGGTGCCTTTAGTAATGTGTGCACTCTTACCTAGTTGGTGGATCGATAGAGAGTTTTTAAGAAGGACAGTGGAAGTGCTCTGTTTCAGACAGTGAAGAAGTACGTTGGGTCCACCCAGATTACTGTGGCCTGACTTTGACTCTCTTCCCCATGATTTCCCAAGCAAAACTTGCCAGTGTGTCCTAGGTCCTTTTTCTCCATTACCTGAATTAAGATAAACCAGATCAACAAATGGATAAGGAGGCAAGTACATAAAAGCTCCAAAGAAGGGTCCATTTAAGGGAGCCAGAGCTAATAGGACCGAAAAAGGAAATGGCCGCCTTCCACCCAGTGAACGGCCATTGGGAGGCCACCTCATGACTGGCCTGTTGGATTTAATCAGCCTCCTTCCATTTTCTCATCAAAGGCAACAAGTCCCACGTTAGAAGCCTCATGTTAAAAGGGCTGCGCCCGTCTCGGCTAACAAGGAATGGATTCACAGCTCTGCACTTGGCGGTTTACATGGTAAGTCCTTTTTGTACCTATTAACGATGCACAGGGAGTGTGGGGAGCGAACCCTGACTGAGTCATTGCCTCCTAGGTCTGTGGAAGCCCTAGCAACCCCACAGGCCAGGGGAAGATGCATCACCCTACAATCCTCTAATGCAGAGAAAGCCAGGGCAGACTCAGGTCCTTCCAAGCCTTTGTATTCACTAGCAGTCACAACCTGGGGCTCTCTGTCATTGCTCTGAAGTCATCAGGGCACCCTAGTTCTCTTCGCATTCAGGGTGCTTGTCCCTTCAATTCCTCATGAAGCTGCTTGTCTAGAGCTGCAGAAATTCCCCTGATTTCCCTTGGTCTAGAAACTTGCCTCAAGAGGGTTCCTTCAGTAGGAGGTATAGTGTGCCCTGATTGCCTAGAGACTGGGGAAAGAGCCACCTGTTCTTCTTGGATCCAAGGCCAGCTGGATCTCCCCTCTGCTGCCCCACCTTTCTGCTGGTCAGAGAGACCTATATTTAGAGCTGAAAAGGACCTTAAGGTCAGTCTGGAGAGGAAACTGAAGCCCCAAATCTGAAGTCACTTTCTCAAGGTCACAGAGGCACAAAGTGGCAGAGAGAGTGTGTGGGAGGAAACTATAGTCGACAAGACACAGAGGCAGGCTGGGACACACTGTGTTTTGGAAAGCCTTGAATGACAAGAAATTCAAGTTTAACCTGATAGATAGTAGGAAGTCTTGGAAGATCTTTGATGAGGACCCCATGTGCAGAAGCATCACTATCTGATGATGCTGTGAAGGAGGTCTTGACAGGGAAGAAGAAGGGGAAGCCCTTTAGGGGGCTTTTGTGACCATCAGGAGTGAGGGCTTGTACTTGGGTGGTGGTGATGAAGTGGAAAGGAGAGGCTGACTCTGAGTGATGTGGCAGAAATGGGACCAGCCCAGGAACTGATGGCAGTTTGGGAGTGAGGGGAAGAGAAGGAAGACACAGTCACAGCTGACATGAGAATTTTGGGCATGGGGAAATAAATGTGTGGTGTTGCTACTGTTGTAAATGGGGAAGTCAGAAAGAAGAAGAGGGGATGTGAGTGAGTTCTGTTTGGGACATGGGAGTTGGGACTGATAATGGGGTGGTCACAGCTCTACTGCTTGGGCTGAACCCCTTCACCCCAGGCCACAGGGCTCACCCTCTTCCCAGGCAGAGACAGCATCCAAGAACACTGACTTTTCCTTCAGGTACCGTTTGGCCTTATAACTGGATGTGCTGAGATCTGTCACTTCCTCAATCCCTTTTTGGGGGGAGGGGGGCTCGTGTGGTGTGGATTGTGCTTAGAATCTTCTAGACACAAGCAATAAATTCACGTCCCTGACCCATAAGTATTGGCCGTGTCCCTCCAAAGTGATGGATCCCAAGAAGGGACCGTGAAACCCATGGATTATTGTCACTCAGAAGGCATGAACCACACTTGGGAAGGGACAAAAAAGAAGCCATTGATCCATCAGCCAAGCATTGTGTTATCCACTAAAGATGTGAAGGGCCCCACGTCTAAGGACAGACAAGGCAAATGTTGGGTGATCTCAGAGGAAGGCAGAGAATCCCTAGGAGATGGGAGGTTTGGGAGGAGTCTGGAATGTAGGCAGGGAGAGGAGGAAGTGGAGCTGAAGAGGGAGAGCTTTCCTTGCTTGGCTTACATCCAGTGCAGATACTCCTGGTCTAGAGAGGAGGTGGAAAATCAGGGCAGACTATCTCTGTACTATGAGCACTGCAGGGGAGGAAGGCAGGAAAAGACCCAGGAAGTACCTGGGGAGTTACCCACTGAGCCCAGTAGCCCAGTATGGGACCTTGGAGGTCCATGGCCTGCCACTTGCTTTCACATGAAACCACACTTGCATTGCCTAGAGGGAGGAGAAGTTATCCTGGCCATCCACCATATGACTTTGCATTTCTGATGGATGGACATCCTTAGAATTCTTGGAAACTGCTGTAGCAGCTTTTTTTCTGCATATTTATATGATTCTTCTTCCCTTTTTAGTATGCAAGTTTCAATTAATCAGTTTGGAGTGCATGCAGTCATCCCAAAACACTTGGTTTATGAAGAACATTTCCAAATTTACCAAAAATCACTGGCCCTTTTGAGAAGAGATCAGATGATTGACAGTCAGTCTTAGGTGGCATTATGGAAAGCCTTGAATGGCAGGTAAATGAATCTAAAGATTCTTGTTTTTATAGTTGAAACAGATAGTGTTATCGTTATCTCTATCATTAGTGTTATTGCATTACTCAAGAATGTAAGGCATTGGATATTGACTAACAAAGAAAAAAAAGACTTTGAATCACTAACTTTCCATGAACAGCATCTTAAAAGAAATACTTACCTTGGCTTTTCACTTCACCACCATTTTAGCTAGTGTTGAATATTTGATGAGCAAACGGGAAGAGCTTATGACCAGTCATATTTCATATTAAAAAAAAAAACCAGGAGTGATTATGACATAGAATTTAATGACATCATCAGCTCTCTGCTGGACATCTTACCAGGATGTGTGATGGACATTTGAAGAACAAAATGTCTGATAGATATTAAACATCTGCAGCATGCAAAACTCACTGGGTACATGAGATACAAGGTTTGGAAAGACCAATCTCTGCCTCCTGGATCCCAGCTTTTCTGGGGCATATGGGACATACACACGGGTCCATTCTATGGAAGACTTTGGCGAATGCCTTTAGGAAATACACATATCCACAATTTGAGCCCAGCATTTGGCCTCATCATCAAACTAATGGCCATGCTGCAACAGCAGATAAGCTTAGCTGACATGACTTCTCCTTGGTCAGGCTTTCTTGGGTCCTTGTGGTCCCAGCTTGTCTTTCTAATGCAGAAAATCCTTCCTTTTAATAATACATTAAAGGATTTTTTTCAGGAATCCAAAGTCTAATTCACTTTTTCTAAAGCCTGAAGAATTTGTTGTCTTTTCTGTTTCAAAAAAGGGCCCATCTGTCCACTTCTGCCTCCTTCACATTTCTTCTATAATCACATAGAAGTTCAGCAGTTGCATTGCAGCCAATAAATTGAAGCAATATCCATTAATCGTCTACTATACCAGGAATTTAGAATACAAAGCTGAGGAGTATCACAGCCACTGCCTTCAAGACCCTGAGGCAGAACTGGGGGATGTGGCATGGACACACGTGGAAATGTGTAAGTCCACACAGAGCTGGAGATGCCTGATTAGCCTGAGGACTGAAGGAAGGCTTTGGAGCCCAGAGGGCACCTGAACTGGGCCTGGAAGGAAGAGGAGGACTTCAGGTCGAGGCAGAGAGGAGATGGGAGAAGCCAGGGCTGGGGGAGAAGGGAAGTTTGGCCTTCCTGAATCCACAGAGAGAAGGAAACAGGAAGACATAGTACAAAAAGGAGGGGGCAGGGATTCATTTGCTGGAATGTAGAGTTTGTGTAGGGTGGTAAGGAGAGGTGAGGCTGGGAGGGAATTATGGAAATAGAATTAATAAAGTCATGGAATCGTGGAGGCAGAGCTTCAGGCTGAGTACTTGTCGGCAGCTGGTTGGAGGGATTCCACCAGGGATAGGTTTGACCTCCTGGTCATTGAGTTGTCTCCCTCTTCTCACATCCCATGATTCTGAAATGAGGACAGAAGGGCCCTCAGAGAACCTTCTGTCAGTCACATTCTTGTTTTACAGATGAGGTAACTGAGGCTGAGGATGATAAAAGGATTTGGCCAATGTCATGAATGCATGCATGCATGTGCTCACATGCACACACACACCAAGCAGCAAAGCCAGGGTAGGAACCCAGGGCTCCCACCTTCCAGTCTAAGATGGGCCGAGGACAGCACCTACCTCTTGGGGTTGCTGTGAAGGTCAGTAGGGTGCCCAGCGCAGGGCCCGTGTCACAGCAGGAGCTCCTCCCTTTCAGCAGCTAACACAGCATTGTGCCTGCATTTTCTACAAGTCCTTGACAAGTCTTCGTCATCGCAGGTACTCATGCTTCTCCTCTGGCAGCCAGCTCCTCTTCATTAGCCAGAGCTCTGTCCAGAATGGCCTCATTTCCTACCATACTAAATATGGCCAACATTTTATACAGGTCTTTAAGAGTCGCCCAGCGTTCTCCCAGGATGACCCTGCTGCACCGTTGGGTGACACTGAGGCTCAGTGATCCAGCCAATGGTCATCTGGCCAATAAATAAGGGGAGGGGAATAGATTCCCCTTATCGGGATAATCATGGAGGGTCCAGGTGACTTGTGGCAAGGATGCTGAAGAGACGATTCTTGTTCAGGTCAGGGGTTGGACCAGATGCCTTTGGGGGCCCTGTGATCCTGTGACTCAGGAAAGCAGCCAAGGCGAATGAAAACTCAGGCCTCTAGGCTCCACATCCAACAGTCATGGCTCTACATGTCACTGTTTGTGGGCCTGCTTAGAATAATGTTACACTACTAATAATAACCTAATAGCAGCAGCGATGACAGCCAGCATTTATATGGCTCTGGAAGGCTGCTGATGTCTTTTCCTGATGCCCTGGAGGTAAGTGACGTTACTGTCCCCACTTCACAGCTGAGAAGACTGAGGTAGGCATAGGTTAAGTGACTTGCCCAAGGTCCCAGAGCTGGTGAGCACGTGGGGCAGGACCCAGATGTCAGGTCTGTACCAGCCCGCTGCAAAGTCCAGGAGGTGAATGGGACACCCACAGACAGCCTGGCCTCCATGGTGGGTGGAGCCTCTGGCTTCTGCCAGGCCATCTTCCCAGATGCTGCTTTCCCTCCCACCTGTCAAGGCTCCTGGCAAAGCCAGGCATCTCCATGAGACTAACACCCTTAACAGGGGATGACTGAGGAAGACACATACAGTGGCAGAGAATAATCTCCATGGTGACTTTTATTCTGATTAACGGCTCCTTCTGTGGGAGCCCCCAGGGTGCAGGAGGGAGCTCCACTCCATTAAATCTTAATGCCAGAACTAAATGCTTTCCATCCCACAGACCTGGGCCATCCCCTGGTCCTCAGAGAAACTTCAGTGCGCTTGGAGGAATGAAGTGGGACTTGGGCTGCTGATTCCCTTTCATGCCCAATGAGGTCAGAGTGACGTGTATGGGACAGGGTGTGGAGCAGACTACCAGTGAGGGGAGGCCCTCCTCCAGTGGGAGTCTGCACCTCCCTCCCTCTTACACACTCAGAGGGTTGCCAAGAGGATCTGCTCGCAGCTCAAGAGCCGAGGCCAGACCCCGGACTTGAGCGGGGAATACCTGCGTTTAAATCCGACCCCCGCCACTCCTTACTTGTGTGACCTTGGACCAGTCAGCTGTACTTTGCCTGCCTCACTTTCCTCATCTGTGAAATGGGAATCTTAATAGTCCCTCCTCCCAATGCTGATGTGAGGATCAGTTGTAAGAATGGTCATAGAGCACTCTGAGTAAAGGGTGATTGCCAGGAGGAGAGCTTGTCAGAAGCAGGCCCTCCCTGGCTCCCGGCACCTCTCCCTCTCCTCCCTGGCTTTGCTCTAAACCACTTAACCTCCTAGAAGGCTCTACCTGCCTGGTCACTCACGCCCAGCCCCTCCTGTGCTTCCTCTCAGCAACACCGTGGGATGCTCCAGAGAAATGAGTCTGTTGTCCTGGAGTGGCAGAACCACAGGACAGGGCCCAGAGCGCCTCAAGAGGCCACCAAGCTCAGCCTCTCCATTTTATTTCATTTTATTCTTCTTTGGGCTGGTCCCAGTAGGTCCAGGAGTGGGAACCTGAGGCCTGGAGGTTCTTGGGTGTGGCCTTTGGGCTGAGTGCAAGTTTTACTGAGCAAACCTTGTTCTGTGAAGTGTGGATTCAGTCACTGGGCTGCACTTGAGGACCTAGAGAGCCACACGTGGCTTGGAGACCACAGGTTCCCCACCCCTGGGAGGGGATACAAAGATACCAAGGAAGGGGCTCCCTCCCTGTGGATTGGGTAGAAGGCAACCCAAGGTAGCAGACACACTAGAGACTGTTTATTGTGTAATAGAATTAGAATGCCAAGGGATTTCTGGAGGGAGCAGGTGCTGATAAGGGAGGGTACCAGGGAAGGCCTCCTGGGGAGCTGGCCTCTGGAGGGAACAGGCTTCCTTGTAGAAAAGGGCGGGGAGGAGGAATTGTGTTCTAGATACCAAGAAGTGCTTCAGCCAGAGGCAGAGGAAGGAGCCTGTGCAGCCTGGGGCGAGGCTCCTCTCACTGGGCAGGCTGGGAGGCTGCTTAACCCGGGGTTCCTGGAGGCCAGGGGAGTCTGGAGGAGGCACATCTATTGTACCTCAGGGAGCCTGAAGTCAAGTTTTATATTTCCTTCAACTATACATTTTTTAAAAGCTGTTCTGAGGGGCCCCGAGGCCTAGCCACACTGCTAAAGGGTTCTGTGAAACAGGAACAAAGGTTCAGATTCCTAGACCAGTGGTTAAGTAGTGGTTAGACAGGATTTCTAGGAGTCACCTGCCCAAGGTGACATCATGGGGCAGTAAATGCTTTTAAAGCACCTACTGTGTGCCAAGCAGGGGCATACAAAGCAAGGCAAAGTGCCTGCCCCAGGGGCTCCCAGTCCAATGGGGGAGACACCATGGAAACAAGATGTAGACAGGATAAATTGGAGCTATGTGGCAGAAGCCAGGGAGGCCAGGAGCAGGAGATGGGCAGGAGGGGCCGCCAGACAGATGTCGGGGTCACAGAGCATGTGCTCTGAGGGGCCTCACTCTTGGTCTCTTGGGCCAGTGCTCCCATTCTCTTCTTTCAGCCACGTTCCACTCTTCAGGACCCCATTGGGGTATTCTTGGCAAGGACACTGGAGGGGTCTGCCATTTCCTCCTCCAGCTCATTTCTGAAAGATAAGGAAGCTGAGGCCTGCAGAATGCAGACTTGCCAAGGGTCAGTCAGTGTCTGAAGCCAGATCTGAACTCTGGGACATGAGTCTTCTGACCCCAGGCTCAATGCACTGCATCATCTAGAGAAGGAAATTCTAGTCTGGCCCCGGTTTTCAGGGACCATACATTTTACTGTGAGAAACATCATGTGTTCTGATCAGTAAAGACCCACTGTGTCCAAGTGAATGCAATATCTTGTGGCTTAGTGGGGAAAGCCAGCTGAGAGCTCAGGTCCTGAGCCGGACATTGGTTCTGTGACTCAGGACTTCATCTCTGGGGTATCACAGGCAAGCCTGGAAAAGCAGAAGAGCCAAGTGCCAAGCTCTATTAGGGAGCAGCTCTGTGCATCTGGGGAGCTCCCTCTGCCTAAGAAAGCCCAAGCGCCTCCTCATCCCCTCCAGGGAAGGCCACTCCCTGGTGGGCTAACTGATGGCATCTGGGGATTCCAAAAGCTGAAGATGGCAAGGTCAGAGAGGGGACAGCAGGGATGCAGAAGAACCAGTCGGGCATTTTGGCTGCAGTGCCCAGTGTGTGAGAAAGCGGAGTGACTCAATGTTATTCTTGATGTCTCTGCTGTGTGGAGATTGCGGAGGCCCCAAGGGCTGGTTGTTGCTTGATCCACAGGGCAGTAGGGAGGGGCTACGACTTGGATGGGGCTGTGACATTTCCCTGTTTCATGCCTCTCTTGGAAGCTGGAAGGGTGTTGGTCACTAAAAGGAGCTATTGCACTAATCTCTTATGGGACCATGGGTTTGAGAGTTTGGTTATTAGAGATTCTTCCAGACTGAAACTTTCTTGGCCAAGTCACATATTTGCTTGTTTTTATAATCAACAAACCACAAACGCAAGTGGGCCATTTTTTTATTGTACTCTTATGCAAAAGCCAAGGTTTAGTTTGTTAAAAATAATTTGGAAAGCTTGACTGTTCTCTTTTCGTATCTTCATCAAGAATGCCCTTCGATCTGGTCCAGATCATTCTAATAGAGATTTTCCAAAGCTGAGAAAACAAGCCTATGGGTCAGGTATACAAATTACCCTTTGGGGGGTAATAAAGTCATCTAATTTTCTCCTCCATGAGATAGCCTGCAAAATAACCTCTCAGAGCTTCTGAGATCATGTCATTGCTAGGACCCTGCAGGCTGGGTGTTTGGGCCAAGTCTGAAATTCAGGGTGGAATTTAATCAACATGTATTGTAAAGTATGGTAAAGATATGTAGAAGAATTGCAAATTCTGAGACTTGAATGAAAAAAATAACTCACAAATACCCCATGGCCCAAGTGTGTCTAGAAGAAGTTGATCTGAAAAAGGTCTGGGACTGGGAGTGGCCCACAAGCTAAACTGGGGGCCAATAGAGGTCCAAGTAATACTGCCTAATGAAGTCTTACTAAGACTGTATCCATTAGGAAAGGACAAAAATGTAAGCCAGAAATGGGGATTGTTCAGCTGTGGCCAGATTGCAAGCCCTTCTGGGCCCTGCATTTTGAGTAGGACATTGGTAAGTGGGATGGTGAAGGAGCCCCAGGACACATGAGATGTGGGTCCAACTGAGGGACTTGATGTGCTTCTCATGGAGAAGAGAAGGTTCTTGAGGAACATGGGAGCTGACTTCAGTCACCAAAAAAGGCTTTCAGGTGGAAAATTGTTCAGTTGGACCTCTATTACAGAGCTGGGAGCAATGTGTGCATCTTGGAGAGAGATACCTTTAGGTCCAATGTAAACACATACTCACACACTCATATACACACACACTCATATTCACACACATGCTTACATATACATGCTCACACACATACACTCACACACTTATACACATTCACACATATGCTCACACATAGACACACTCATGCATATACATACACTTACACACATACACACATATACTCACACAAACGCTCACATATATACATACACTTACACACATACTCACACACATACACACACTCTCATACTCACTCCTACCCATACACATTCACATGCACATACACACACACATATACACTCGAACACTGGCTGGCTAGGTGACATTGGACAAGTCATTTACCTTATCATAGTATAGGCAGCACTCCCAGACTGTCAGCCAGAGAGGCTGGCTTTTGTGCAATGGTGGAGAGAGTTTCCTCACTCAGGATTCCCCTATGCTATTGAACTCACAGGTTTGGTTCTTCCTCCTATGTGTATGGAAAATGGGAGTCCCACAGATGTTCAGGTTGGGCATTACTTAATTCTACGTCCTTGGTGTTATAAAATAAGAGAAGTGCGGAAGGCCCAGGGAGGTCATCTGGTTTTCCCTCCCCCACTGACAGAAGAGGAAACAGAGGCTCAGAGAGGCCCCCCAGCTAGTGAGGAGCAGAGCCACTTCTACTGACTCCACAATTCCCTCCTCCTTACCCCCCCCCCCCACTGTCCAACACCAAGGGCAAAGGGACAGCCCAGCAGACAATTGATGAGTCCAAGGCGGAGCCCATCCTTTAAGCCAAGCGACCCACATCCCTGTTCTTATGATCTTTTTATCCCCAGTACCTTGTACATAGTTGGGACTTGATAAATGCTTGTGGAAAGACATAGGAAGAAAAAAAGGCAGGGAGGGAGGGAGGAAGAGAGGAATGAAAGAAGGAAGGAAGAAGGGAGGAAAGAAGGGAAAGCAAGCAGGAAGGAATACAGGGAGAGAGGAAACAGGGAAGGGAGGGAGGGAGCAAGAAAGGGAGGAAGGAAAGAAGAAGAGAGGAAGGGAGGAAAAAAGGGAAGGCAGGAAGAAAGGGAGGGAGGAAAAAAAAAGAAGAGAGGGAGCGAGCAAGAAAGCGAGAGAGGAAGGAAAGGAGGAAGGGAGGGAGGGAGGAAGGAAGGAAAGAGGGAGGGATTTTATCCCCTGAAGGAATTGTGAAGCATTCATTGCTTGTAAACTTTTTAGCTTCAGTCTGACTTGACAGCTCAGGGCATCCTTTGTCCAGCACACACTCTTTGGACAGCAGATCTGATTCCGGTTTGAAATATCAAACCAAAGGCACTTGTGCATGCCAAGGGTTGTGCACCCTCTGCATTTAGCCTGCTCAGATCCTGCTTCATGAAAAAGTAAAAGTGCATTTGCCCCGAGCTTGCATGAAGGCAAAGCTGCCCGTTCTTCTGACAACCATTCCTAATGCAAATATTAATAGAAACTTCATTTCTTTAGGAAAAGCGGTGTCTTTAGCAGCCCCTGTCAAGTGCTCAGTGAGAAAGGGAGTCAGCTTTCCTAGGCTCAGGATTTGCATAATGCTTATGCTTTCTACCTGTGAGGTCAGTTTATCACATAACAGACTTGAAATCCATATCTTGGGAAAGACAGTCTCTCGTCTCTGCAAGTGCCCTGCTGTGGATCTCACCAGTCTCCACAGGATGTGACCCCCAGCTCCCCGATCTGTGCAGCTGCCTGCTGGACATATCCTCTTCCATGTTTCCTACACTGAGCCCATCTCTTTCCTCATAAGCACCTCCCTCCTCGACTTCTGCTGAAGGCACCCCAATTCTTCCTGGATCCCCCTTTACAGCCAAGGAGTTTCACTCAGCTCTGTGTCCTCCCATATCTCCTACCAGTTCCCTAGCACTGCTCAATTCATATCCATTGATGTCCTATCCTTTACCCATTCTCTCCAGCACCACCAGAGCTTCCCCTGCTCAGATCTCATCACAACTTGTCCAGACCACCTGTCATTTCCCCAAAGGTTTTTCTGAATCCAGCCTCTCCTCTCCACTAAATCAAGAAGCTTTCCAGGGCCCTTAGCTGCCACACCCTTGGTGTGCAAAAGGAAAAAAACCAAAAAACAGCCTTGCCCTCGGGGAGCTCCCATGCTGCCAAGATCAGTCATCTATCCAGACATGAGAAAACAACAAATATAAAAATGTCAGTAGAAGATTGGGGGGTGGGGGTGACTTAACAACTGGGGGAGAAGTGGGGGTCCAGAAAGGCCTCATCCCTTTAGGGGAGATCTGAAGGAAGAAAGGGATTGGAAGAAGGGGAGGAAAGGAGGGAGTAAATTCCAGGCCTGGAGGATGGACTAGGCAAAGGCATGGAGACTGGAAATGGAAGGGGACCACAAACAGACCAGTCAGGTGCATGAAGGTCAGGAAGGCAGGTCTGAGAAACTAGGCTGGGTCAGGCTGTGAAGGCCTTTAAAGGCCAAATGAACAAAAGTTAATTTTAACCTAGGAAAGAGTTCTGGGCAGGTCTCCCCTGCCCAAGGAGCTTGGATTACTCCTGGCTTTATGCCTAGGGTACAATATAAATCTAGCTGTTTGGGATGTAAAGCCTACTCTTTCCTGTAAGACATAATTAGTGCCTGTCAAGTCTGCTGGCTGGTCTCCGTGTGGAGTCCATCTCCCATCATGCCATGGTTCCCATAGCTGCAAGCCATCCTTTCTCTCTTTTGTCTCTTGGCTCCAAAGCCATCTCCTTGGAGCATTCTTCCTGGATTCCCCCAGTTTTCATGTCCTCCAAAGAACTTCCTACTTAGTCTGTACATGGCTTGCATTTAATTCCCTGGAGACATATATTTGAATGTGGCCTTGGACCTTGGGCTCTGAGACCTTGGGCCAGTCACCAGTTCATTCATCTATAAAAGGGGTATGAAAAGCTCGAATGCCATAATGTAAGTAGAATATTTTGCGAGGCTTACAGTTCTCTGTGAATGCCAATTAAGCAGCCGGGCACAGCTAGGAAACTGTGCTTAGTGAGATTCCATCATCGTATTATCATTATCATAAATATTATTGTAACCCTGACTTCTGATCATCATTTTAAATGTCGCAGAGATAATTTCTCATTCTGCCCCAGTCTGTTCTGAGTGCTTGCCGAGCCTCCTTCCTGGGGCTCCTCACAGATAGGAGGCTGGGCATAGGACTCACCCGGGTCTGGTTGTGGCTTCATTAGGAGGAGTCCAGATGCCTTGAGCAGAAGCTCCATAGTTTTCTGCAGTGAGAGATCCAAGCTGGGAGGGAGAGCATCGAGTGGAGAGGACTCCCTGCCTTAGGGACACAGTGACAAAACATTACCGATAATGGTATCAAAGTAGCAATGATTCTGCTGAAGCAGGATAATGGGCAGGCCCGGGTCTTGTCTTTCTGCGGCATCTTTCATGAGGAACTAAACAGTCGGCAAACTTAAAACTGCTGCCTGCCCCATTCTGGCCTCTTCCTGAGGTTAATGGTCCTTGCCATGGAGAACATTCTTGCTGGCTGTGACCCGCATATAGGCCAAGCCCTGCCTCCAGGCCTGAGCCAAGGTTGAGGCAGCAGCATCCCCCGAAAACTGTCACTGCCTCCCTGGGAAGTGACAGAGGCTCAATTAAAAATGAGACCCTGTGACCCTGAGCTTCTGCTCTGAGTGCCGAGAGCCCGGCCTCTCCTGACGTGCTAACACTTGTGAACACCTGAAATCCACTTCTGTTTTCTCTGGGTGTCTAAGCCAAGCGACAGGCAGGAAATCAATAAAACATCACACAACTTTAGAAGCTGAAGTCTCACTGAGGATGTGTCTCCTTCCAGGACAATGCAGAACTGATCACGGCTCTCCTGCATGGTGGGGCTGATGTCCAGCAGGCCGGTTATGGGGCGCTGACAGCCCTGCACATCGCCACCCTCACCGGGCACCTGGAGGTAGGTCCCTCTTTGGACATGTGGGAGCTGTGAAAATGGCCGGACCTTGCTCTGTTTGTAGTACATTTTTATCGACATCTTTCTTTCTTGTAAAACATGGTTTTTCTCCAATAACCTTTTTGCCCTCCTAATAATAAACTACTATAATAATTAACTTAACATTTACATACCACTTTAAGTGTACAAACTGCTTTGCACATATGATCTCCCTTGATCCTTATGATAAACTTGTGAAGTTGGTACTCTCATTATCCCCATGGTACTGATGAGGGCACCCAGGCAGAGGGTGGTGAAGTGACTTGCCCAAGGTCACACAGCTGCTACCTAACGTCATATTCAAACTCAGAAGAATGAGAAGAAATCCAGCACCTGCCTCCTATATTATCTGGCAGCCTTTTGACAATAACAACACAAATGATCTCGTTTATTTTTAATCTTAATAATGGAGCATATTGGTTACATAGAATATCATGCTTTTGAAATATTTGCCTTTGTTTTTCTGCTTAGATACTAAATGCTTTGATTTCCTTTGGAGTTTAGTCCTTCCCGAATAGTAATATAACTAGTTGTCCAGGAGGGGCGGGAAAGCTCTGCTCTGCGCCGATTATCACGTCTGAGGGGCCAGGCCTGAAGGGGCATTGCCCCAGCCCAGCTGTCTGTGCCCGGAGCCTGAAGAGGATGAGGGAGGAAATGCAGAATGATGGCCCTGGGCTTGGAAATGACAGTGATGGTAACAGAGCGCTCGCATATCCTCACACCCCATCTGACGGGCGTAGGTGGGGCAGTTTCTGAGTGCGTCCTGCAGGCCAGGAGGGGTGTGTGTGTGTGTGTGTGTGTGTGTGTGTGTGTGTGTGTGTGTGTGTGTGTGCTCGCGCGTGCATACATATATACACACATATATATACGCACATGCATGCGTTCCCTTCCCCCGGGGATCTCCCTGGCATCACCAATAACCGCAGCGGACATGAATACAGCCCGGCCTCCGCACAGGCACTGCGCTAAGCACTTCACATGTATTATCTCGTTTAACCCCCACAACAACCTTAGGAAATCGGTTTTATTTTCATCCCCCTTTCAGAGATGAGAAAGCTGAGGCAAACGGAGGCCAGGCGGCTGGTCTGGCTTCGCATCTTTGTGGCTGCGGCCCAGGGCTCTCCCCTGCACCGCTTAGCGGGTCGCTCAGCGGGTGTGCAGGGACGCAGAGCACCCTGCTACCCAGGAGAGGCTCCCTGCAGGGAGCGGCCCCTGGGCTTAGCCTTGAAGGATGCAGGGCAAGCAGGAGGAGTGCACAGGTCCTGCGGCCAGCGCTCTGTGTGCACAGGTGGGGAGGGAAGGCGCGCCTCTGCTCACTCGGGCGGAACGCAGTGGGAAAGGGAGAGATGTCAGGTCAGCCTGCCGGGGCGGCGGCTCCTCGACGGTTGGAGGCCAGACTGAGGCATCTGCCTTTTATCCAGGAGGAAATAGGAAATTGACAGTTATTCGGCAGAGCAACTGCATCAGCAGATTTCTGATTCCGGAGAATTATTTTGGAAGCTCCTTGAAGGGTGTAGAGATCGGAAACAGCATTTCCCCTTTGGAAGCCGATGAAATGATTCCATTTGAGCCAATTCTGAGAGGCACTTAGTATAGCTATCATTACTATTTTAGGGCTGGGGAAACTGAGGCTGTGAGGCATTAAGGGATTTGGCCATGGTAATGCAGCTAGCATGCATCAGGCTCAGGATTTGAACCTCCTTGTGCCAAATTCAACCCTCTATTCAGTAAATCCCATTGTGTCTTTTTTTTTTTGGAGGGGAGAAGGTAGGGCAATTGGGGTCAAGAGACTTGCCCAAGGTCACACAGAGATTTTTTTCCCGCCTGTGTTAAGTGTCTGAGGCCGAATCTGAACTCAGATCCTCCTGACTCCAGGGCCTGCTCTATTCACTTCGCCACCTAGCTGCCCCTCATTGTGTCTTAAAGAGGTTCTCTGCTGGTAACTCATAACAAAGGAACAAGCCAAGGATGAGAGAGCTCAGTGTCTTTCCTTGCTTCGCAAGGGTCTTCATTGACAGGAACTCTTTCTCCAAATGCAGTGAGTGACCTTTCCAGTGGGAAATTTCCAACCCGTTTCTTCTTGTCCACCCCAACAGAGACTATGGGAATACAAACTTAGTGATGTCCTTTGGAGTCATCTCAGAAGTTAGTGATCCCCGCCCACACACACACACACACCACTGAAACCAAATAAACGTAAATAAAAAACCAATTGGAAAGCACCCTGCCCCAATGCTCTCAGTGCACATTTCAACATTTCTTGTTGTTCCCCTTTGTGACTGGATCAGGGATCACTGGGGGCCTTCTTCAGGGTGATTTCCTCCAAGTCTACTTCAAATTTAATAGCAATGAAGTTTTGGATCAGCCATTAAGAATGCCAACAGTGGTGAAGGCGAGGAGGCGAGAGTGCCCCTGTACTCTGCCCTAATGAGAAGGCAGCTGTCGGTGTCTGTGGGTGCCACATTTTGGGAAAGACCTTGAGAAGATGGAGAGTGGCCATAAGGGTGAAGTTAGTTTGTGGCCCAGGGAGATTTTCTTGGCCTCAACTGCCCATTGTTCTTGGTTCTGCTGTCTGGGACCACGAAGAACAAGCCTGATACTTACCCATGATGGCCTCTTAGTCCAGGAGATGGAGGTCATGAGACTTTCCATTGAATTGTAGTGTCTCCTATAGGTCAATCCATCGCCTGCATGTTCAGAAAGGAATGAGCTTACACACACTGAACTAAAGTTGAGTTTTATCCTTGCCCTCTGCTGCCAGTCTTAGAGTACATTGAGGTAATTAAGGTCAGAGAATCATCTAAAGAAGAATAACATTTCATTTTCACATTCTATCCTTCAGCAGGTCATTTCCCCCCAGCAAATAAATCTATTCAGTGCAATTCACAGTCAATTTAAGTCTATGTGGCTCCTTTGTGATGAAAAGGAACTCCCACTGGGCTTCCCTAAATATTTAAACACACTTTCAAAAGAAGGAACAGGCTTGGACCAAGGATGAAACACAAAGCATTTAAAACTTTAAAATGCCGGAGTGGAAAAAATTGATGAGGGGGATTTTAAGAGCCAATGGAACAAATTCAGTCTGTGACCTGGAGGAAGAGACAGAATATGAGTCTCTAAGAGAAATGTCCCTTATTTTTATTAATGCTGGGCTGACTTCATTGGTAAATGAGGTGATTTCAGCTGAGATCACTAACAATAGATAAAAACCTCCCTTCTGAGCTCACATCCAAAGATCTGTGGTTCCTTGAATTGTGAATCTTGGTCTAGAAGGAAATAGATGACCACTCAGTGAGTCTTTCTGGCAAAACTACTTATTATTCAGAAGAAAGAGATTTCTGTTCTATTCCCCCTTCCCCCCTCCGCCATCATCTCCTCGTAGATTCTGCCTCCCATTTCTCTCAGTTGTTAATTTATTTATAAAGATTCCCATCTGAATCCTTCCTTTCCCCTTTTCCCTCCACTCTCTATTCAATCAGTTTCCAAACTTTGTCAACTTCATCCCCACATTAATTTTGGCATCTGTCTGTCACATCATCTTTCCTCCATTCTATGTTCCAGCCAACTTGGTGTCCCATTTTGCACATTGCATATCTATTCTTTTAAATTTGACTTATCTGAAACTATAAAATTTCTTGGAAGTTTCTTATGGACAGGACTGTATCATTCTAGCCTTGGTATCTCTGGTCCCTATCACAAGGATATTGAATGAATTCATGCCCAATGAAAATGATCAGGTAACCAATAAAAGTCATATAACAGAAAATGATTAGCCTTCAGGGGTGGGGAAGGTCCTTGAGGGCAGCCCTTTGACTGAATCCAAACCTCACAGAACAAATACCCTTAATAAAAGCATCTGTTTGGTAAAACTTGGACTCAAAAGGCTACACCCAAGGACCTAGAAGGTCACATGTGGCCTTGAGGCCGCAGCTTTCTCACCCCTGGCCTTGACTCTTCTATATAATGAACTAATAAAATTATTCCATAAGCTAATAAGGGAAAATTTATACAGAGCTATCCAAAAGTATCACATTCTTAATTTAGTGGATTTTCCATGTAAATCAATTGTTCTGATGTTATCATATATTATGATCATCCCTCCTTTCCCAAACACATTCATTCATCCATCCATCCATCCATCCATCCATCCATCCATCCATCCATCCATCCATCCAATAAATACATGTTATATTGAACCTTTGTTCACACACTTTCATTGCTGGAATTCAATTCATCTTTACTGGTTTAAAATACTTCCCTTCCAGCCCTAGTTCAGGGACTACTGCCACATTTCCTAATTAAAGAACCCTGGTCTTCCTGACTCTGACTCACCCTTGGCCTACTACACCTCAAGTGATAGTCGCCATTTTTAAAGTAATAGGATGGGATTGGATCCCTTAGCACTTAAGTCTTAGAACTGACAAGGTGTGGTCCACAGGTGGGGCGTGGCTAAAATGAGGTCTAAGAATTTATAAAGACCTTGGAGAGATAAGAGCTGGACCACACTCTCTGCTCCAGACCAACTGACCTTGTCGCGATCTCATTCCATCCATTACCCTGAAGCCTAGAACCATCCCCTCCTCACCTCTATCTAGACCATCTAGAGGCCTGCATATGGCTCTCTTCTAAGGCAACTCACCTCCTGCAAGTTACCTTTCCTGATTTCCCCATTTTTAGTGCCCTCCCCAAACTAATAATTTATCTATCAATTATTTTCCATATATTTTGTGTACACTCACAATCATCCATATTTGCTCTTAAAGCCCAGTACAACTTGGCACTTCCCTACCCTTCCAGTCTCTTTGCACCATTTTTTTCCCCTCAACTTTTTCCAGTTCCTGAATTGCTGGCCTCCTGGCTCTTCATTGCAGAAGACACTCCATGAATTTGCCTGGGGAGTCCCCCAGGTCTACAATGTTCTCTATCCTTGTCACTAGATTCAGGCTTCGCAGAGTCTCAGCTGAAATTCTCCCTTCTCCAAGAAACCTTTCCTGGTTGCCTTTAATGCTCATGCCTTCCCTGTGGTCTTATTTCCAATTTCGTGTGTGTGTGTGTGCGCGCATGTGTGTATGTGTGTGGTGTGTGTTCGTGTGTATGTCTTGTTCATCAAGAATGGCTTTCAGGTGGTTTCTCCATTAGATAGTGAGTTCTGGGGGTATTTGTGCCCCTTGTTTCTTCTCATTCATCAGGGCTTAGCAAAGTGCCTGGAACATAGTCAGTCCTTTATGAATGCTTGTTGAATTGATTAGCATAATGTTTCAAAAGTTAAGAGCAGAGAATTTTAAGACTGGGATCTGAAGCTGAAGCAATGTCAAAGACAGAGAAAACTGGAAACATCCTCATGGTGTCACCTCCTCATACAGAACAAATCACAGCTTTAATCACACTCGTCCCATTGGCTGTCCTTCCCTCCTTCAGGGGGAGGCAGGCATCGGCCGAGCTGGGAATGAAACGCAAAGGAGCTTCTTGTCATTTGTCAGCGTTTTCTTTCCTTGCCCACCTTTCTCTGAGAAACAATCACGGACGTGCAGCCTGACAGGTCCCTTTGTCTCCAG
>NW_027185852.1:484445-528207 GCF_028583685.1 Petaurus breviceps papuanus | reverse complement strand
CTTGTCTCTCCTCTCTCCTTTTTCTTCTCTCTTTCTCTTCTTTCCACTGTCTGTCATTTATCAGATCTTATTATCTATCAATGGAGTGTAGTTGGTTTTTGATCAATTGATGAAAATGATGAAATGTCAGCTACTCCCATCCATATCTTCCTCCTTCTGTATTTCTCACTAGCCCTATATCATCATCCATAGCCTCCCAAATATTTGCATATCCCTGTATATCTATATTTACAAAACAGGGTACACACCAATGTATGGTCATATATGCTTCTCTGTACCAACAGGCAATAAACTTGTTAGAAGCTTAATTCTCTCCCTTGAGGGCTGTGAAGACTAAAGGCAGCTTTCTTTTCAAGTGTTGGAGGTAGGACCCCTCCCTCTGAGCACCCTTGGATTTACTGCTAGAATTAGGTTAAGACTTTTCAAGGGGGAAAAATAAATGTTTCCTTGGGTCTGGTGATATCTAAGATCACTAAAGGTGGGTTTTGGTTTTTGTTTTTTGGGGGTGGGGGGAGGTTGGTTAATTTTGGTTTTTGTTTGTTTGCTCTTTGGTGACTGAGGGAGGTCAATAGAGTGTTACCTTGGGAGAGACCAAAACACAAAAGAAGTATGAAATTAGGTGAGTGTTAAATGGTGGGTGCCTACTGGCCTTACTCATGCCATGACTGGGCCATATTTCATTCTGATGCTACTCAGCCAGGTTTTCATTCAGGAATAGGGACATTTTGTAGTAATATTCTACCTGAACATGGGAACTGGGACATCTTCCCTCTCCTCTCCAAAACTTTCCATGAAATCCTTTGTAGTTGAAGCTTTCTTTTCAGAAGTCTTATTATCTATTGGTAGAAAAGGGGTTGGATAATCAATCTTCACTGAATATTCTTCCTGAATTCTAGTAGCCTATCACCTAGCAGTCTGATGGCTGCATACCTCCACCTAGATGTTCTTTTGACCTCTCACTCGCCATTTGGAATTATGGGAATAGCACTGGCTCTGGGATCTGGAGACCTCGGTGATTTTGTCTTTGGGCCTCAGGTTTTTCATCCGTAAAAACAAGTGTTTGGAATACCTGGGACCTCATGTTCCTCTACCTTCTCTAAATTGGTGAATCTATGTCTAAAATGAAACTCAGAATAATTCCCCTTGAGCTGATTTTTCCGCTAACCTAATCCAGCTCTGATGACAGTTATGCCCACGCTTCCCAGTCACACAAAGTCACAGCCTTCCAGTGATCTCGGAGTCAATCTTGCCCCTTGCCCTTCCATCCAGTCAGCATCTAGGGCTTGCCAAGGCTGCCTCTACGGTAATTTGTGCATCAACCAATACTCTGACATAACCACTTATCTCTTCACACTTGGATTATTTCAATGGCATATGCCTTGGTCTTCCCACCTCTAGCCTCTCCTCTGTGCAGTCCTTCATCCACACAGCTGCCAGTGCAACTTTTCCAGAAAGACAAATCAGACCATGTCATTCTAGTGCTCAGAATCCTCAGTGGATTCCTATTTGCTTAGGGTTACAAATACAAACTCTTCCATCTTTGATTTAAAGTCTTTCTCAATTTGGTTCCAGCCCATTTCCAGACTTGGTGCTTCCCAGTCCCCTTCAGGGGGCTTTCTGTTCTAGCCACACTTGGCTGCTTGCTCTTCCCCAATCATGGCATCCCGTGGTGCCCCTCAGCCAAGACTGCCTCCCTTCCTGGGGCGAGCTCCTGCATTAACTTCCTTCCATACCATTGGCAGCTTCCTTCAGACTGCTTCTGCTCATCAGCCATTTCCCAGGGCAAGCCTTTCCCTGCCTTCCTCCAGTTCATGCACAGGGCATTCTGGAAATCTTAATGACATTTTAAGCTACTAAAACTAAGAAGAATCAGGACAAAACGAACCTGACCACTGTGTTACAACCAATATTAGTCCCAGAGCAGAGTTTAGAAAAAGGATCTTCCTCTCATTTTTGCAGACATGGGGAATGGCTGATGTGGCATATTGAATATCCTGACAGACATAGCTGAGAGATTGGTTGGCTTCACTCAACTGTTTCTCTTTCCTGTTTAAGCTCTTTGTTAAAAGGGATGGCTCACTTTGTGAGCATTAATAGCTTAACAGGGCACTGTGACTTTGGGGACATGCTGTATTTACTTCTGTGTGTACACCATCTTGCCCCTAGCAGACTGTAAGCTCCTTGAGGTCAGAGATGGTTTCACCTCTGTCTTTACATTCCTAGAGCCCAGCACATTGTCTGACATGAGGAGAAGCTTAATACCTGCTGGTTGAATCTGTCCAATTAATAATTGTTGTTGCTGAAAAAAACACATTTTCATGAATTATTTAATAAAGTGAACATTTGTTCATCTTCCACTCAAATATAGTACACATGAATAAAATCACATGATCTCAGAGCTGAAAGGAACCTCAGAGACCAGGGCATCTACACGCATCCAAGCTGCCTGCAAAAAGGCGTCCTCTTATTGAAATGGGCTACGCGTGCCCTACGGCAAGCATTTGGCTGAAGACTCCAATGGTAGAACTCAACAACTCTTTATTAAAATAAAAATCTTATTTTATTGCTACGTATTTTCTCTTGTGATGCCTTTGTTTCTATTTATATTTTCCCCTTCCTGTTCAATAAGCCATCCTTTGTAACGGAGATTTTTGAAATACGAAAAGAAAAAAAAAAAGGTAGAGCGAAACTCTTCATTTCTTACTTCTGTCAGCCAGTGCATTAAGTGTGCCTTCTCAGGAGTCTGCCACCTGTGCAAAGAAGGAAGGAAGATCTTCTATTCTAAATTCTGCTTTGGGACTAAGTGCCTGTAGCAGCACAGTGCTCAGGCCCATCTGGTGCTGCTTCTGCCCATTTCCATTCCCGTTCTTATTTGTTTACCATCAGGTGTGTTGCTTTGCTGCTTATATCACTTTGCATTAGTCCACATCACTTTCCTTGTCTCTAATAGTTCTCCATACCCCTCATTTCTTGCGACATAGCAATTTTTTATTTTCTTCACAGGCCACAAAGTGTGAAACCTTACCCCAAGTGATTGGCATATGCTTTGTTTCCAGTTCTTTGCTACCACAAAACGTGTTGCTCTACATATTTTGGGACCCATACTCGTTGAGACAATCCATTTAACTTTTGCATGGTCATAATTATTATTTTATTCTCAATGATGTGGAAAAGCAATTTTTAACATGCATTTTTTTTTATTTTAAGTTCCAAATTCTCTCCCTCTTCTTCCCCCTCCTTGAGAAGACAAAGAATTTCCTTAAGATTATACAATGAAGTCATGCAGAACATATTTCCATATTGCAAAAAAAAGACAAAAAACCCTAACAAAAATAGTTTAAAAACCACATTTTGATCTGTATTCCAACTTCATTAATTCTCTCTTTAGAAGTGGAAATATTTTTCATCTTAAGTCTTTTGAAATTGTCTTAAATCACTGCATTGCTGAGAGGAGCTAAGTCATTCACAGTTGATTATTGTACAGCATTGCTATTACTGTGTACAGTGTTCTCCCGGTTCTGCTCACTTCGCTTTGTGTCATTTCATATAAATCTTCCCAGATTTTTCTGAAACCATCATGTTTATCATTTCTCAGAATCATATACCCAAATTTGTTCAGCATTTCCCCCATTTCTTGGCCCTCCTTTCAATTTCTAATTCTTTGCCACCACACACACAAAAGAAACAACCTGCTACAAATATTTTTATACATATAGTTTCTTCTTTGACCTATTTGGGATATAGACCTAGTACCAGTATTGTTGTGTCAAAGAGTATGTATAGTTTTAGAGATTTAGGGGCATAGTTCCAAATTGTTCTCTAGAATGGTTAGACTACTGCACAACTCCACCAACAGTGCATTAGTACCCTAATTTTTCCATGACCCCTCCAACATCTGTCATTTTCCTTTCATGTCATATTAGCTAGTCTGATAGGTATGCGATAGTATCTCAGAGTTGTTTTAATTTGCATTTCTTTAATCAATGGCAATTTAGAGCATTTTATTTTCATTTTACTATAGAGAACTTTGTTCACTTCATCTGAAAACTACCTATTCATATCCTTTCACCATTTACCAATTGGGAATGACTCATATTCTTATAAATTTAACTCATATAAGTTCTCTCTGTATTTTAGAAATGATACCTTTATCAGAAAAAATTGCCATTAATATTTTCCCCAGTTTCCTGTTTTCCTTCTACTCTAGACTGTTTTGGTTTTGTTCCTGTAAATGCTTTTTAATTTATTATAATCAAAATTGTCTATTTCACTTCCCGTAAAGCTTTTTCTATCTTGTTTGGTCATGAATTCTTCCCTTTTCCATAGAGCTGAAAGGCAAACTATTCCTTGCTTTCCTAATTTGTTTATAGTATCACCCTTTATATCTAAACATTATCCATTTTGACTTTATCATAGTATATAGTATATGATGTTGGTCTGTACCTAGTTTCTGTCAAACTGTTTTTCAGTTTTCCTAGAAAAAATTTTAAATAGTGAATTCTTGTCCCAAAAGTTTGGATCTGTGTTTATCAAAAATTTATTACTATAGTCTTTTACTACTATTTATTGTGGAACGAATCTCTTCCATTGATCCACTACTCTATTTCTTAGCCACTAACCCATTGTTTTGATGATTACTGCTTTGCCATTCAGTTTTAGATCTGATACTGTTAGGCCACCTTCCTTCACATTTTCTTCATTGATTCCTTGATATTCTTTAATTTTTGTTCTTCCAGAAGAATTTTATTATTATGTCATATATTTTTTGGTAATTTAATAGGCATGGCACAGAATTAGTAAATTAATTTAGGTAGAACTACCATTTTCATCATATTGGTTCAACTTCCCCATGAGTAATTAATATTTCTCTAGTTGTTGAGATTTGCTTTTATTTGTGTGAAAAAAAATGTTTTGTACTTGTTTTCATATAGTTCCTTGGTTTGTCTGGGCAGGTAGACTTCCAAGAATTTTATATTGTTTACAGTCATTTAAAATGGAATTTCTCTATCTATTCCTGCTGGACTTTATTAGTAATATGTATAAATGGTAATTATTTATGTAGGCTTATTTTATATTCTGTAACTTTGCTGAAATTATTAATTATTTCAATTGTTTTATTTTTCAGTAGATTCTCTAAGTATGCCATCGTATTGTCTGCAAAGAGTGATAGTTTTGTTTCCTTATTACCTACTCTAATTCTTTCAGTTTCCTTTTCTTCTCTAATTGCTATGGCTAGCATTTCAGGTATAATGCTGCATAATAATTTGATAATGGATATACTTGTTTCACCTCTGATTTTACTGGGTTCTAGCTTATTTCCATTGCTAATAATGCTTGCTTTTAGATTTAACTAAATACTACTTATTATTTTTAAGGAAAATTCAATTTAATTCTATGCTCTCTAGTGTTTTTAATAGGAATGTGTGTTATATTTTGTAAAAACTTTTTCTGACTTTATTGAGATGATTTTTGTTTGTTTTTGTTATTGATATTATCAATAATGCTCATAGTTTTCCTAATATTGAGCTAGACCTGCATTCCTAGTATAAATCCTCCCTGATAATAGTGTATTATTTTTGTGATATATTGCTGCAATATACTTGCTATTGTTTAATTTAAAATGTTTGCATTAAAATTCATTCAGAAAATTGGTCTATAGTTTTCTTTCTCGGTTTTTGCTCTCCCTGGTTTAGCTATTAGTACCACATTTGTGTCATAAAAGGTAGGGCACCTTTGTGTATTTTTCCAAATAGTTTATATGGTATTGAAATTAAATGTTCTTTAGATGTATGGTAGAATCACTTGTGAATTCATCTGCCCCATAGGATATTTTTCTTAGTGAGTTCACTGATGACTTACTCCATTTTTTCACTAACTTGGATTTACTTAAGTGTTCTATTTCCTCTTCTGATTTATCTGGGCAACTTATGTTTTTGTGAATATTGATCCCATTTTACTTAGATTGTGATATGTATTGGCATATAATTGGCAAAATAGCTCCTAATAATTGCTTTATTTTATTTTCTTTAGTGGTGAATTCATCCTTTTCATTTTTGATACTGGTAATTTGATTTTCTTCTTTCCTTTTTTTAATCAAATCAACCAAGGGTTTATTTATCTTATTGACATTGAACTAAAACAAATTCCCAGTTTTAGTTAGTAGTTCAATGGTTTTCTTTCAATTTATTAATCTCTCCTTTGATTTTCAGAATTTCTGATTTCACTTTTAACTGTGGATTTTTAATTAATTTTCTAGTTTCTTTAGTTGCATGCCCAATTCATTGATCTACTCTTTCTCTATTTTTATTCATGTAAGTATTAAGAGTTATATTTTTTTCCCTATAAATGCTGCTTTGACTGAATCCCATGAATATTTGTATGCTGTCTCATTGTTGTCTTACTCTTTAATGAAATTATTGATTATTTCTATGATTTGTTTTTCACCCACATGGGTCAAATTAGATTCAACTCTTCGATGAGATTAGATTATTTAGTTTTCAATTAATTTTTTATCTATATTTGCATGGCTCTTTACTGAATATAATTTTAATATATTGTAACATGAAAAGATGCATTGAATATTTCTTCTTCTTTGAATTTGGTTCCGAGGGTTTTGTGTACTAATAGATGGTCATTGTGTGTGTGTGTGTGTGTGTGTGTGTGTGAAGTACCCTCTATAGCTGAGGAAAAAAGATGGTATGCTCTTTTCTATCCCCATTCATTTTTTACAGAGTTTTGTCATCTCTCACTTTTCTAAAATTCTATTTCTTCTCCTTGACTTTTTTCTTATTGAGTTTATTGTTAGATTTATTTATTTCTGAGAGGAAAGTTGAGGTCCTCCACTAGTATAGTTTTATTACCTACTTCCTTCTGTAACTCATTTAACTTTTCCTTTAAGAATTTGGATGCTATACCATTTGGTGCATATAAGTTCAATATTGATGTTACTTCGTTGTCTATGGTACTTTTTAACAAGATGGAATTTATTGCAAATCTCTTTTAATTAGGTCTATTTTTTATTTTGTTTTGTCTGAAATCATAATTGCAATCCTTTCACTTTTTTTCTATTTCAGATGAAACATAATAGATTCTGCTACAGCCACTTACTGTACGTGTCTCTGTTTTAAGGTTGTTTCTCATAAATGGCACACTGTGAGATTCTGGTTTTTAATCCATTTTGCTATCCATTTCCCTTTTGTGGGTGAGTTTATCCCATTCACATGCAGTTATTATTACTAGAATTCCCTCCATCTTATTTCCCCCTTCTTATACATTTCCCTCTCACTCAAAAGTTTATTTTATTTTGACCACTGCCTCCCTTAATTTGTCCTTCCTTCTTTCCACACCCTCCTTTTTGTCCCTTCCTTTACAACTTTCCTAAGTAAGTTTTTATACCCAATTGAGTGTGTATGCTATTCCCTTTTTGAACCGATTCTGATGGAAGTAAAGTTGAAGTGTTGCCTGCCACCTCATTTCCCTCCCCACTGTAAAATCTCTTCCCCTTCTTTTATACAAGATAATTTTCTCCATTCTACCTCTACCTTCCCTTTTCCCAGTAAATCCTCTTTAATAAACCTCTGGTTTATTTTTTTAATTATCCCATCATAGTCCACTCACTATGGTGTTCTTTGTCTGTGTAAATGTCTTCTATTGGCCCCCAAATGATAAAGTTCTTGGGATTTACAAGTATTACCTTCCCATATCAGAATGTAAACAGTTGAACCTTATTGGTTGAATCCCCTGTGATTTCTTTTTCATGATTTTACCTTATCATTTTTCTCTTGAATCCTGTATTTGAAAGTCAGATTTTCTATTCAGCTCTGGTCTTTTCATCAGAAATGCTTGAGACTATTCTATTACATTAGATATCTCCCCCCTAAAGGATTATACTCAGTTTTTCTGGGCAGGTGATTTTTGGCTGTAATCCTAGCTCCTTTGTCTCCTGGAATATCATATTCCTATTCCCTTGATCCGTTAATGTAGAAGCTACTAAATCTTGTGTTATCCTGATATTATATTTTTTTTTTCTTTCTGGATGCTTGCAATATTTTCTTCTTGACCTGGGAACTTTGGCATTTGGCTATAATATTCCCAGGAGGGGAATTTCTTTCAGGAGGTGATCTGTGGAATATATGTTTAACTTCTCATAACTCCAGCTTTATTCAATTCTAAGATGAAGAATTAATTCCAATATGCATGGATGGAGAAATTGTCCTCATTGAGAGGAAATTACCATTGTAATTTTTTTTTTAAAGCACATATCTGTTAAGGTAGTTAGCCTTCACAGAACAAATAACAAAAAGAAGCCAATGAAACATTAAATTAACTCTAAAATGCAGTCATAACAGGTGGTCTCTTTTCAGATGGGAATTAGTCCCTTGATTAAAACAGAAAGTAAAGCTGAAGAATGATAGACCAGGACTCTAGTGACCTTTCAAAGTGATCAATGATTTCCTGAAACAGGCTTGAAGAGATAAGATGACAGGGAATGCATGGCAATCTAAAATATTCCCTTAGAGCAAGGAAAACCCTAAGAAGTCATGAGATTGGGAAGAGGATACCATGACAAAGAAAGGAGTCAGGTCTCTGGGAGTGATAGTGCTTGGTCAGCTTTAGCATAAAGATCGTTGAAACCATCTGTGTTGTTGCCTAAGGTTGTAACCCTGTATCTGCTTTTTCCCCTTGAGTTCATTCATGGATCCCTTACCTATTTTCTCCTGGGCAGTCAGTTAACTTTTATTTGTTTTAAATATCTACTTTTTCTTTAAAAACAAGGTTAGAAGGCAACTGAGGAGGAACTATCCCCAGAGGAGAGTTAGAGAGAGGTCTAAGGCTGAGGTATTTTGCCAGAAGCCTTTCTCTGGCTGGGGGCTTGAATCTGACAAAGAGATAAAAGGAACCAAGAGCCTTTAATATCACTCACCAGACTAGAGAAGCTGTGTTTATACTGGGCAACTTATCAGTGCTGCTCACCACCCTCACCTTTTAGAGTGCTTCACTTTGGTTCATGAAATAACATGGATATATACTCAGAGAGAAGTGAATAGGAAAGAGTTAGGGATTTGGACGCAGAGGACTGGGAGTCAAATACTGACTCTGGCCCTTTTGCCGCCTTGGGCTATCAATTACCAAGCTTACACATATTAAGTGCCACACCTGCTAGGCACTCTGGTGGGGAGTCAGAATTGTGTTTTAGGAAATATCACTTTTTTGTGGATGTGCAGAGGATGGATTGGAGAAGGGATAGGCTTAAAGTGGGGAAGTCCATGAGTATTCTATCATATAGTCTCAATGAAAGGTTATAAGCACCTGAAATAGGGTGGTAGCAATATGGCCGGAGAGAAAGGGACAGATATAAGGTGCTTTGGAATCAGACTGTTAGAATGTGAGGCAGGAAGAGGTAAATAATCACCTTGAAATTGAGAATCTGAGTGAATGGAACAATGGTGCTACCTTCAAGCTTGCAAAAGGATGGGCATATGAAGAAATATCATGAGTCCTGTTTTAAACAGGTCAAGTCTGTAATGCCTACTCTTGGTGACACTGAGGTTGATATGTAGAAATGAGAATCTTTCATCCAACAAGCATTTATGTACTAGTCAGTGTACTAAATGTTGGTGATACATAGAAAGGTGATCAATATAGACCTATAGGAAGACAAGTGAAGAGGGTACAGGACAAGGCCTCATAGAGAAGGGAAAGAAGGTGGTTAACAGTGTCAGCTCCTGCAAGTGTAGCCCAAGAAGACAGAGGACCAAGAAAAGACCATTGTACTGAATGAGTCTCTTTACCACTCTGGGCCCTGGTTTCTTCATCAGCAAAATGAGGCATTTATGCTACAGGATCATTAAAATCTCTTCCAAATAGTAATCTGTAATCTTATAGTTCTGTAATAGAAAAAAAAGTATCCAAACGAGAATATAAGAACACACACACACAGAGCCAAAGTCCTACTTTATTGCTGCATCAGGGCATGGTTCAGATGAGCTTTGGTTCTAAGCTGGTGTTCTAGGGGCCCACAGCTCTCATGGTTCCTACCAAAAGGGAAGAATCTTAGAAGAGGATGGGCCTGGGGACAGACATGAGGACCAACTGCTCACCTGGTTCGTGAAGAAGACATGTGGCCACCATTAGATTTCCTTTTTTGGGGGGTGCACCATGACTTGATTATAATTAATCTTACTAAAGTGGAGATGGGTTTGCAATCTGATCTGATCTAAAGAAATCATGGATCTTTTGGAAGATAGAGATGTACGTGTATACACCCCCCACACACACACCCACACACACACTGATACTCAGACACATCCATGCTGAAAATCTTTCTTTAGAAGTAGGTGCAGATAAATTTTAAATAGAAAAAAAGCAAATATTTTCCTTCACCATTTTGCTAGATTAAAAAAGGGATTGAGGCATTGTAAGAATACCCAGACTACTTTTGTGTGGATGGGTAACCAAGAAATTATGAAGGTAGGGTGGATTCAATTTTTCTGTTTGCCTGTCTCACTTCCCACCTCCCAAATTGGGACATTTGGGCACATTGGTGTGTGTGTGTGTGTGTGTGTGTGTGTGTGTGTATTTTAAGCACAAAATGTTTTATACTTACTCCAAATAACTCCATTAAAAAGCTATTATTCTTCAGTGTTTCATGTAGCAGCTTCAGCAGTTATCAGGGGACAAATCAATTTTCAGCAGCTGTAGACAACTTCAGTCAGTGAAGGAAGAGGCTGAGATGGTGCTATGTTGTGAAAGACGCGTTTAAAGTGCGTTTTCTGGGCATCAGAGTGCCATTGCCAGTGCTGCATTGCCGCCCCCTCCCCACCTTAGCTCATTTGGGAATCCCAGAACTTCTCCAAGTCATTACCTCCAGGACATTCCCATTCATTTAGGAATGCGTTCATTCCTAACGTCAAGGAAATGCAATCAGTGTTTTTCCAGTTCATTCGTAATGAAATCACCCCAGTGTTCCAGGAGAGAGACCCTGCACTCAAGATGCTGCTCACTCAAAGCTGCTTCTTTCATCAGGTTTGGGTTTTTTAAACACCAGAGTACTGATTTTCTCCTCAAAGGCATAAGCATTATGATATTTGGAACCACAATTCCTTTCTCTGCATTTACATTTTGTCGCTGTATTTCATCATTTTTTTTCAGTTCTACAGCCACTCTGTAGACCCTACATCCTCAACCCTTTCTTGGGCTAAGGACCAACATTTGCAGTGCCTGTTTGTGACTATGGAGCCCTCTACCTTTCCGGGGAGGAAAGGGGAGATCCCTTTCTCCTCTGTTGCCAAGACCAGGTTTGGCTACGTGCCAGTTAACTGTATTGATTCTCTTGGTGTTATTTTCATTTACACTGTTCACGTGGGTCTTTTTCAGTTTTCCAGATTTCTCATATTCATTATTTCTTGAGGGTCAGTAGTATTCCATGATATCCATGTGTAACACTTTTGTAGTCATTCTCCAATGGATAAGTACTCAGTCTGTTTCTCATTTCTTGTTAGCTTTGGGCTGAAAAATAAGTGAGCCACCTATGCTCCTCTCTCCCCCAAAAAACCCAACCTCCATACTCCGTAAATCCTGAACCAATGCCACACGTTAGTGTCTCACCATAGCCCTCAGCGCCACTGGCCCTCCCCTGGGGCTCGCGTCCTTGCTGACGAAATGGAATCAGAGTCTCATAAAGTCATGGATTTTCAGCACTAAGGGATCCCAGAGGTACCCTAGTTGAGCCCATTTCACAGATGAAGGACTGAGATCCAGAGAGGTTAGGGGACACTGGGGAGCCTTTCTCATGTGCTATGCTGCCTTTCCAATCAACGTCCAGTACAAATTAGTTAAGTCAAATCAACAAGCACATATTAACCACTTAGGGACATCCAAAATTTGCTGCACCCTGGGCATGCCAATAGCCAGCAGAAGGAAGATCATCCCTGGCCTCCAGGAGATTGCGCTACAATGGGGAGGAAGCTGAGAGGGCTGAAAGAGGTCCCCACCAGGGCCAGGACAGAGCACGTTAGACCTGGAGCCTCAAGAGGAAAGAAGACTTGACTGGGCGAGGCATCTCCTGAAGACAGACAGACCGATGCCAGCTGTCAACTGCAGGCATGGTGGTAGCCTTTGTGGTGCTCGTGGATGAAGAAACCAGGTAAGGGAGGCCTGGAAAGCAATCTGTGTGGGGTTTACATGGGACCCAGTCCTATTGACTATGGTGAGGTTCACCCAGGTGGAAAGGGGCTGCCTGGGCTGTGAACTGCACCATGGGATGGTGAGCTCAGATCGGCAAGACCACAGATCTATCAATGTGCCAACGTTGGGAAGCTTTGGGTCTTCCTTACTTTGTAATCACTGGATTAGTAAAAGAACACCTGACTTGTTCCAAGAACTTTGCTGACTTAACCAAGGTCTCTGCGAAGATTTGAATGCAGGTCTCCTTGACTCTAGGTCCAGCACTCTAGCTTCTGGGCCACATGGCAACCTCTGTATAAGTGGAAGGTATGCTGTCAGTAGTAATGAATCCCTCTACCCAGAGCTGTGTCAAGAATGCTTATGAACCAGCTCTTTGCCGGGGTGCATTAGGTGGGGGGAATATACACCTGAAGCATTTTCAAGCTTAATTTGCATCATTAGCATCATTTCTATTACATTCTTCAATAGAGACTATCGATGAAGCTGAATAAATCTCATCCTGCTTTGCGGCGTTTGCCCAGTTCTGGAAATCTCATAGCTGGCCCTCAGGAGCTGGTGTGAGCCCCTTGGAGCATACCCCTGCCTCCAGCCTACCCTGTGGGAAGTTGTGTTAAGATCTGGTGAACAGGTGCAGAGACCGTGCGCTATTTACAGAGGTCTGACTGCTTCCTGAGGCAGGAAGGACAGAGCAGAATCAGCACTTCCCATGCTGCTCCAGAGGTCCTGGCATTCTGTAGGGGACAAGGTGCCTGGCTGCTCAACCAGCCCCAAACAGAGGCTCATAGGATTCCAGCCAGAAGAAACCTTGGTTATCAGAAGCCAAACCTCCTGTTTCACACACAAACACAAGGTCATCACTCCACATTGAGAAGGGCCCTCGGGGATTAGTGAGTTACAGATATCCAGAGAGGCTGCACAGGGAAGGCAAGGCAGAGCTGGACTTGGTGCTGTGGCTCCTGAACGAGAGTCTCTATGAATGATAGGGCTTCTCAGGTTTTATAAGAGGGATCCTCAGTCTTGAAAATTCCCCAGACCCAAGAGGAATAAATGCACATGGCCCCAGAGCCCTGCTGGTGACTTGACCCCACATGAGCAAGTCCCTTCTCCACTGACTCCTAAGGAGCCTGGACTTGATTGGTAACTGGGGTCTTGCCTTTTCATTAACATTTCTTTCCAGTCTTGCCATTCTGTTTCTCAAAGATGGTGACGATTTAATGATGCCCTTGGAGAGTCAGAGCACATCCTCCTCATCTTAGTGTGAGCATTTTTATATCTCTTCACATAGAATATCTCATCATATCCTCACTGGAACACTGGAGGCAGGCGTTACTGTTATGCCCATTCTACAGATGTGTAAGCAGAGGCAGAAAGCAGTTAAAAGCAGCTTGCCCAGCTGTGATGGCAAGCAGGTAAGGACTAGCACCTTGTTTCAGTTGAGCCTTACCCTTGATCCCATCAAGTCTTTGTTAAGAAGCAGAACTTGGGAAACCCACAGTGGGAGGAACGTGCGGATGCAACAGGAAGAGGCGAAAGAGAGAAGAGGTAATGACCATATATAAGGGGTATATATAAGCTGGAAGAGAGGGTAACAGTTGTGGAGGCCAGATCTCTGTTTGTCTGCTCTGTCTGTGTTGACCTGTGTTTGTGATACTTTGTGCAGAAGCCCTGGGACCTTACTGGAGCCCAGAAAGAGGATTTTCTGGTTGCCTGTTTATGGAAGTCCTGGAGGAGGGTTTCAGAGGCCCTGGGACTGTACTGATGATGTGTGTTGAGCACTCAGACCTTGTTTGTGGGTCTGTGTTGATTTCACAAGCAGGTAGTGAACTGATGATGGTGCCAGCAATGTGAATGAATGTTATTGTGGCTGTGTCAAGCTTTGTCTTCCAGAAACAGAAACTGTGAAGGACTTGAGAAACTGTGAGCTTCAATATGGAACTGGATGAGGACCTGGACAAGGAGCTGAGAGCTGCCTGCCTTTGAATCCAGGTGCCAGTTGGGTAGATTCAGGCAGAAGCTGGACCCATGGAAGAGGAACCATGGAATTTGAGAGCCAGCCTAGAGTCAAGATGAAAAGACCTCTCCTTAGTGCTGACTGAGAAGATCATGATTTACTGTGGCCTAGGGGTAGGAGAACTTTGTGCTTTGTACCTTGTACCCCTTGAGGATGATTGGAAACTAATCGTCAATCATGAGGAAAGAAGACTTTTTGACTGAGAGATTAAGACAATGTGACCTAGGGGTGTAGAGCTCTGACCTTTGTACTTTATGTCCCTTAAGGAGGATTGTTCCTTAAGGATGATTAAGTTAAGGACTTGCTGAATGATATCTTTTGCTTAAAACTTCGTGATAAGTTGTTATGCTATATCATTGTGAATGCTGTACTTTGGTTTCTGTAAATGTTATGCTTTAATTTACTGCTGAATAAAGAGAGAGTTCACTATACTATGTAACTAGAATGTTAGAGCTAGCCACAGCAGCAGTCCTCTGGAAAGCTGTTCATGCTTGGCTTTACACTAGCGTCATGCAGCTAATATGTCTGAGGTAGAATTTGAACACAGGTTTCTCAGACTTCCGTTCCAGTACTCCATCCACTTCAGCTAGGGCAGCTAATTGGTCTGACATAAAATCTTGCCTCAAATATGTGCTAAATGAATGACCCTGGACAAGTCACTTGACTGCCCTTTGCCTCAGTTTCCTAATCTGTAATATAAGAATGCTATTCCCACTCATCCCCCAGGGTTGTTCTGAGGATCATAGGAGACACTTGCAAAGTGCTTTGCAGCCTTAAAACTCTATGTAAGTGCCATGCCCCCCCTCCCCCGAGCTGTTCCAGAATTTGAAGAATCAAGTCTACAAATATGTTGGACCTGGTCTGGAAGTATTGTGTGAATGGAATGGGATGCTCACTTCAGAGAGAAACTTGACTGGACTCCCCCAGGACCTGTCCAGTGACTGAGGCTCTGCCCTCCCTCCTCAGGGAGGTTTCCCGTCCTTTCTCTCCTCCCAGATCTTCTTCAAAGACCTTTCCAGTTCTAAGTGTCCATTCCTGTGCCTCTGGTCAATGCCCTATGATGCCCATTCTTTGAGATCCTTTACCATAAGGACCCCATTTCCCACTCTAGACCCAAACAGGTTGGCTTCAGATCCTAGATTTGCTACCTGCTACCTGTGTGACATCAGCCAAGTAAGACTACATCTCTGGGCCTCAGTGTCCTCAACTGTAAAATGAGGCGGTAGGACTGCAGACCACCCAGGTCCCTCCTTTCATCTCAAAATCTATGTTCTTCTCGCCTCCCCCACTCCATTTCTCAGTAGCTTTTAGGTCACTACAGCAATTATCTTATCTTGGAATATGTCAGTCATTTGACCCTGTCCTCTCTATTGCCTTTTGCTAAAAGGATAAACTGCAACCCGTGGCTTCTCCTCCTCCTCCTCTTTCTTCTTCCTTCCCTTCTTTGACTTGGAATATTCAAGGTTGAACATTAATCCCTAAAATGCTCCCCCTTTACCCTTTTTGATGTAATGAGTAAAGTGTCGGTATTATTTCTGATTCTGGTTGAAGATCAGGTGTCTTTGCTTCTGTAAAGGTCAATAAGGAACGTCTCTGCAGCATTTTTATAATTTTTCTTTTCGATTATGAAATTAATAATGAAGGACAAGTATTGACATTGAACATTTAAACAACCAAAAAGAGGATTGCATATGAAAGTGCGAACCTTTGTCATAGATTTTAAAAGAGTTCATAGTAACTTCTGCATGGTTGTAACAAAACTAATATTTTCCCATCCTTCTGTTTCCTTCTGTGACCTTACATGTTTTCTTGATCCCCCTTTCTGCCTTTCATTTGCTTATTGCTATTACTACCCCCAGTAGAAGTCTGTATTTTCAGCACATGTGTATTCACAGGCAAACAATGCCCAGGCTAACTCATGTGAAGGCCCAGGGCTTGTTCAAGCTCTCTGGACCTTTGCTGCTCAGATGGGGAATCCGCTTCTGAAGTCAGATCAGACTGCACTGATGGCAGGTTGGGTGTCTCTCAGAGTTGTTTTCCTTTCCATTCTTGTGGTCACCATGCACATTTCTCTGGCAATGCTTCCCATCTCATTCTGTCATTCGCACAGTTCTGAGATTTTTCTGACTCAGTCACACTTGTTTTTACAACTCAATAGTGCCTTCTATTCATAAACTGCCATTTGTGCAGCCATTTCCCAATAGATGCACACCCATTGCATTTTCAGTGTTTTGTTACAAAACTGTACGATGAACATGTTTTTATATGAATGTCTTTGTACACGATCATGCGATTTGCCACATATCACTTTTATGTTTGATGAAGTAGACGTAACGCAGGTCACAGCTCAGCTGTTTTGGGGGAGTCTTGGACTGTCCTAGCTGATGCCTTAAATAGCTGCCTGAGGATGGTGAAAATTGATGTATGCATCAGCATCACTGATTCATATAATGAGTATTTTAAATTAAGATTCTGGATTAATGAGCATCTGGCTGAATTCAATTTGTCTTTAAGCTATAATACATCTTGGAGAATATATGCTAGTTATCAAATATTTTACTATTTTATAACCAAAAAAATGTGTTAGGGTCTCCAAATACAAATTAAAAGGGAGGAGATATTACCAAGAGACCCACTTGATCATCCTGAGCAGTCTCCCCTTTGTATAGAAAGGTGCTAGTGTGAGAGAAGACTTCTCTCTGGTCCCAAAGGGTGGAACTAGCCTGTCAGGTGCAGATAGGCAGACTTTGTTCCATTAGAGATCCCCCCTCACAGACTCGGGGAGTTGGAAGGGATCTCAGTAGCCACACAGCCCTTCCCCTAGCCCAAATGAATCTCCTCTCTAGCAGACCAGCCAAGTGAGAATCCATGTCTACTTGTAGACCCCCAAGGGTGGGGACAGCCCAAGTTGTGCTGACATTGAGCCTCAAGTAGCCCTTTTAGTCAGTCTCTACCCATTATTCCTAATTCCTCCCTTTGGGGCCAAGCAGAAAAGTCTGGTTCAGTATAACTCTGCATGACAGCCCTTCAAACATTGAAATGCAGCTATCATGCTCCCCACCCTCCTCCCCCTTGTCTTACCCTCTCTGGGATGGACCTACCTACTTCCTTCACCTGATCTCCACATTTCATGAGCTCATGGCTCTTCACCCTCCTGTTCCTCCCCTCTGGACATTCCAGAGCTTACCAACGTCCTTGGTTGACCATGGTGTCCAGAACTGAATACAGAATTCCAAGTGAGATTGGAGGAGGAGGAGGGTGGGACCATTACCTTCCTCATCCGTCTGTGTTGATACCATGTCCAATTTCTTCCTCAATCTTGCCCAGGGTATCTTATGACCCTATTATACCCACTAAGCACTGGGACACAGAAAAAGGCCACAGACAGCCCCTGCCCTTCAGGAGCTCCTAATCTCAATCACTTCTATTAGCCTTGCGAGACACTATGGCCTAGTACAGGATTGGGAATGAAAGGAGTGAGGTTCAAATCCAACCTTTGTCAGCAGCCCTTCATGTGGCCTTCGGCAGATTGTTTAAGCTTGCTTTTGGCTTGATTTTCTTCATTTACAAAATTATAGGACTGGGGTTAGTGTGCTCTGCACACATTCCACACATGGGCCATTTCTGCTTCTGCCTTCATTTTTCATTCTCCATGACATGCCCTTGGACAAGCAATGCCCCTTCCGCTTTACAGGCATTGGCAGTCTAAGCCTGAGCTTAAGAAAAAAAAAGTTCTGATAAAAAAAATAACAAAATAGGGAAGTACTGTAGTGACCAGCAGATGCTGAGCCAGGAACCAGTGTGAAAGGCCCAGCCCCAATGCTGACTCTGCACACTACTCACAGGATACCCATATACCCTTCGCTGTGCTTTGTTCTTCTACTGACATTTCTATGTGCCAGCAACTGACTTCTTTCAGTTCTTGCCTTTCCCCCAAGATTAAGCACATATACACAGCCTCTCCTAGCCATTCTCTTCACGTTGAGAAGATGCAACTGAAAAAAAAAATAGGAATCCAATCTAAAAGAGATAAAGAGGAAAGACAACTAATTGAAATTATTTCCTAGTTAAGTGCCCTGAATCAAGTTTCAAAACGTCTTAAGTAGAGCGAGGTCAGAAGAAAACAGGGGAACTTGGTTTGAGTCGTCTGGCAGATTTTAGCTCAGAGCAAGTCAATGTATCACAGATGGAAGAAATTAACCCAGTTCTCTTGATTAAAATTGATGCTTTCTGGGAATATAGTTTTGAGGAGAAAGTGATGCCTTCTCCTCCATTTTCCTCTGTAATTCAAGACACTGAAGCCCAAGCTAACTTGGGTGTTGGGTGTGAGAGGTAGAATTTGAACAGATTGTCAGGGTTTGACACTTTTCCTCTATCCCAAGGTTTTGATCAATGTCTAGAAGACATGGCTGGGATCAGTCTAGCCCCTCATAATGATGCTTGGCAATCCTAAGAATTACAATGTTTTTAGTTCTTTAAAGTTAGCCAGGGTTTCCACCACAATCCCCAACCCAAGTAATGTGAAGCATTGTAGACATTTGTTCCATCCTGATGTACAAAACAAGTTTATGTTCAAAAAAGCAGGGAGCTCTCCAGTAGGAGAGTGACTTGGTCAGATGCGTATTTGGGGAATGCCATTTTTGATTTGTTAGAGAGGACAGAGATTGGAATCCCAGTGAGAAAGCTGTCTGCTCATTGATCTGTGCAAGAGATAACAAGGGCCAGAACTAGTATGCTGGCTGAATATGCTGGAGCTTTTAGAAATCCTAATGTCGGGGCAGCCAGGTGGCACAGTGAGTAAGAGCACCGGCCCTGGAGTCGGGAGACCTGGGATCAGTTAACAGCCACACAAAATAACTGTCCGTGTAACCTTGAGCAAGTTACTTAACGCCAGTTGCTTTAAAAAAAATCCTAATGTCATTTCAATCTCTATTATTATGAGATATAAAATGCAAGATAGGAAAGACAAGAGTCTCTGTGCCGACCAGATCACCCCTACTGTGTTGGGTTACATCATTCTATGAGCACCATGATTTAACCAGCAGCTAGGTGGTGAAGTGGGTAGAACTCTAGATTTGGAGTCAGGAAAACCAGAATTCAAATCTGGTTGCAGAATCTTACAACTGTGTGACCCTGGGTAAGTCACTTCACACTTTTTGCCTCAGTTTCCTCATCTGTAAAACTGGAGAAGGAAATGACAAATCACGTCTGCGTCTCTGCCAAGAAAACCCCCAAGCGGTCTATGAAGAGTCAGCCATGCCTGAACAACAGTAATCACATGTACAACGTTTAGAGGGCCTGCCTGCTTGGGAGGGCACTTAGGTCCCAGTTCTACTTTACACATGTACTCGCCCCAAGGACCTGGTCAAGGGTCTTACCATCTGAGTACCCTCTCCCAACTGTCTAACTCTATAAGGTGAGCTGTTGTCTTTTATTAGTGGGTAAAAAGGATTTGCTTACTAGAGTTCCTGATGCCGATGAAATTCCAAGTCTGGATACCTCCACAAACAAACAGAAAAAACAATGCTTAAGGATTTGCTAAGCACTTATCTCATAATTATTCCCATGAAACGGTCAGGGCAAGTATCTTACAGAAGGATAAACTGAGACTCAGAGAGCTTCAGTGACTTGCTCATGGCCATTATGATTCAGAGCTGGACTTTGAGCCCACCCATCTACTGACTTCATATCTTTCCATTTCCCTTTCCACTAATGGACAAACTGGAGCTCTTCCATAAAAGGGTTGAATGGTTAGGATAGAAGTAGAATTGAAAACCATGTCACATGAGGATTAAGTGAAAGCAATGCAGGCATTGAACCTTACTTGAGCCACTTTGAGGACATGAGATAGCAGTCTTCCCCCACTTGAGGGGCTGTAATAGAGAAGGGGACACTGGCTTCTATTCTGCCTGAGTAAAGAATGAATGACTAGCATCAGTGTCTCTGAGGGGATACAGATTTGGGCTCCATATAGGAAGACCCCGAAAACAACAGGAATATCTCAGTACAGAATGGACCTCCTTATGAGTTGGTGAAATCTGGGTAATTGAAGGTATCCGATTATGAGCCTCTTCTCAAGGATAGTGTGGACAATGTCCATGCTTTGATTGGGTCTTGGCCAAATGGTCTCCAAGGTCCCAACAAATGTTAACAATCTGTGCTTCCACATTCGCTGAACTCTACAGCTTTGGGCATACTCATAACCAGCCCATTCTCTAGACAATAAAACTCTGAGCAACCCAGGCTGGTCCACATTAGGGGCAGATATGTAGAGATGTTTGATTGGCACCTTCACGGTGGTTCTTGCTTAAACATTCTTAGACCCACACATTCCAATGTGGATTTCCAAAGCTCAAGTTCATGTATCTATTCAGCAAGCATCAATTTAGGTACGTGCAAAGCACCAAGATAGAAAGACAAAATGAAAAAAATCCAAAATCCCTGTCCTCAAGCAGCTTATATTTTAGAGGGGGGTGGTGGTGGAAGGGGATGTCAGATGCCTCTTGTTCTGGGGCTTTTGTCCATAAATATGACTTCATAGGTGTGGCAAACTTGCAATGAATACATTCTCTCTGCCAACGTAAATAGTTACTGTGCAGTAACCTAAGAGTCAAGGGCATCGAGAGGTTAAGTGACTTGCCCAAGGTCACACAGCCAGTATGTGCTCGAGGCAGGGTTTGGACCTAGGAGGTTATCACAGCTGTCCTGACCAGCAGGAAGTGAGGGTCTCGGTGAAGACTGGCTATGTGACTGGAAAAAAGGGAGAGACGAGCTTTACCATTTGGCGATGAATCAATAAGAGAAGTGACTTGGGGATATGCAAATAAGTTTCAGAAGCCCTGTGACCTCTCAAGGGCTCTGTTTCTTGATCTGTAAAATGAGAGGGTTGGATGAGAGGGTCCCGCAGCTGGCTTCTGACTGTAGAAGTGTGGAGTGAGTGCCTGCCCAGCCCCAGGGGAAGGAGTCCAGACGCCATGCTTCTTTCTTTCATTGATCACTGAGGCAGCCGTCTGTGGATTTTCAAGTTTCAGAAGAGAACAGCCCTGATGATCAAAGGTCTGGGAAGCAGACGCAGGATGAAAGTCTAGGAGAGAAGATTTATTAAGGCAGGATAAGAGATACAGAAGGGACATCTCTCTAACAAATTCTAAGCCAGAAAATCTCATGATTTCCATGTGAGAGCGGACCTTGGTGGCCATCCAGTGCTGCCTGTACTTGACAAAGAATGCTTACTGCTACATTGGAGAGAAGTGGTCACCCAATCTGATTGGGGACCTCTGCCCGCCACCTCACAGACCATCAGCTACATTTTCCTAATAGGAAGCCTAAAACTGTCTTCTCCACAGCTCCTAGACATGCCTCAGACCTTGTTGAACAGAACAAGACTAATCTCTCCCCACAAGGTACTTGAGGACAGCTGGTCTACCCTTCTTGTGGCCTCAGAAGTTCACCAAGTTAAACGGTCCATTTCCTTAAGCTAAAAATCATGGGCATGGACTTCGGGGCTCTAGTTAATGCATTTGCCTTCCTTTGGATGCTCCCCAGTTTGTCAGTGTCCTTCCTAAACAGTGGTATGCAGGTGTGGACCTCTGAGGATGGAGAACAGGCAGGCCATCAGGGTCCTTTTGGGTGGGAGCAGGACAAGAAGATTTCTGTGGAGTCTGCCTCCTTTCATTAAAATTTGAAGGAAGTTAAACACTATGCAAAATGGGACAATTAGAGATGACTGTAAAACTCTAAAGGAAGGAGAAAGAGGGAAACAGACATGAATGGAGAAAAGCAGAGACCAAAGAGGAAGACCTGGGAAGTGTTATGTGCTTAATAGAGTTTACTAATTGATTGTTGGTCAAGAGACAGAGAAAGACAGAGACAGAAGGGAGAGAGAGGAGAGAGAAAGAGACAGAGGGGAGAGGGCATTCTGTTGATTCCACTGGTATTCTAAACACTGGCTCTATCCACCATCCAGGGAGGTGACAGCCTGCTGAAGAAGCAGAAGGAGGCAGGTCCTTTCCACTGAGTTGCTATGCTTACTGGCCTCCTACAATGATGACATGTTTTCCTGTTGTCATCTATAATGTCAGAGCCAGAGCATAAAATCTTGATTCTAAGGATTCATTTCCTTTGGCCTTTCTAGGAAAAGAGAAATGAAGAACGTTTTGCTTAATCTGTTGATGAAGTTTGAGTAGAACTTTGCATTACTGCCATCTACTTGGAGAGTGGGAACATGAGGTCCTAGACCACCTTCTCTAGGCATAGGGGCCACACACTGGGGGGGAGGTGTGACAGTGTATCCACTGCCCAATGCCTTGGAGGAATAGGGTGTATGCCCTAGCTCTGCCATTTACCAGCGGTGGCCCTTTGTAAGTCACCTCAGTTTCCTCATCTGTAAAATGGAGACCTTGGACCAGATGACCGCTGGTCCCCTTCCTGCTCTGTGATACTATAGACTGATGCCCCATTGTTGTCACTAGAGTATGAGCCCGTGGACTCAGACCCTGGCTTTTCACCTCTTCCTCTTCTCCCTGGCTTGGGTTCACCCTTCGTCTTTGTGAGCCCAGGCCAGTGTGGTGACAGCGGTTCTCCCACTCTCCTGTGCCTGCTTTCACCCCATCCCCAGTACAGATGGGTTTCCACTTTCCTCCCTGCTCTCACTGAACCTGAGCCTATCCTGAGGAGAGCCCTGTATTCCCAGCTCTTCCAAGATCGCCCCCAGGCCAGCTGGGCTGTTGCTGCCCTCTGCTGTCCCTTGCAGATCATGCAGGCCTGAAGTGACCCCTCTTGCACCCGGGGTCAGCATGGCAGAGGGAAGGAGAATCTCAAGTGGTCTTTTTTGCCCTTCGATGGATCCTTGGGCTGCTCAGAAGGGACCCTCAATCTCTCTGCTTTGTTTTGGCCTTCCGAAGGGCCATCCCAACCACGCCGTGTTTTCCAGGCTGATATGAGACGGATGCTCGCAGTCCAACATCTCCAGCTGTCTCAGAGCAGAGCCTGATGCTGACAGCTCACCAACTGCCCATGAACATTGAGATAAAGAAACATCTCTAGGCTTTTGGTGCCTGCTTCTTGCTGCCTCCCACCTCCTCCAGAAAGATGCAGGCTGGTGCTCTGCTCTCAGGTGACCCATAAGGACAGTGCTGAGGGCTATTGACAGAGGAGGAAACTGAGGTTCAGGGACGAGTGCACACAGCTGGAAGGTCCAGCACTGAGCTTCAGGCTGTTTCTTCTTACTTCCAGGTGTGGCTGCCAGTGCCGCAGTGTCTCCTGACTCAAAGAAGGGACTCGCTCTCTGTCATTTGAGTTGAGGGCCGGAAGGGGCCCTTTAGTCAGGCTTCTTGTCTTACCACTGAGAAGACTGAGACCTAGGAGGCAGAATGACCTTCTCTAAGCCCCATGCACCAGAGCAGGATCCAAGCCACATCTACCCCATGTCCCTGCAGCTGTCGCCTTCCTTGTAACATGGCTGGTGGCCTCACAGTGGGCAGACTAGGAGTGCAGACCCTTTGCATGGCACAGCTCAGAGAGGGGGCTAGGGAGACAATGCTTCCAGGAAGAGGCTTTCTTGTAGAGTCTTATGGTCATGGGTAAATCATGGAAACTCTCAGAGCCTCAGTTTCCCTATCTTTAAAATGGGACTATTAATACTTGCAGTGACTTCCACAAGTTCATTGTAAGGGAAGTGTTTTGCCATGCCTAAAAAACAACTACGTGTGTGAATATGCTCATAAACATATTAAACTTGTACATACTAGTAGCTGTCGTCTGGTGATTATTGTTGCTGGAAAACTGGGGTGGTGTCCATAGGTTGGGGGATACCAGATCTGATGTAATACTGTGGGCCATAAGAAATGATGGAATGGAGGGTGTTCAGAAAATCTGGGAAGACTTGCATGAACCGATACAGAGAGAAAGGAGCAGAGCCAAAACACAACCACATGGTAAAAAGGAAGCCTTTTGAAAGACTTATGAGCCATAATCAGAGGCCCAGTAATGAAGAATGTTCCCTGCCTCCTGTCAGAGGGTGAGGGACTTCAGGGGTGGAATGAGACAGATTTGGTAAAGTGGCTAATGTGGAAATTACTATGCTTGACAAGGAAAATTTGTTAGTAGGTTAAAAAAATTCCTTTTTGGCAGAGATGGGGGAGAAAAAGAAGTGCTTGATAATATTTAATGACAAAAATGAGTTCCAAGAATGAAAGCAATTTTACACGAGTGTGTATGTGTGTGTATTTATATTCATATAATGCTTACAAATTTAACTGTATGAATTGTATTACATTTCTGGAAATTCCATATTCCAGAGGGTTCTCTGAGGAAATGTTCAGCATAATCTCTTACCTCTCCTAAGAGATCTAAAAACATAATCTGTGTAATAACTTCCATCTTCCCCAACTGAGGAGTAAAAGCTTCAGAGATGCCCCCCATCCCATGCTGTGGGAGGCATATTAGGGCCCGACAACTAAGAGGAATAACAATTGTCAATAAATCATAGCTCAAAAACCACATCCAATAGAGAATGACATGGCTTTTATTTTTAAGTTTGAAGCATTCAGAAAGTGCCCATTCTGAAATAAAGGAAAAATTAGTGCTACTTTTTAGAGTGTCATAAATAAGGTCACAGCCTGGCAGATACTTTACCCAACTACATTTAATTTAGACTTGTTTTTGGAATACAGGAGAAATATGAAGGAAAACTCAAAGCTGTGGAGAGATATATGGCCAAAGACCGGCTGGCATCTTTTGATTTAAATTAACACTTGGTGTTATTCTTTCTGAATTATTTTAGAACTTGAAAGAGACAGAGAGAGGCCCTGTTCTCCAGAAAGAATAAAACAAAATGGTGGAAAAAAATCTGTAGAAATGCTGACTTCTTGAGACAAGGGAAATTGCTTGTCACCTTAAAAGTTAGCCTTGTCCCTGAAGTCTGCCGGCCATGAGCAATGGAATTCAAGTCAATGAACATTTGTTTAGTGCCCGCTGTATTCAGGTGTGATGCCAGGTACCAGGACTGCAAAGATGAAAACAAACAGTGCCTTCCCTCAAGGCACAACAAACTCACTGTGAAATGATTTTTGGAGGGGAAGGAAGGGTCACCTTTGTGCAAGCTCTCCCAGAACAGCCTTGTCCCCAGTGCCTGAGACTCAGTCACTGCTCTGGTGGGTGTCCAGCAGTGAGCACCCACAGCACCCCCTTCCTCCCCAGCTGGCTGGATGGGCTTTCAAGGTTTGTTTCCTTCCCTTTCCAGGGACATTCCTTTCTGTGCCTGTTAGCCTCCCCTCTCAGACAAATGGCAGCTGTGGCCTCGCCAAGGACACTAGCAGGCTCCAGGCTGTTCTTCTCCATCAGAATCCTAGTTCAAATACCCTCCTTTGATCCCTTCAGCTTCTGGAACTTTATCTCAGACTGCATTTCCCATGGCCCCAAACACTCCCTCCAAAAGGTCTCCCCAGGGCTACACGAACAATCGCTGCTCAAATTTGCAAGCTGGAGTCCTTTCCCAATCTCCTGCTTGAGGTGCCCTCTCCCTCAGAATCTGGACCTGGTACCTCTTGTGTTTGTCAGAATTTCTCGTGTCCAAAAGCTAAAGAGGGAGTCTCTCTCTCTCTCTCTCTCTCTCTCTCTCTCTCTCTCTCTCTCTCTCTCTCTCAGAAAGAACCAAAGAACACTAACTCTAGAGTCAAAGGGCCTAGATTAAAGTCTTACCTGTGGTAAGAGCTGGAGCCCCTCATTTCATCTGGGCCTCAGTTTCCCAGGAGAAGGTGGGGTAGTGGTGTCAATAGCCCTGCTCTAGTCCAAAGACTTGACTTCCAGCCCCCCCTGGCACTTCTGTCCTGTGTGACCCCAGGGAAGGCCCAGACACTCCTTTTCTAAAACAACAGGCTCAGACCAGATGGTCCCTGAGCCCCCTCCTGGCTCCAGGATCCTCCGGCCTCAGACCCAGGGTGCAGTCATGTCAGTTCTAGGTCTTTGGACCCTAAATGTCTTCTTTGGCTGCCTTCCTCTCTCCTCCTCAGCTTCCCTGGCTTCCTTCAAGTGCCTGCTGAAACTACCCACTGCCCTCCCCCAGTGCCCTCCCTGTGTTGATCATCTTCCATATATCCTGTATGTAGCTCACATGTGCAGTGCTGTCAGCATGTTGTCCCCCCACCTTTGGGCTCCTCTAGGCTGGCGGGGGGCATCCTGTTTCTTTGTATCACCAGTGTTTAGCACATTGCCTGGCCCACAGTAGGTGCTTAATTAATGCATATGACCCTGGGACGGTAGGGTGAGGCTATTCCAATTGTCTGGTGTGGATTCCTAAGACCTTTCAGAAGGAGGAGGCCACAATCCCAGACAGTGTGGCTCCAGGAACAGATAAAGCCTTTGATCTCCACCCTTGGCTATTAATTGTTGTGAGATCTATAGGAGTTATGTCAGGCAGGGCATAGCTTCAGAAAATGGGTGAGAAGCATGGCAGAACATGGGCAGGATGTTGGCTGGCCAGTTGGTAGAATATCACATCTGTACCTTGCCTCAGTGAAGCTACCTGGTATTATGAATACAATACTTATTTGTACCAGGGAAGATGCAAGTTCCCTCCCCTGTTATTCTTTGAAAATAACTTGAAATGTCTTATTGTAGAAGCACGTTCTGTCTGAAACTGCCAGCAAGTTCTGTCCTGTCCTGCATTTCTCACATGGGTTTCCTTATTTTCAGCATAATTAAGGAAAATCCTGTATGTCTGGACCAAATCTTAGTTCTTATTGTCCTTGGGATGCTTTCTGATACAAAGGAGAGGGAGGCCTTTCTGCAGGTCTGCGGTCTCATTGGGGCTTCTGGATTTGTTCTCTGAGTGTTGAAATGACCTGAAGTCACTTTCTTGGCATTTCTGGGAAGGTTCTCAGACCTTTGGGTTTAACCCCGTAAGCTCTGGATCAGTCGGGATCTCTCCTCCCCATCCTTCCTAGTCCAGGAGCTGCTGCCCAGGAAACGTAACACTAGTCGCTAAACACATCTGAGATGCCTTTTTAATGTCAGGTTTGTGCTGCTTTTTCTTTTCTTAACAAATACTATTTGATTCTCCTAAGAACCCTCTGAGGCAGGGGCTCTAATTACCCCATTTTACAGTTGAGGAGCCCAGTTCGGAAAAGTACAACCAGTGGGAGATGCAGAGATGGCTGTCCAGGAACCCCTTTACATGGAGGCTTTGGGAGTTCTTTGCTCCATCCTCCAGCCGTCCAATCAGAGCATAGAGGCTGATGAGGGCACTGACAGGTGTGAATACCAAGGGTGATAAAATCTCACAGAAGGATGAGTTTCCTGGGGCCATGATGGAGTCCGATCCGGAAGGAAGCGGCTGGTAGGAAAACTTGGACACTTCACTTTGCTAGCTGTCGTTGCAGTGACAGGAAGCCCAGCAGTCTGTGGACCAATGAAGATGATCTCAGGGTGGGCTCTGTGACCAAATATCACTTCCGAACATCCAGTGGACCATGTGCTGGCCTCGAAGTCCAGAAGATCTGGGCTTGAACCCCAGTTCAGTGTTTATTAGTTGAGTGACCTTGGGAGAGTCACCAGCTCTCTAAAATTCAGTTTTTCATATTTTAAATGGGGGTAAGTAGCACCATCTATCTTACATGTTTGTCACAGAGATCAAATAGGGTGGAGAGTTTTGCAAACTCAGAGTGCCTTGTGAATGGGAGGTCATTGTCACTGTCCACGTGGGGCCTGTAGAATCTGGAAGATCAACCCCAGGCATAGGCATTAATGCCTCATCCTCTCCTCTGCCCATGAACTGAGCCCCAGTCAAGATGAGACATTTCCTCTTCAGTGACAGCTAATTTCCCATTGGCTGGGGCACTGAGAGAGCTGGGAAATCCCCCTGACTGGAGAGTCCCCTAGCTTCGCTCCTCTTTCCTCCCTCAGCCCCTGCAGGTGCTCGGGTGGTCACATTTCCTCTTCTCCCTCTGGCTTTTGTGTCTGGGGTGTGGCCTCTGTAAAAGTGAGGAGGTGGCAGTGATGGGGAGGAGGAGGAGAAGCTGGATACCCTACTCTGTACATCAGAGCTGTGATGGAGTCGTAGGCAGAGATCAGTGATCCCGCGTTTGACAAGACTTGAGCTCCTAGCCCCACTTCTGACCCAGTGTCTCTGTTACCCTGGCCAAGTATTTCTTATGTTTCAGGGTCCCAGGAAACCCTCTGAGATTGTCAATTGTAGAATAGTTGGTATTTTACATTGATACAGTAAGTTCCCTCACTTATTGTTACCTTGAAATAAATGACAAGTCTAGAGATAGGTAGGTAGATAGATGGATGAATGGATGGATGGATGGATGGATGGATGGACGGATGGACGGATGGACGGATGGACGGATGGACGGATGGATGGATGGATGGATGGATGGATGGATGGATGGATGGATGGATGGATGGATAGGTGACCAGAGAGACAGATATATCATCCCTCTGATTCTTTTTTTTGTGCCCTGGATATGGTTATACTCAGGACTCCTATAGAACAGCACCCACAATGCTAAGGGTTCTTGAGCCAGTGACATGATCATCAGTTGAAAGAACTTGAGATGTTTTGCCTATTGAAGATGGCACAGAGGAGGAGATAGCTGCCCCTTAAGGATTTGTAGGACTGTGCTTCAGGACTTGGGTTAGATTTATTTGTCTCCCCACCCCCCCCCTTCCCCTTCTCTGGAAATCACAACCAGGAGCAATTAGTGACTCTAATAAAGAGGCAAATTAGTTTGATTTAAGTAAAAAGAGTCCCACAGATGAGAGCTGTGCAAAGGTGCAGTGGGCGCCCTCGGGAAGGCCCTTGGAGAACAGGTGGCTGCCCATCTGCTGAGAAGCCTGTACAAAGTACTGCTAGTTTAGTGTGGCTTGGGCTTCTTGGCCTCTGAGGCCCCTCCCAGTGCTCAGTGTTCCAAGGCCCCTTTGACTGATGTCCAGTCTATGGGAGGAAATCTGAATCACTTCTCTTGCTGAAAAATGTATTTTTTTTTCTGTTTAAAACATATGGACACATGGAAAAGGTGGGAGGTGTCAGTGCAGAGAGGCTGTGCAATCTGCGTCTTTGTAAATCATTAAAAATAGGCCCTGCTGCCATCTGTCTCTGTTGGCTTAAACACACCTCCCAGAGGTGCACAGCCTGACCTCGTGGCCCCGCAACCTCTCCCAGTCTTGTGATTGACTAACCATTGTTGAGAAATCTATCTTCTCTTAGTGTTTGGCATGAGACTCATCTGCATTTCGATATGTCCAGTTTCAGGCCTCCCTGAGTAAGAAACAAAAGAGGTAAAAGCTCTTCTATGTGAAGAAAGGACAAGCAGAAATAGGGGAAGAGGTATTAAAAAGCACGGCGACCTTTGATGGGGAGGAGGGTGCTGGGATTCTCCTTGGGGGCTAAGGTCATTCCTTCTGCCTCTCCTGTGTGCACAGAGGCCCTTGGGGTTCCTCGCCTCCAGGGAGGGAGTGGATTTAAATGGCATCAGCAGGGAAAGGTTAGGACAAGGAGGAGGCCTCTGCTCCTGCTGGGTCAGCCCTAGCCAGCCCTTTGCCTCTAGCTCCATCCTGTTGCTGCCCCTTTGGCCACCCGGGCCTCATTAGCCTGTCCATTGAGACAATGAGAAAGGAAGTGGAGATCAAATTAGTCATTGGCTTAAGTGTTGCAGGCTCACACAACAACATCTCCCTCCTGGGAGAAGGGCAGCCATCCTGAGTGGCCACAGGGTCTGGGGATTAGTCCGCTTCACCCATCTCTGCCGCCCATCCATTCCCTCTTAATGTGGGTTGTCAACTCCTGCTGGTCCAATAGTCATTAGGCTCTTAGAAGGTTTCCGAAGACTTGTTTGGTTCTTCCCCAGGTCCGGGACAGCCTCTCCTGCTGACATCCTTAAAAAGCCCCATGAAGGATGGACTGTCTCATTGGGGAACGGGGGCCCCAGAGTAGGGCTTGATCAATGCTCATTGTTGGATAGGTTCTTTCAAGGACCAGCCTGAGCATCATAAAGTAACAAGAGTTCACTCTCTTCCAATGTTCGCTAGACCAATCCCTGGGGAAATAAAGGTAGAAATGAGGTGGACCTGACACCCAAGGAGGTTCTGTTCTTGTGGGGGGATCTGTGTGTTTACATGCATATGTGGATGTATGTGCATGTACATGTGTATGAATAAGTCAGAATGATGACAGCGTGCGCTTATATAGAGCCTACTTCACTAAGCGCCTGACAGATGCTATCTCATGGACCCCCAAAACAACCTACCATCATCCCTAGTTTACAATTGAGGAAACTGGGGCAGACAGAGGTCAGATGACTTGCCCAGGGTTTCCCAGATTATAAGTGTTTGAGGCAGTATTTGAAACCCTACCTTTCTGACTCTAAGTCTGACACTCCATCCACTGCCCCACCTGGCTGCCCCTCAATATGCCTTTACATATGCAAACAGGTACATGTAGACATGCAAGGGCAGAGGCTTTAGCAACTGCAGGAATGAGGGGGGATGTTGTAGAAGCCTGTAGCAGCAAGCACCCCAAGCGTCCTCAGGGTTTGCAGCTACCACAGGTTCTTGGATCTGCTTTGTTAAAGGAAAGCAACTCAAAATGGGTTAACAGGCTTACTTTAATCAGTCAGACATATATCGTTTACCTTGTTCAGGAGAAAAGGTCAGCACCCTGAACCTCAAAGTATACAGGCATAATTATCAAGACAGAAACATCAAGTAGACAGATTTCCAAACTGTCCAACCATTACATCCATACCCAGTCAACATCTGGGTTTCCACATTCTGGGTTTTTCAAAGCCAGGGGACTCTCAACAATGGCTTCCCAGAATTCAGATCAAATCACAGAACACTTCTCAAAGTGAGTCCCAAAACAAAGGTACACATCAGGGCTTATATAGCCTTCTCCTGGCTCAGAGAATGTAACAACCTTATTGACCCACTGGCCAATCAAAAAGTATCTACTGAAAAACAAGCCTCCCTCCCCAGGCTTCTGGTGCACTTTAGCCTAGGGGCAGGGAAGATCTTTAAAATTTACATTCGCATTACAAAGCCCTGGCTCTGAAGCTGAACCTTGAAGGAGACTAGGGATTCTGGGAGGAGAAATGAACAGGGAGGGTGCTCCAGGCATAGCATGCCTCTGCAAAAGCATGGTGATGGGAGATGGGATGAGCAAACCAGCTGGACTGGAAGACGGAGGGTGTGAAAGGGAGCAGTCCTGTGAATGCCTTGAAGGGGTTAGAAAAGTCTTAAATGTCAAGCAGAGGGGGTGGGAGGATCATGGAAATGATAGGTCACATTTATCCAGTGTTGGAAGCTTTGCAATGGCTTTGCACCTGTCGCCTCACTTGATCCTCACGACCCTGGGAGATGGGTCATTCCTGTTTTATAGATGAACAAACTGAAACTGAAAGGGTCTAAGTGACTTGCTTAGGGCCCAGCAGCTGGGCCATGTGTGAAGCAGAATTTGAGCTTGGGTCTTTCTGACTCCCGGCCCCAGTACTCTAACCACTGGAACTTCCAGCATGATGTGGTCAGATCCATGCTTTAGGCACACCCCGTCCTTGAGTCTCCCAGCCAACAGTGGCCCTTTTCTGCCTCCATTTCTCACGACACTTTGCTTTATTGATATCTCCATGACTGGAGGGAATTCCTAAGCTGATGAAACACAAACCCACTAGAATGCTTTCTTGGCATATTCCTACTGGTGCTTTAGGACAATCCATTTGATAGCTAAATGTTGGTAGACTAGAGTGAGAAGTCCCAGCCCAAAGGCCATTCAGCTAATCCCAGCTTGGCGTGATGAGGTCCTGCACAGAGACAGCATCAGAGCCTGCAGGAAGAAGGGGGCACACATGAGAGATGTTAGGAAAGTAGGAAGGACAGCATTTGGCAGCCGATCGGATACAGATGGTGAGGGCATGGCACAGATGGTATTCCACCCCCACCAACAATATTTATCTATCTATCCATTCATCTATCCATTTATCCATCCATCGTCTACCTATTTATCCATCTGTCTATCTATCTATCTATCTATCTATCTATCTATCTATCTATCTATCATCTATCTGTCTGTCTGTCTAATCTATCATTTATTCATCTTATCCATCTATCAATAAAACTATACAGATATATCTATAGGTACCAATTCTATAGTGATAGATATTCACACTTTTATTTTGGCTTTTTGGAGGGGGGAAGGCAAGGCAATTGGGGTTAAGTGACTTGCCCAAGGACACAGGGCTAGTAAGTGTTACGTGTCTGAGGCCGCATTTGAACTCAGGTCCTCCTGACTCCCGGGCTGGTGCTGTATTCACTGTGCCACCTGGCTGCCCCAGACACTCACACTTTAATACAAGTTTTATTGTGAGTTCTTTCTTCTGAAAAATTTAAGCCATTAAGAAGAATGTTGTTAGTTCTTTAAAGTCAGGGCCTATGCATCATGGATGTTTATATCCCTCATAGTTCTCAGAATTGTACCTTATGATCAGTATGCTTATTGAATATTTATTTATTGAATGGGTGCATGGATGATTGGACTGGAAGAGGAAGGGCAATTAGAAGAGTGTTGGAGGTTGGAGGTGGAGGAGCTATGTTTGTTTTAAGAATTAACCCTTGGTAGAGAGAGGGACCATGGTCCATTTCCAGAATTATTAATGGGGTTGGGAGTGAAGAATAGAGGAAGGCAAACTCAAGCCTAGATGTGAGGGGAGCAGAGAGGAGGGAAAAAGAGCACTCACACATTTTGGGGGGGTCTTTAGAGCCACAGCTGTTGTGATGTGGGGGAGATATGTCCATGCTAGCCACAGTGACTTCCGAAAGCTTTTGATGGCCAGAGTCAGAGACAGAGACTGACTCAGTAGAGGGAGTAACACATCCAAAGGGAGGGCCTTAGTGCTTCTTGCTTCCATATTGCTGTGGGCAGAGAACACCTGTGGCCCAACACTGGGAGCTGTATTTCTCCATGCCTTTTCAGGAATACTCATTTAGGTGAAAACCAAGACTGAGGTCATTCTCCATTTAATTCGACTCACCCGGCATTTTTTCTGTGGTCTTTGTTGAGGGGAGGGGAAGGTTAAGAAGAATAACAGCAACTTTCCATTGCTGACCTTGGCAGGTCTCAGGCCCTGGCAGAATTTCACCAAGTGAGCCCTTGGCTATGTGCAATTTACAGTCATAGGAACTCGAACTGGGAGATGAGACCCCAGCAATGTTTCCATCTTAAACATTAAGTACGTAGGGTTGTGGAGCTAGCACTGAAAGGGACCTCGGATTCCAAACTCTTCCTTTTATAGACAAGGAAATCAGGCAGGGAATTAATGTGCCTGAGCTTACATAGGGAGGACTTGGAACCTCTGTCTTCTGAATGCAAATTCGTTGTTTTTTTTTTCTTTTTTTCCCATTATCCCAAGTGTATGTACTTTTTTTTTTAAAAGCAATCTGGCTTAAGTCACTTGCTGAAGGTTACATGGCCAGGTGTTTCTGGGTGTGGTGCTAAGTGTCTGAGCCCAGATTCGATCCCAGGTCATCCCAACACTGGAGCCAGTGCTCTTACTCGCTGTGCTACCTGGCCGCCCCTGTATGTACTTTTTTTCATTACAAAGGAAAGAGGAAAGGAAGGAGGGAAGGAAGAAAGGATAGAAGGAAGAAAATATATCTGTAGAAGATGCATTATTGAAGAAGCTGCATGCACTGTTTTTATTTTCATTCATTCTCCCAATACCTTAAAAATGTGTCATCATAGTGACCCCAAGCTTCTGCCATAACAAAGGCCCTTCTTCTTCACACTAGCGTCTTATTGGTGGTTCTGATTCCAATTCACCGGAGGATTAAAATATACATGCCACATTGTGGACAATGGAGAGGCACGCGGCTATCACAAGGAGATGACAACATGAATGGACGAGGGACTCCGAAGGAGAACGGAGGGTAAAAAGGAAATCTTGGTCAGAAGAGAAGCTGAGCTGTTCGTGTGGCAGGGATGGTGCATGACAGACGGACGGCCAGCAGGCCTACTGCAGCCTTGTGGCCTCAGAGGAAGTGAAGAAGGCTGCTAGCATGTTGGACAGATCCTTGGTGACCGACTCATGGAAGGGCCTTGACAAGAGCAGGTGCAGACAGTGTGCGGTCTGCATCATGGGCATCGTGGGAAGGAGGCCAGTTAAGCAACAGCTCACATCTCGGCTCTGCCTGATGGCATGTTGTTCACCCTTCCTTTCCAAAGAAGACCAATAGAATCACTGGGAGTGATGTTCTGATGCTCACATGAATTGGGTTTCAATGAGGCAGAGCTGCACAGTCATTAGACTCACTCTCTCTTCTCGAGTCATCAAGGTCCAGTGGCAGGACAGAAGTCCAGATGACTGACAGTGGGCAAGCACTAAGCACTCCAGAGTGCCTGCTTCAGCTGCCTCCATGGCCTTCAGAGCAAATCGTTCTCATCTGCCCATTCCACAGGCCACGTCTTCACATGCTTGGGGCAGACATCGCCATAACTCAGCAAGAGGCCTGGGGCCTGTTAATTCCTTCCATCTGCCAGTCAGACAGTTTTACTGGGGTGTGGCCATAGTAGACTGAAATTATTCTATATATTGTGACTTTTCTAGAATTAAATTTATAATAATAATTCCTCGTGACCCCTTTTCCTTAAAATATGGATTCTTTGCACGAGTAGGTCACCTTCCAACTCTATGATCCCATCATTTTGGTGATGAGTCACTCTGTGTTCACCTCAGCTGGTCCTTGAACAACTCCATCCACTCTTAGGTGTGTAGACAAGGCTTACTTTGCTCAGGGAGGACCTACTAGAAATTACAGCCTAGTTGTTGTTGGGTCATTCAGCTGTGTCCAACTTTTCATGACTCCATGGACCATGTTGTCCATGGGTTTCTTGGCAAAGATGCTGGAATGGTTTTGTTATTTCCTTCTCCAGCTCGTTTTACAGATGAGGAAACTGAGGCAGACAGAGGTTGAGGTGACTTGTCCAGGGTCACACACCTAGTAAATGTCTGAAGTTAGATTCGAACTGAGGTCTTTCTGACTCGAGCCCTCACACTATCCACTGAGCCACCTAGATAGCTTCCCCATAACCCTAAAAATCTTTATGCTACAGGGAAGGACTTTATTGCAAAAACAGAAAACATTCAAAACCCAGCCCTAACAGAACCTGCTTTCACTGAGTGGTGGGGCAAGCTATAAAAGATCTTCATGTGGTAGAACTCTCAGGGGCAGGAGAAATGGAGAGAATTGGGCTATTTGGAAAGTGACATCAAATCACCCCAATCCAGAACTGCTCAAGGTTCCTAACATTTGGGTATTTTTCACTCCAATATGTGAATGGACTTATGATCTCAATGGTATGATTAAACCACCAGGGATGCTGATCATGAAATAGTTATGCCTGTTTATCCTGTGCATTTGGCCATGGTTCTCCCCACAGAGGCTCATCCAACGTGCTGAGGGCTTTCCTGTCATTCTATACCTAAAGTTAATCATGTGAATTCACTATCTACTACATGTCTTCCCTCAGTTGCTGTTCAATCTCTCATTTTACTTTTGCATTAGATCAACTTTAAAAAAAAGATCCCTTTCATTTTAAAATTATGTTCATTTCAAAAATGTCCCTCCTTTTCCCATCTCTATCAAATACTGAAGGCCAGCTTTCACAGGATAAAACTCCCACATGATTTAGAACTCCCAACAGAGATGGGTGGAAGTGATTCCTCCCCACGACCATTTTGGTGTTCTCTTTTATGGTCCCACAGTTTCTAATTTCTGCTTTCTCCAGGATCAATCCCAATATTCACATTGGCGGATCCTTTGAGAATTATACATCATGCTGTCTTTTCTGCAAGAGAGCAGAAAGTGGTGTAGATATAAATAACATCTGTCTTCGGTGAAATATTGGAACATCTAAAGTTGGGGGTGGGGAGAAGTGTGCGGAGGAGGGAGACAAGTAGGAAACTTCTTTAAAACTTCGAAACATCTCAATTTTCTCCATCGTGTTTGAGTGAGAGACTTTTTTGTGGCAACAGAAAACATGTTTTATAACAATAAGGACAAGAGCTTCATTAGAAATGTTCTTGATGGAGGGAGTGGCACACTTTCCCTGGGGCTCATTTGGCTTTGCTACTGGCTTGGAACCTGAAGACTGAGAGTTAAAGCTGATGTTCTCCCTCTCTTTGTTCTGTGACTAGCATGTTGTCATGCTAGTGCTGTGCTGGCCAAAGGAGCTGATTTCACATAGGACTCCATGAATATTCATGAGAATTGCAAAAGGAGGAAGGTAACCCAAATCAAAATAAAATGAAAGGCTCTGTGCACGGAGAGGGGGAAAATGTATAATCGTCTCTCTGTTTTCCCAAATTGGAGATGGGAGAGAAACATGTTTAGTTAAACAACTAAAAGGAGAAGACAGAAGTCACACAGGATTCATGCTTTATTTTTCTAAGGCTTAGTGCATTTGTTTTAGCTCACCCATAGTTTATGCTAGAAAAATTAAGCCAAAAAAGAGGCAGGTAAATCTGTTCTCAAAGCTCTATGTCAGGTGTGCTTTATGACTTTGAAGAAGTCACAGCAAACCCTTTGCCCCTCTTCCACCAACTGTGACAACAATACAAAGAAATGTAAGGACATTTCTGGAAATGATGCATACCAGTTTCCCACAACCAGCATGCTCTATGAATGTTTCATTTGCCCCATGATTTGTGTCCAATTTCTTTATTGAAAGTAGTTAGCATTGACTTTTCTTCAATAATGGGTGCCTGCAGACAGTAGCCCTGTGCCTAAAGATAGATGTCTTTAGCGAGAAAAAGAATCAGCAGCTGAAAATCAGATAACAATCAGAGACACAACTTTGTTAGCGGAGTTCCTGCACTCCCAACTCGTGGCGTTTTTAAAACACTACATACTTTCAATCCAGAGAGAAATCGCCCTGAATAAATAACACATTTTAATATGTATTTAGGGGGTTATCAGTTATTTCCATGCAGAAAAAGTATTATTATTGCATATTTCATTCCATAAATTAATGTCAGCATTTGTAAATTATGGCACCAAGGAGCCCATGAACCGAGCTGAGACTCCATTCTGTAAAGAGAAGTGTGGCTTGGTTTTTTCAATGTGCTCTTACAATACAACTGTGACTATTTTTAAAGGATTTTCAAGAAAATAAGATAGCCAGCCCCATCACTGCTGCTTTCCTACAGGCAATTTTGTGGTTCTAATTATAAATGCATTTCCATTATCATGCTGTATTTCCCAACAGACAGAAAAGTTCCATCATTTGTTTTCCCTTGTGTGAACACAGTGACTCAAGACTCTCAGTTCAGGGTCCATGGGAATTTTTAGTAATCCCTCTTTTCACCTTTTCCCTCCACAGTGTTTGGCACATAGTAGGCCCTTAAATGCTTGTTGATTTGACATTGATTCAAGAACAGCTGCCGGTGCAAAAAAAAAAAAAGTCTAGAGCAGATAAATAAAATCAACATTTACTGAGCAAAAAAAGAGACTCTGGTAGGTCCCTGGACATTGGCAGATCCCTTCAACAATTAACATTCAAACAGCATTTATTAAGTGCCAATCATGTATCTGCAAGGTTCTTTTTTGTCCCTGGGGACACAAAGATAATGAAACTGTTGGTTCTTTCCAGCACAAGCCCTTCTCCCTGCCCCCTTGTTGGCATGAAAACATCCCAACCTGTTTTGTCCAGCAGATCGCTGCCAACCTCCCAATCCTCTTTCTGATCTGTCTCTGCTTATAACTTAACTCCTTCCCCACTGCCTACAGACACAGCCATGTCTCCAGCATCCTTAGAAATCCTTCCCTTGATCTGACTGTCCCACTCCATATTCTCATTCTCTTCTCTCCTCAGCTGAGATCCTCAGGAGAGTTGTCAGCACTAGGTACCTTGACTTCTCCTCCCAGGGAACTCAAACCTGCTGCAGTCTGCCTTCTGCCTTCGTCTTCAGTGGCAGCTGTGCTCTCCAAAGGTAGCACTGATCTCTTAAGTACCACACTCAGTGGCCTTTCCCCAGGCTTCCCTTTCCTGAACTCTGTAAACTCGGCTTTGTTGATGGTCCCCTTCTCCTTGATGCTGCCCCCTCACCAGGTCTTCATGACGTTGTGCTTTCTGCTTCTCTCCTTCTTCCCTTTTGACCTCTCTCTCTGTCTCCTTTGCTGGACATCATCAGTTCACCCTCCCCAACCATGGGAAGGGGTCTTCTTGTCTTCTGCCTTTATCCTGCCTTATTGGTGACCTCATCCACTCCCATCAGTTCAGTGATTCCCAGTGTCTATATCCAGCCCAGAGCTCTCTCCTGAGCATCAATCTTATATCTCCCCATCTTCAGACATGGAAATTGGATGTCCAGGGGGCAATACAAAGTCAGCATGTCCACAACCAGACTTATCAACTCGTCCCCCTTTCCCCAAATTTTCTGTCACTGCCTAGAGAACCATCGTCCTCTGGACTGCTCCAGCTTGCCCTCTGCTTGTCACAGACACTCACCTCTCCCATATTAAATCTTTGTCGAAGTCTCATTGTTGCTACTTTCTGGGATTTCTCAAATATACTCCCTTCCCTCCAATGGCACTGCTGTCACCCTAACCCAGGTGCTCACACTTCACACCTGGACGATGGCCATGGACTGTTGGTGGGTCTGCCTGCCCCAAGGCTCTCCCCGCCCATCCACCCTCCCTTCTCCCACCAAAGGGACTTCCCTAAGGCTCATGTCTGGCCATCTGAATGCTCAAACCAATGCAGTGATTCTCTCTTACCTCCAGAACTGAACCTACTGGCTTGTCACTCAAAGCCACCCACCACCTCACCTTTTCTCATCTTCCCAATCATTCTACACCTCACTGCCTTCATGGCCTTAGGCTCCAAGACCCTTGGAGCACTGTCCTTCCTGCCTCGGTGTCTTTGTACTGCCTGTGTCCAGTGCCTGAAATCCTGCCCCTCTTGCCTCACCTGGCCTCCTTCAGAACTTAGCTGAAACCTCACCTTCGTCAAGAAGCCCTTCTGGACCGCAGCCTCTGCTGCTCCTTCCCGTGCTCTTAGACTACCTTTTATGTGCATTGCAGAGATCTTGTCTGGGGGCAGTTATTCACATGCTGCCTGCCAGGTTGGCACTGACAAATGTTTAACAACCAGCTCTCTAAAAGAAAAAAAAGCGGTATGGACAACCTCTTTTAACTTTAGCCTACGTTATTACTGTTCTCTCCCTCACTTTCTTAAGTCTACAAAATAAATAGAATGACAAATCCTGCATGATTTTAGCATTGCTGCTTTATGCCTTGTAAATATCTACACTGAAAATTCCGCCCCTCAGCCTACATGGGGCCAGCCTGGCCATCTCAGCCATCAGAGCACGTACTCCGTGGGCAGTGTGAACTTGCTGTTGTCCTCTCCATCCTCTTTACTTAGCACAGCACCAGGCACATTGTGAACACCTTACAGACGCTGCTCACACATTGGCACATCAGGACAGAAGTGATTTGGGGCAACAGAAAAAGCCAGATCTAAAGGTTCTTTTTTTTTTTAAGTTCTTTGGGGATCTCAATAATTTTTTAAAGCTAATTTATTTTCATTTTTCAAATGCTTTATTAACTTCTGATTTACATCACTAATTTCCACCAGATTTTGAGTTACAAATATTTCCCCATTTTTCCCCTATTCACCACCCCAAAATAGCAGTCTCACAGGATATTCTTTCCTCCAATCTGCTCTCTCCCTTATCTTCTCCCATACCCCCTTCGACTTTTCCAGTAGGGCATGGTGGATCTCTATGCCCCAATGCCTGTGTATTTTATTTCCCAATTACATGTAAAATAGTATTAATAATAGTACATATATATATATATATATATATATAATTTTAAACATTTGATTTTAAAACTTGGAATTCCAGATTCATTCCCTTCCTCCCTTGTCACCCACCCTTACTGGGAAGATAAGCAGTTCAGTATAGGTTGTACATCTGTAGCTAATGCAAAACATTAACATGGTAGATATAATGTAAAAGACTGATTATATTTCCCTCCTTCCTATCTCACCTCCCACTTGTTCTATTCTCTAGTTTGATCCTGTCCCTTTTCAAAAGTGAGTGCTTCCAACTTCCCTCCCCCCCAGCCTGCCCTCCCTTCCATCATCCCCCTTTCATCCCCTTCCCTCCCTACTCTCCTGTAGGGTGAGATACCCTATTTAGAGTGTATTTAATTACCTCCCTGAGCCAAATTCAATGAGAATAAGGTTGACCCATTCCCTTTTGCCTTCCTATTCTTGCCCTCCATTGTAACCATTTGCCCTTGCCTATTCTAAATGAGATAGTTTACCCCATTGTGTCTCTCCCCATCTCCTCTCATTATATTCCTCTCTCACTTCTTAATTTCACATTATAAGTATCATCCCTTCATATTAAATTGGTCCTGTGCCCTCTATGTATGTATACCTGTACACATATATACACACATTCACATATATAATCATATGCCCGTATACCCTCTGATATAGACATATATATTTCTATTCCCTTCAACTATTTTCATACTGAGAAAAGTTTCGTCAGTTACAATTATTGTTTTTCCATGTAGGAATGTTAATAGTTCAACTTTGATAAGTTTCTTATTATTTCTTTTCCCTGTTTACCTTCTCAGGCTTCTCTTCCTTCTTGTATCTGAATGTCAAATTTTCTATTCAACTCTGTATTTATCAGCAAGAATGCTTGAAAGTCCTGTATTCCACTGAATGACCCTATTTTCCCCTGAAGCATGATACTCAGTTTTTCTGGGTAACTGATTCTTGGTTTTAATCCCAGCCCCTTTGACCTCTGGAATATCCTATCCCAGCCCTTTGATCCCTCAGTGTAGAAGCTGCCAGATCCTGGGTTATCCTGATTGTGTTTCCACAATATTCAAGTTGTTTCTTCCTGGCTGCTTGTAATATTCTCTCCTTAATCTGGGAATTATGGAACCTGGCTATAATATTCCTAGGAGTTTTCTTTTTGGGATCTTTTTTAGGAGATGATTGGTGGATTCTTTCAACCTCTATTTTGCCCTCTGGTTCTAAAATATCAGGGCAATTTTCTTTGAGGATTTCTTGGAGGATGATTTCTAGGTTCTTTCTTTGATCCTGGCTTTCAGGTAGTCCAATAATTTTTAAATTATTTCTCCTGGATCTATTTTCCAGGTCGGTGGTTTTTCCCATGAGATATTTCACATTGCCTTCTATTCTTTCATTTGTTTGGATCTGTTTAACAGCATCTTGATTTCTCATAAATTCATTAGCTGCCATTTACTCCAATCTAATTCTGAAGCAATGATTTTCCTCATTGAGCTTTTGAGATTCTTTTTCCATCTGGCAAATTTGGCTTTTAAAGGCCTTCTTCTCCTCATTGCCTTTTTGAGCCTCTTTTGCCATTTTAGTCAGTCTATTATTTTAGGTGTTATTTTCCTCAGTCAGGCTGTTGACTCTCATTTCATAGTTTTCTTGCATTGGTCTCATTTCTCTTCCCATTTTTTCCCTCCACTTCTCTTATCTGCTTCTTAAGGTCCTCTATGGCCTGTAACCAGCTTGTATTTTCCTTTGAAGCTTTTGATGCAGGAGTTCTGACTTCACTGTCTTCCTCCTGTTCCATGCTTTGCTCCTTTTTGTCCCCAAAATAGGAGTCTAATGTTGGAATCTTCTGTCTGCTTTGTTTCCTTTTCCTGGCCATGTTGCCCCTCTGTCACTTGACCCCTGGGCTTTTTGCCACAGTAGGACTCTGCCAGCAGACAGGGGAGTTTTCATCCCAAACACTGGGGTTTTCTCAGCTGCCAGAGGTATTAGGTGGGTGCCCTCTCTGAGGCCTCCATGGGCTCTGGCAAGCTGGACACACATCCCAGGACCTACACCCTAGACTGCAATCCAGATCCAAGCAGGTTAATGCAAGAGCAATTACCCCTCAGACTGGTGCTTGGTCCCCCTACACTCTGCAGGCCAGGAGCTGAAGCTGCCACGTGGTGCTGGCTGGCTGTGCCAGGAGTCTCAGCGGCTTCTTGCCCTGGGGACAAAAGCCACGCACTCCCACTTACTGGGTCCCAAAGTCCAGACTGCCCTGACCTCTCACTTTGTCCTTCAAATCTGTGTGTTAATAATTCTGGAAACAGCCAGAGCTGCTGCTGATCTGGAGTCCCACCAGCTGGTGGTTGGTCAGGCCCACCCTGGGGCTAAAACCTCAATGTGGGACTGGGCTCGGCTCCCAGAGCTCTGTGATGGCTGATTCCTGCCAGGCTGTTCTCCGTGGGAGATTAGCTTCTCTGTGTCATTTTGTGGGTTCTGCAGCTCCACAGTTTGTTCAGAGTCCCCCTTTACATGAATTGGGGAAGGTAGAACCTGGAGTCGAGAGGATGTCCTGTTTATACTCTGCCATTTTGGCTCCACTCCCCCGCCCCCCAGATCTAAAAATTCTAGAAGGAAAAGAGGCCCTTTCCATCTTGAGGGATGAGGGAAGACCCCTCAGGCAGCACCTTGGCTGAGTCTGGGCTGGAGACCCAGGTTCTTGGAGAGAGAGGTAGAAGAGGAGTGCATGCCTTCCATGTGGTCTAATTCACAGAGGCTGCAGATTGCTTCACAGTCTGGCAATAGCTGGCAGTCCCTTCAGCCAGTGGCTGGATACTGGAGCTCTGCAGATGCCATCTACATAGGAAAACTGCTTTCTGTCCAGTCTGGTGTTGGGAGGTGGAGCTGAGACAGGGACAGTTCAGAACCCAATGAAATCACTTTGTTAGTCTGGTGAAATTCTCTGTCCTTCCAGCTTAGGCACGGGCATGCCTGTCTTCCCTGTGTTCTTGTTTTACTTTCTTATACCAAAATGGCAGTGAAATCATTGGAGGAATTCGCACTTGGGATAGTCCCTCCATTTATGAAGATGGACAACCCTGCAGTCGCTGATTCTCAGAATGCTGCCTGGGTCACACAACCTGTAAAGTCTTGGAGGTAGCATTTGAACCCGGGCCTTTCTGACTCAAAGTTCTGCTTTCTTCCCACTCTCCTCAGGTTTTACTCATAGACTTTGAACGCCTCCCCCTTTTTTAGTTCCTAACACATCCATCGCTTCCCAATCCCAGAATGTGTCTTTGTGTCTGATAATGATAATAATTCTTTGTTCATGTAAGATTCCCTTGCTCATAAAGGCTCTTACATTGGATCTCACTTCATTGTCAGAGCAACCTCATGAAGAGGTCACTACTGTCATCCCCAAATTTTTAGATGTGGAAACTCAGGCTCAAAGAGTCACTGGACTTGTCCAGGGTCACACAGCTAAGAAATGTATAAGGCAAAAACTCAGTCCTTCCTCAGTCAGGCAGTTAATAAACACTTATGATGCACTGCTGTGTGCCAGGAACCGTTCTCTATTTGCTTCACCATATTATTCATAGAAATACAAACGTCCCGATCTTAGCAATCAGCCCTGTATACAGCCATTCCTTCTCTAGAGACATTGAACTAGCCTCTACTATGATGCCTCAGATACCTTTCTGAGATGTGTGCCCAGAACAACTTACTCATGCTACCTTCGGAAAATGAGAGAGAGA
>NW_027185852.1:471084-484045 GCF_028583685.1 Petaurus breviceps papuanus | reverse complement strand
GAGAGAGAGACAGAGAGACAAAAAGAGAGGGAGAGAGACAGAGAAAGAGACAGAGAGGGAGAGAGAGACAGAGACAGAGAGACAGAAAGAGAAGAGGAGAGAGAGACAAAGAGAGAGACAGATAGAGACAGAGAGACAGGAGAGAGAGCAGATGAAGAGGGTTGAGTAAGACATAGCCATTGATTTAGTTTATGGCACAAATGGGGGAGAGAGGAGAACATTTAAAGGGGGTTGTTGGTCGGGGCAGGGGGATTACAAACACCAGTATCCATTGCGAGTGAGGGGGACAGGTCTTCACAGCTGGAGGGCTTCAGGGTTCCCCTCAAATTGCAACCCCATTTTGATGCCAGACCCAGTGCACAGACAACATCAGTTTATGATCTCTGCACATGGGAAGGAGGTGATGACTTCCTCCCACCAGAGGAAGGAGCTGTGATTTATGGCAGGGATTCTCTAGAAGGGAAAGTCTGGTTAAACAAGCTTGGTAAAAAGCTCAAATCACAGCAAGCTCAGCATGAGTCAGTGAGGGGATGTGGCTGGCACAAAAACTGAGAAGGTCCAGGACAGGCAGCATGGTGTGGAGGCTAGAGACCTGGCCTGGGAGGCAGAAAGACCAGGGCTCAAGGTCTGCCTTTGACCCAGCCTGCCTGTATGAGTCACCTGAGTCACCTAACTTGCCAGTGCCCTGGGGCACTCTGTAGGTTGCAAAAAAAAATCATGCTGATCTGTGTTGGTGGAGAGACTTTAGAAATCACAAGCCTGGTGACCCCAAAATGCCCAACAAGAATGGGGGTAGTAAAAGGCACAAATGGATTCTGGACTTAGAAACCTCCTGTCTGGCATGTGATGGTCTGTCTTGGCACCTCATTCAAAAATAATACTGAAAGCATGGGACACATCCACAGAGAAGGTGCCAGGGAGGGGGAGGGGACTCAAGATCTTCTTACGTCATACCGCAATCAGTCGTGAAAATGTTTATTCAGAAGGAGACTCAAGGTTCTCATAGCTTCAGGGATTCATAAGGTGTGGCCTGAACGTGCCCAGAAGTGACTGCACTCCCATCCTATGCTCTGTGCATGCCCATGAAAGGAGCAGGGGGGAGCTGATTTATTCTGAAGACAGAAAGAGGATCAAAGGAGGATGGATCCCAGCTCACACGAGAAAGCTGCTTGTGACAGCCAGGGTGATCCAAAGTGATTTCTATTAATGCTTCAATTCAGCAAACTTCCATCTTCCCGAACCTATGACGTCCAAGGGAAAGTGCTTAGCTCTGGAGGCAGCAAAGCTGAAGCGAGAGACAGTGTGCTCCCTCCTGGAATAAGGGAGTGTGTGGGGTCATTCATGCCATAACATTCCTCTGTCTCATTGGCTCGTGGGGTCCACCGTGAGGTCTGTGCAGGTGATCTGCAGCCTCAGACTGTCCTCAGCAGCAGCCTTGCATCTCCAGCTGCCTCTTCATCATGGAGCCCAACGGCCCATGGACATCTTACACTCAACGTCTCTAAAACAGAGCCTGCCTCCCAAACGTCCCCCTCCCCACAGTCACCCAGGCTCCTAACTCCATCCTGGATTCGCTCCTCTCTCTCCCTGCATGTGGCCAGTCTGGAGCTCCAGCATGCCAGTTCTGCTGTCACTCATGCATCCACAGCCTGAATTCATGCCCTCCTGGCCTTCTACCTGGGAAGAGGAGAATAAAGCATTGATTAAGCACTTACTGTATGCTAGCTACTGGGAATGCCAGAAGAAGAAAAGGAAAGACCGTCCCTGTTCTCTAGGAGCTCACATTCTACTGGGAGACGACAACATACAAGGTGGGGCTGAAAAGTTCGGGGGGGGGGTTCCCAAGACCAAGAGCGAGCAAAGCAATGGACAGCATCAGGAACTGAGCCATGCGGGCAGTCAGCCTGGCCGGCAGAGGCACTTCCTCAAGCCCAGGCCCTGGAGAGGTCTTGGTCAGCAGAGGAAGGTGCTGCCATCTTCAGCCTAATATGAGCAGTGGGACGGAGGCAGGACAGTAATCTGGATGATCAAGACCAGACATGGCTGAGACACAGAATTCTGCAGGCACCTTCTGGCTGGCCTTCCTGCCTCAAGCTTCTCCACACCCCACCATACCCTCTCCTCATCTACCAAAGTGGCTTTTCCAGCGTGGGTCTGATTACGGCACCCTTTGGTCAGTGAACTCCAGTGGCTCCCTGTTACACCTCAAAGCTCTTCTCTCCCCAGGCCTTCCTCACGTTTCAGCCTCCTCATGCATTGCTCCCTTCCACCCACTCAGCGATCCAGGACGACTGGCCTATGTCCTGTTCTCTGAATGCCGCCCTCCAGCTCCCATGTCCATTTCTTTTCAGCAGTTTTCCTCACATTCTGGAATGTTTCACCCCCTGACATGTGCCTTATGTTTTCCCTGACTTACTTCAAGGCTTAGCTCAAATAACACCTTTTGTAGGAGGACTTTTCCAGGCCTCACGAGCGCTAATGACTTCTACTTTCAGATGACTTTCCATCTATCCTGCAAATCTTGTATGTGCCTAGTAACTGCCATGTTGTCTCCCCCAATTACAGAGAAGGGATTGTTTTTCTGGGAGGTGGAGGAGGAGCTTTCTTTGTATTCCCAGAGCTTGGTGCCTGGCACATAGTAAGCATTGATTAAATGAAATTATTATGGCTGAACATATATAAGGGGCTTTGCAAACCTAAGAAAACTATATAAATGTTAGCTATTATGAAAAAAAGATGATTGTTGATTCACTGACTTGTACGATCTATTCAAGAAGGAGAGATAAGTGCATAATTGAGAAGATAATAGAAGACACCCTGGGATTTAGTGAAAAGCAAAGGCTGTATCAGACCTAGGTGGAACACTAGATTGAGTGTTTGACTTGGAGTCTGGAAGACCTGACTGAAAATTCAGCCTCAGACACTATCTGTGTGACCTTGGACAAGTCATTTAACCTCTGTGTGACTCAGTTTACTGATTTGTAAGATGAGAAAAATAATACTACCTACACCACCTTAAGATGTTGTGAAGATCAAAGAATATATTTATAAAGTGCTTAGCATATAGTTCTTGACATATGATAGACACTCAATAAATGCTTCTTTCCTTCCTTTCTTCTTCTTTCTTTCCTTCCTTCCATCTCTCCTTCCTTCCTTCCTTCTTCCCTCTTTCATTCCTTCCTTCTTCCTTCCTTCCTTCCTTCCTTTTTTTTCTTCTTATTACTTAACAATATGATGTCAGCCAATTGAGTGGATGAGATTTTAGTTTGCAGTAAGAGGCATAGCATCCAGGAATAAAGGGATGAACATATCAGAAGTACTTTGCCCTACTCTGACCATACTTAGAATATTGTGTTCAACCAGGTTTTTGGTGATCAGGTGAAGAGTGTTCACTTAAGGGAAGGCTGTATGCTGAAGAACCGTACGTTTACCCCATTTGAAGACTGCCTGAAAGTGCTATATATGTTAGCCTTGAGTGAAGAGAACAAAGGAGCAGGCCATGACCACTATTTTTAGTTTTATCCTTTGGAAGAAGAATTAGCCTTCTTCTGCTTGGATACTTAGGGCAGAATTAGGAGTAATGCACTAAAGCTTCAGAGAAGGAAATGTAGGCTTGCTTTTGGGGGGAAGGATGAATGACTGATCATTGAATGTGTTAGTGTGGGGATTTTTTTCCAGCATCAAGTGGACCAGATGGCCACTGAGGACTCTTACATCTCTGGAATTCTGTAAATCTGTGATTTTTGATGCCTGAGCTAGACATTAAAAGAATGGGGAGATTTCAACAGAAGACACTGGATAGAAAAACGTCATCATCCCAAGCATCATCACTCACATTTTTAAAATTCTTCAAGGTTTGCAAATCAGTCTATACAAATTATCTCAACTGAAACTCACAGCTGCCTTGTAATGGAGGGAATCTTATTGCCTTCCTTTACAGATAAGGGAGCTGAGACTTAGCTAAATTAAAGGACTTGACCAAGGTCACAAAGGAAGGACCTGAACCCAGGCCTTCTGACTCAAAAGTCAGTGCTTGTATCTTTGCACCGAGTGACTTCCTGTTCCCAAGCCCCTCTGAGATGCTGGGATTCCATTGCTGGTACACCATTCTATCCCCAGCCTTCTGACCCTGCACTATGATACAGAAGGTGGGGAGCATGGGAGAGGGGCCAGAATATTGGGCCTAGAATCAGGAGACCTGACCTCAAATCTACCTTCTTCTCTGAGCCTCAGCTTCCTCACCTATAAAATGAAGGGATTGGACTCTGTGGCCTTGCAGGCTGCTTCCAGTCTCAGATTTATGTGCCCGGCGTCCCCCAGACTACCTAGTCCCATTCCTGCTCCAGACCTTATTCGTGTGACCTATCTTCTCCAGACCTTGCTTTTCTCATCTGTAAAATGAGAGGCCTGTGCCCATTGGCTTCTTTGGTCCCTCCCTCCACTCCTAAGTAGCTATTTAGTATTTCTGGGTACACATGCCTGCAGCTCCTGGCCCCGGTGCAGTATCCACCTGGGCTGCCTTCTTGACACTCAGAGCTGTCGGTGCCTCCTCAAAGGGAGAGCCCAGCCCAGAAGAGTGTGTGGGGCTGGTCCCTCCTGAGCTGCAGCAGCAGGACTGAACTTGGTAAACCCACAGTTCAGTTTTCCTAGCTGCAACAGGAGTTACTTGGATAGAATTAATGTCTTCATCTTTCCACTGAGGCTTAAAAACAACAACTAAACCTAGCTACATTTATCTCAGTGTAACGGGACAGAGAGAACATTGAAGCAGTTTGCCTCTGCCCTGCCTTTCTGTTTCTGGTGTCTGACAAGGAGCCGAGCATCCCAGAGCCCAGACAGGCTCCTTCTGGAGAAAGCAGACCTCCTCTAATCGATTCTTACACCTGCCAGTCCCTGGTACCTCGTAGTCACTGGAAACATTTCTGCAGCTGTAGCTTCTCCCATTTGATGGTCTGGCTTCTGGAATCCTTGAAGACCAATGGCCTTGCTATTGTATTTTTAAATAAAGAGTCTTCACTGAAGGCGATTGATTACCTGCACCCGCCACCTTTCAGTGAATTAAGTTAGTATCTTGCAGTTCATCATATTGTGAGCTCCTGCCTTAATTAATGAGGCAGCTGGAAAAAGAGAGCGTTAAACATTCTGTGGATGTGCCCGGCCCAGAACGCAAGGGGCATGATGCCTCGTCAGGGGTGTCTTTCTCTTTTTAATTCCCCTGCTGAAAATTCAATAATCATCGATTTAATTTTGTTAGAAGGATTCTTATCGCTTAGCCTTGTCTAAGAGACCGCATCTCTCTGCATTCTCTCTTATGTTCTATTTGGTGACTCTACCTTACCTTCTGAGTACAACGAAATGGTTGCCTTTTCAAGTGGATTGAAAGCACTTTGGTTTGCAAAGTGGTTTTGAGAAAGTGTCTCCTGTAAGAAAAGGAAGAGACAGATCAGGGAAGCCTTGGACTGAAACCTGGGGTGACGAGGGACTGTCAGGAGATAAGGATGCTTTGCTCTCACCAAATGAGGGTCCCAAGTGTGAATGGGATAAAATTGCAAAAACCCAAAGCTGCAATGCTACAATTTTGTTAACTGTAATGGACATGGAAGACCTGACTGCAAAGGAATTTGTATGAATATGGAAAATTTGGAGGGGGGCAGGTAGATTTGAAGTTGATAGAACTCATACCTGCCTTAAATTTGAATGAGGTTTTTGTGATTAAATAAAAATCTGTTAGGAACTCTCAGTAGGAAAGTGCCTCCTCTGATACAGATTAGCAATCCCTTTATGACTTAGTGACCAAGAGGTTCAATGACTTGTCCAGAGTCACACAGAAACTATGTATTAGGATCATTCATTTGGAGCTGGATGTGGTTTCCTTAGAGATGATCTGCTTCAGCCTCTTCATTCTATAGATGAGGAAGATGAGTCCCAGGGGCCACAGACAGAGGCCCGGCGTATATTGGAGACATGGCTTGAGCCCAGCCCTTCCTGACTCCAAAGCTGGGTTCATAGCTCCCGCAGCAGTGGTGTCAGATTGAAATAGAAACAGAACATTGCAGGAAACATATTGACTTAGAAATCCATATGTTAACATTATATCTGCTTTATTTTTATTTGTTTTGCTAAATGTTTCCCAAGTATGTTTTAATCTGGTTTGGGATGTAGCATGTGTTACCTGTGGACTCCTCAAGACTGAACAGATTTTCTGTCTGGAATTCAACCTGTTCCAAGATATTGTCCACCGTCCCGTCCCAATTCCAGAGCTGCACCTTCATTATCAGTCCTTATTCTGGCCAATTGTATCACTCCCCTTCCAGGTATAGACGCTCAGAAACCCTTGAATTTTGCGCTCAGATCGGGGCTTGAATTCTGCCTTAAAATGCACTAGTGGTATGACAATGGAAAAGCTAGTTAACCTCTCTGAACCTCAGTTTCCCCACCTGTAAATTTGAGAGTACAATAGCTTCCCTGTTGCAGGGTTAATGTGGAAGTCAAGAAAGATAATATCCATCAAGCATTTGGCAAACCTTAAAAGATTGAACTCTGAGTGTGGGTCCTGATTAATAGTGTGGAGCGAGCCGTGTGTCTTCTCTCAAGTTTTCTCCCCAAACTACTCCCCAGTGTTAGTAGAGATCATTTTGGGGAGTGCTTGAGGCAACTCTAATAGACATAAGCCTATTGCTAGCCAGGCCTCCTTGATTTTTTTATTGGTCATCTAGAATTGTCTGTGTGAATAATGGGGATAAAAATGTCTGTGCATACATACTGGAGAGGCTGGTGGTTAAACATTTACCAGCACACCCCTGTATTGTTCTAGAGACACAGTGAGAGCTGGGCAAGAAGATGGCAAATACTAGTGAAAATAGGTTCAGAGAGTAAAATCATCAACAGGCTGGAGGTCTGGTGCCTACAGACTGACAGTGAATAATAATGAAAACAATGGTGGTCGCAGTCACAGTCGCTGGCATCTTATGGTATTGTAAGGCTTGCAAAGTGCTGGACATAATGTATTTCATGTCAGCCTGACAATGCTCCTGAGATCATGGGATGGCCATGCCTCAATCTCCCCAGAAAGACCATCTTCCCTCCTCGATGCCTCCTCTTCTTCCTTCCCTGCTCATGCCCATGGTGCATCCTCTCACCAGCAGCCCAGAGGAGCTCATTCTTCTCTAGCATTTTGCTTACCCTCTCTGTTTTCCTCCCCCATCTCTTGCCTCTTGCTTAAAGCCCTTACAAAGGAGTAACAGAACATTAGATGGTCTGTGTGAACTCCGTGCTTGTAAGGGCTCCCAGCCATCCACCTTTAATCTTTTGCCCTTCTCTCTGAGCTTCTGGCTACAGTTCTACTCTGATGGAACGTTTTCCGAGTGAGCTGCAAGAATGCATTAATTTTAGCCTATGCTAATAAGAGAAGGATCACATAAAAGCCCCTCGTTTCTGAAGGGAGGCTGGAAGAGCTATTTTTTTAAATAGGTCTTCATACATAAATGCCTAATTACAGATATGTCAGGTGAAAAAAGTCATTACATCAAACAGTCAGCCAGCACTAAGAGAAAAGATTCTGTAACAACACAATTGAGGATTCATTCCTGAAATGGTGACATTTGGAATGAATGTCAAGAAGTGGGTACATTTAAGGAAAAAATAGATAATACTGCAAGAAAGAATTCTGAGTAAAAAAAATCAGAAATGTTAAAACTTGTAACCAGTTGTTATTGCTATTGTCTAAAGTATATTTCCTTCTGGAAACAAGATATAATTTATATGTTAATAGGTAAAGCTTCACTGGGCCATCCCTAAAACTGATGTGGATTTATTACCAGGGACTTAGAATCAAGAATATAAGGATGTGTTGAACTGAGGGACTCGTTCTAACTGCAAAGAACTCTTTATGTCATATCAGAACAGACTGGACTGTTGGAGTGTTCATTAAAAATAAATAGAACCGAGTTTAAGCTGATCTCTCTGCTTCGAGTCTCTCCCCCTCTCAAATCTGCCCCAAAGGTCATGTCTGATGATCAGCCCTCAGTTCTATGGCTCCCCATTGCCTCTGCCATTTCAAGTTTCCATGCGGATCTCCCTGCCCTCTTTCCAGCCTCGTTATACAACAGCCCCTCAGTGCATGCTATGAGCCAGCCATGTGGGCCCATTGGCTGTTCCTCACATAAGACAGTCAATTTCTCATCCTGATGACTTTGCACGAGCTGTCTCCCATGACTGGAACACATTACTTCCACACCTGTTTCTTGGAAATTCAGTTCTCTGAGCCAATCCAAGCACGTCTTGCACAAGGCCTTTGCTGGCCCCCATTGCAACCTCAGTTGTCGACCTTTCCCCTCCAAGTTCACCTGGAATCTCCTTTATATGGTAGTGAATAAGCATGTATTAAATACCTTCTATGCCTCAGGCACCATGTTACATACTGATGATACAAAGAAAAGCCAAAGACAGTTAGTTCCCACTCTCAAGGAACTCATGCTTTAAGGGAAGAGAAAGTGTGATTATTGAATGAGTTAGTCAGACCTGCATTTAAAGGCCAAATTGACAGATGAGTGAAGGGTGGACTGGGGCTTGGAGAGATTGGAGGCAAGGAGACCGACAAAAGGCTAGTACGAGCTTGAGGTGATGAGGGAGTTCCCCAGTGCTGCTGGGGCAGAGGAGAGAAGAGGGCACATAGGAGAAATGCTGTGGAGTATAAGCAATGTAATTCAACAATCAGGTGAATGTGGGGGAGTAGAGAGTGAGGAGGTGATGATGATGCATTTCAAACCTGAATGATGAGAAAGCTTTAGGAAGAGGGAGGGGGCAGAGGAGGGAGATGAGCCCCACGTTGGGTATGAGGAGTTAAGACGTCTATGAGCATCTGGCTTGGATGCAGCTGGTGCTGCAAGACTGGAGAGTGAGAGAGAGGTTCAGGCTAGACTAGTCAGTCTGAGAGTTGTCTGCCTAGAGGTCGTGAGTGACTCCATGGGAACTAAGGAGTTCACCGAGGGAAATAGTGTACAGGGAGGACAGGAGAAAATAGGGTCCAAGAAAACTGGATAGTACCAGTTATATTTTATTATTGTTTTAAATATCATATAAGAAAATCTTTGTAAAGTGCTTCACAAATCTTAAATTACCACATGAAAGGCAGATACTGTTATTCACATTTAGCCAAATAGAAGCTGGGATTTTCCACATTTTTCAGTCTTAGGTCAGCCTTGTCTTTGGGAGAAGGAATGGATAAGCTGTGCAAGAACCATAAGCTTAATGTGGAATTTTTGTAGAGAAAAAAGTCACATTAAAACCTCTCTTTTAAAGCTAATTCTAAGTAACAATAATTATTTTCTTGTAAGATGCTAAAGTACTTACCAAAAATTCTAAGCTCACAAAATCTCTTCAATAGATTTTATTCTTATTCAAGGAATGCTGAGCTATTCTAGATAATTCTGACATTCCTTTATGGGATAAAAAGAATGGCAGAAATATTGTCCAAGCCACCACTTTGCATACGAGAAAACTGAATTCTGGAGAGATTAGGAAATGTCTTTCCCGAGTCCCCAATTATTCTTCTTGGCAGAATCAGGACTGGAACCCTTGTCCCTGGATTCTCATTATTTTCTTTCCCCTGTGCTACACTGCATTTTAGCCTTTCTTTCAACAGTAAAGGATTTCTTGGTATTTTTAAAACAAAACTGAGTAGACTCTGCACTTCAATGATAGCTCAATGTGGTTTCATTAAAGCTCATATTTTGACAATTGTTCAGAAGGCCAACATTTCATAATTAATAGATGTTCAGCTGAAAGACTGACCTTCTGAATGACTGGGCAAGTGCAAACTTAGAAAAAAATCCACTTTGGACTATTTATTGAAGCCTAAGAGCAGTTATCTTTTGGAATGAAGTACATCTTGGAACTGTGCCTTGGAAATTGGCTCTCTATGTGAGCATTTCACAAAGTCCTTTTAAAATAAAAATTCATGCTAAGTCTTCTATGTGAGTGTTATGCTAAATTTAAAATATGAAACTTTCTAAAAGGGCTCTCATCTACCTTGATCTCTGTCACATCCTATAAAGGGTCTTAAAGTTCAAACTTTGGGGAATCAGTTATTATCAGTTTTTTTCTCATGAATGATTCCTAAGTTTTCCTTCCTGACTTAATCTGAAAGTAATTGTATAAGCAGATTTCTTCCTGTCTTTTCTGCATTCCATTTTTGGGCCAGTTAGCCCAGTTGGTTAAAACAGTTTGTTAATGAGGGTAAGGTCATAGATTTGACATCATGTTGGTCATCTGTAGATTTCTCAAGAATACCACTAACTCTTCACTTCAAATCAATACCATTATGCATCAGAAATCTGCTGGATCAATATAAATGTATCTCAACCTGGTGTGGAAAAAAGAATACACAAGGGAATTGATTGTGGACCAGCAATATTATTTTCATATACAGAGTAAAGGATCCTCTTCATCAATATTTTTTAGATTCAATAGAAAAAAAAAACCTACTCATCTCCGTGCATTCTCCAGAAAACCCAGTTGCTATAACAGACGTTTCCCAGTTCATGAAAGACAATCACCCTTTTAGTTCTCTTTTCAAGCAACAGACACGATAATTTCTCCAAGTTTCAGGAATGAAAGCCATTCAATTCTGCAGGAAGGAATGGGAATTATATGTGAAACATTTGAATAGGAGTTGGTAAGCATGGATCCTAACTCATCCCTGTGATGTGTTCTGTCTTTAATTTACTTTGTGATATTAGGCAGAGCAATTTAACTTCTTTGATCCTCAGATATATTTCTTTTTTTTTTTCTCTGTAAAATAATGTGATTTTTGTCTTTGAGATACCATGAAATGAGAAAATATGAGTAGTGAAATTGTTATAAGGGGAGGTAATGTGATTGGTTTCATGGAAGAATGAGTGAATAAATGGATGAATAAATGAATAGATGGATGGATGCATGGATGCATGGATGGCTTAAAGAATGGAAAAGTATCTGTCAGGCATTTCCTATGTGCGTAGTACCATTGATATAAAGAGAAAGACAAGACAATCCCCACTCTCAAGACTTCACATTCCAGTGGGGGAGGCAACATATATTTTCAGCTATGAGTCCCAAGAAAATCATATTGGTCCTTAGGGTGCAACAAAAAATCAGAAAATTCATCTTCTCTAATATCATTTCCTTTGATAAACCACTCTTATATAGAATGCTGAAGCAATTGAAAATTCCATGGACTTTGGTGATATTTTTGTTTGTTTAGTGCTTCTGTAGGCTGTTCAAAGACTTCTAGGGATATGGGATTCACATTTGGAGAGGAAATTATTATGTCAAGTCAAGGATTGCTCCTCCAGTCCATGGTTTCAAGGTGTAGCGGCAAGCACCCCAGCGTCCCCAGGGTTTGCGGCCAACACAGGTTCTTGGATCTGCTTTGATAAAGGAAAGCAACTCAAAATAGGTTAACAAGCTTACTTTAATCAGTCAAATATGTATCATTTACCGAGTTCAGGGGAAAAAGGTCAGCACCCCAAACTTCAAAGTATACAGAATTATCAAGACAGAAACAGATCAAGTAGACAGATTTCCAAACTGTCCAACCATTACATCCATACCAAATCAACATCTGGGTTTCAACATCTGGGTTTTTCAAAGTCGAGGGGGGACTCTCAACAACGGCTTCCCAGAATCCAGATCAAATCACAGAACACTTCTCAAAGTGAGCCCCAAAACAAAGCTACACATCAGGGCTTATATAGCCTTCTCCTGGCTCAGAGAATATAACAACCTTATTGACCCACTGGCCAATCAAGAAGTATCTACTGAAAAACAAGCCTCCCACCCCAGGCTCCAGGTGCACTTTAGCCTAGGGGCAGGGAAGATCTTAAAAATTTATATTCCCATTACACAAGGCAAACTGAGAGCAGAATTGGTGGGGGAGGAGGGTTGAGAAGATTGATATTGCTGGGATTATTGAACTGACCAGCCCTGAATGGCTCAGCATTTGGTGCTGATGGTTTTATGGATGGAGAACCCTTCTCTTACTAGAGTGTGTCTCCTCAAGATGTGTATCTCATATGTGCTATCCATAAAAAAAGAACTGACTGTGCCCTGAAGAAATTGGTGAAGAGGAAAAATCTTACTCTCATCATTGCTTGAATAGTTACCCTCAGTACCAGAAACATGGCTCCTGGAACATGGTAAATACCTAATAATTACTTTCCATGGAATTCATTCATTCACTCTGAGATGGAAAGTTGGTAGGAGGGACTATTGATTTTGAACTACTTTTCTTGAAAGGCAATGGATTTATCATGTCTGGCTACATTTTTGCAAGGACATGTAAATGTAATCTGAAGCAGGAATGATTTGTATTATCTGCAGAACTGATATGTTCTCCACTTGGATCTCCTTCTTTTCTAGGCTGCTGACATCCTGCTACAGCATGGAGCCTATGTAAACGTCCAAGATGCCGTCTTTTTCAGCCCTCTACACATTGCAGTGTACTACGGTCATGAGAAAGTAAGCTGGTCATTGTGATATGTTCCAGATCTCCATTATATTGGTTTCTCTTAGAGAAGATGGGGTTAGGACCTCTTAAACATAAGATTTGGACATATACTTAGTAATGCAACTGGTTAGCATCCCTGTCCTACCCTCTCCTCTTCCCAGTAACTCAAGCTACTATGAAGCTACTGCCAGTCTTTTCCCATCCTTGCACAGGTCATTCAGTCACTCAATAAGCATTTATTAAGCACCTACTATATCCTAATAATTGTGCTAAGTGCTAAGGGTACAAAGAGAGGCAAAAAATATTTCCTGTTATCCAGGAGCTCCTAGTCTGATAGGAGAGACAGTGTACAAACAGCTGTGTACAAACAGCTGTGTACAAACAACTGTGTACAAACAGCTGTGTACAAACAACTGTGTACAAACAACTGTGTACAAACACCTGTGTACAAACAGCTGTGTACAAACAGCTGTG
>NW_027185852.1:406531-471074 GCF_028583685.1 Petaurus breviceps papuanus | reverse complement strand
CTGTGTACAAACACCTGTGTACAAACAGCTGTGTACAAACAGCTGTGTACAAACAACTGTGTACAAACATCTGTGTACAAACATCTGTGTACAAACAGCTCTGTACAAACATCTGTGTACAAACAGCTATGTACAAACAGCTGTGTACAAACAGCTGTGTACAAACAGCTGGGTACAAACATCTGGGTACAAACATCTGTGTACAAACAGCTGTATACAAACATCTGTGTACAAACAGCTGTGTACAAACAGCTGTGTACAAACAACTGTGTACAAACAGCTGTGTACAAACAGCTGTGTACAAACAGCTGTGTGCAAACAACTGTGTACAAACAACTGTACAAACATAATACTTGAACCACAGACTTGAAAGGGACAGTCATCAGATGGAGCAGGACCTAGACATTACAGGCAATGTATCTCCATTGAGGGGAGCTATTGGGTTGCCACACCATGCAGAAGTACTGAGGAATGTTTGCTAGAAGCCATGGGAAGAAACATAGTAACAAGGATGATCTCCAAGGCCCTGAGGCCATTTCTGCACATTGACCAACTTCAAAGGGCTTCCTGGGAAGTGGGGCTTGGGTCCAATTGCTTGCCTTTTGAATTCCATGAACTCTGGTAGCTTTCAGAACCTGGACAGCATCTGACAAACCTGAAAATTCAGTGGGGGGTCAGTGCTGCGTCCTGTCTGATCATAGGCCAGATTTCTGGTGCTGGGAAGCCTCCCAGCACATTTCCCAAAATGCACCAAGTCTATGCTGTTCAGACCTCACTTCATACAAATTAAGCAAAAGTGGTGAATTAATTTTGCTTTCTTGTGGTCAGTGTTAACTTAGAGTGAGTACGTGCTTGCATAAACATTATAGTTCATCGAACATCTCTTCATTTCTGTCACTTAGGAGAACATGTATAATGCAACACCTGAGAAATGCCTCTATTCAACTGTCATAGACAATCATTCAGATAATTCTAGAAAGGAAACCTCACCAATTTTTCCCAAATTACATTTCAGGTGTTAGTGCTTAGTTATTCATATGAATTTCTCAGCTCTGATTTTCACTTTGCATGGGCAGACACAGTCACCAGGAAGATTGGACTCACAGCCTGCCGTCCTCAGGCTGAAACTGGACACCCCATCCACCCACCCACCTATTATACTTCCTGGTTCACTTTGATGTTCTATGAGGAACGCTGGAATAGTCATAGCTTTCTCCTTGGGATTTACCTTAAACTATAAGTAAGAAAATAAGGAAATCTTTTTTGAGGTTAAACCTCAAAGGCCAATCTGCTGGATAACAAAACCAAAACATGCTTTGGCAATCCCATTTCAGTCTTCTCCATGTATGTCTTTTGGCTTACTCAAGGGCAGAATGCTGTCTTTAGAAATACACTTCAGTGCCCTTCAGGAGAGTCTCAGAGTGTAGAGCGAGGTTCTATCTGTGTACTCAGCTGTTTCTTGTTGCTTTTGCCCTCAGAAATAGGCATATGCTTGGACACTCTCAAAGCTGTGAAGCATGACCTCTAGCCAGAGTTTATTTCTCATTTCATTGATGTGTTACTTAGAGAGCACTGGAGTGCACTGAAGAATCAGGCATTGAAAATGCATTGGAGCGGGGTGGAGCCAAGATGATAGAGAGAAGTTGTGTGAGTTCTCCCCAGTTTCCCTCAGAAACAATGTTAAATCAAGCCTCTAAAAGAATTCTGGAGTGACAGAATCCACAAAAAGTCATAGGGGAAACAATTTTCAATCCCAAGATAACTTAGAAGGATTTTAGGAAAAGTCTGTCTCACTTGGGCAAAAGGGGAGGGCAACCCAATGCAGGTGATGTCCAGGCAAGCCAGTGGGAGACTCTTAGCCATAGCACAGATCAGCAGCCAAGGTCCCGTGGTTCTGGCTCAGTAGGCCAGTAGCACAGAAGTGGGCAAACTTCGAGCATTGGAACCCAGTGCACAATAGGCAAGACCAGGCCAGGCCACCCTAATGTAGTAGGCAATCCACCAGCCCCAGAGGTCCCAGCTCAGAAAATCAATGACCAGATCCCTAGCCCCCAGGGCAAGAAGCTTGGGACAGTTACCCCTGTACTCCAGGAGCAAAGATCAACTTTTAGAAAAGGCAGAAAAAAGATCCCTGTTCATAGAAAGCTTCTAAGGTGACAGGGGAAATCAGAACACTAACTCACAAGAGTACCACAATGTTAAAATGACTATGTGTGAAGCCTTAAAAGGGAATATGGATTGGTCTCAAGGCTACAAAATCCTTTTGGAAGAGCTCAAAAAGGATTTGACAAATCAAGCAAGAGAGGTAGAAGAAAAAATGAGAAAAGAAATGAGAATTATGAAGGAGAATTATATACAAAAAAGAGTTAATATCTTGGAAAAGAAAGCATAAAAGTTGACTGAAGAAAACAACTCCTTTAAAAGGAGAATTGATTAAATGGAAAAAGAAGTACAAAAGCTAACTGAAGAAAATAATACCTTAAAAATTAGAATTGGGCAAGTGGAAGCTAATGAGTCTATGAGACATCAAGAATCAATCAGTCAAACAAAATCAAAAGAATTAAAACATAGAAGAGAATGTAAAATACCTAATTGGAAAAACAGCTAATCTGGAAAGTAGATCTAGGAGACATAATTTAATAATTATTGGAATATATGAAAGCCACAGTTAAAAAAAAAGAGCCCAGACAGCATTTTTCAAGAAATTATCAAGGAAAAGTTCCCCAATATCCTAATGCTAAGTGGTAAAAGTCATTGAAAGTATCCACCGATCACCACCTGAAAGAGATCCCCAAATGAAAACTCCTAGGAGTACTGTGGCCAAATTCCAGAACTATTAGGTCAAGGAGAAAATATTGCAAGTAGCCAGAAAGAAACAATCCAAATGCCAAGGAGCCATAGTCACTATAGCACTTTATTTAGCAGCTTCTACATTAAAGTATTTAGAAGGATTGGAATATGATGAAGGCAAAAGAGCTTGAATTACAACCAAGAATCAACTACCCAACAAAACTGAGTATAATCTTTCAGAGGAAAAGATGGACATTCAGTGAAATAGGGGACTTTGAAACTTTCCTGATGAAAAGACCAGAACTGAAAAGAAAATTTGATCTTCAACTACAAGACTCAAGAGAAGCATAAAAAGGTAAACAGAAAAGAAAAATAAAACACATGGTGTTCGGTAAGGTTAGACTGCTTATATCCATTCATGGGGAGATGAAACTTGTGACTGTATCTCTATTATGGCAGTTAGAAGTATACTTAGACAGAGGGTCTGAGTACGAGTTGACTTTGATGTGATGATCCAAAAAGATTAAGGGGTAAAAAAAGAATTGTACTTGAAGATGAAATGGGAAAGGCAGAATTGGGTAAATCATATCACATGAAGAGGTGTGAAAGACCTATTACAGTAAAGGAAAAGAAGGGAGGGGTGAACATTTTTTTGAACCTTACTCTCATTGGATTTGGCTCAAAGATAGAGTAGCATATACACTCATTTGGGTAGAGAAATCTGTCTCACCACATAAGGAAAGGGGAAAGGGGGAAAGAAAAGAAAGTGGGTGTCTGATAGAAGGGAGGGCAGATTGGGGGAGGCAGTGATCAGAAGCAAAATACTGGTGAGAAGGGACAGTGAGAAAGGAGAGAGAAAATTGTAAAAAGGGGAGGGGAATAGAATAGAGGAAAAAACAAGTGAGTAATCATAACTGTGAATGTGAATGGCATGAACTCTCCCACAAAATGAAAGCAAAAAACAGAGTGGATTAAAAATCAGAATTCTACAATATGTTATTTACAAGAAATGCATGTGAAGTAGAAGACACAGAGTAAAGGTAAAAGGCTGGAGCAGAATATATTATGCTTCAGTTGAAGTTAAAAACAAAACAGGGGTAGCAATACCGATCTCAGACAAAGCAAAAGCAAAAATAGATCTAACTAAAAAGACAAGGAAGGAAACTACATCTTGATAAAAGATACCATACACAATGAAGTAATATTAATTCTAAACATATATGCACCAAGTGGCATAGCATAAAAATTCTTAATGGAGAAGTTAAGTGAGTTACAAGAAGGAATAGATAGCAACACTATACTAATGTGGGACCTCAACTTTCCCCTCTCAGAAATAAGTAAATCTAACTACAAAATAAACAAGAAAGAAGTTAAGGAGGTGAATAGAAGTTGAGAAAAGTTAGATATAATAGACTTAATCAAAAAACTGAATCGAGATAGGAAGGAATATAGGTTTTTGTTTTGTTTTGTTTTCTCAGTGGTGCCTGATACCTACACAAAATTGACCATGTATTAGAGCATAAAAACCTCACACTCAAATGCAGAGAGGGAAATATTCAATGCTTACTTTTCAGATCATGATGCAATAAAAATTACATTTTCCAAGTCATGGAAAGATAGATTAAAAATTAATTGCAAACTGAATAATCTAATCCTAAAGAATGAGTGGGTCAAACAACAAATCACAGAATCAATCAATAATTTCATAAAAGAGAATGATAGTAATGAAACAATATACCAAAATTTATCTGATGCAGCCAAAGCAGTACTTAATAGAAATTTTATATCTCTAAACACTTACATGAATAAAATAAAGAGCAGATCAATGAATTGGGCACGGAATTTCAAAAGCTAGAAAAATGAACAAATCAAAAATCCCCAAATGAGTATCAAATTAGAAATTCAGAAAATCAAAAGAGAAATTAATAAAACTGAAAGTAAAAAAAATATATGAAACTAATAAATAAAATTAAGTGCTAATTTTATAAAAATAAATAAAATAGATAAACTTTTCTTAACTTGATTTAAAAAAGAAGAAAACCAAAATACCAGTTTTAAAAATGAAAAGGGTGAATTCACCACTAATGAAAATGAAACTGAAACAATAATTAGGAGTCAATAAATCTAACAATCTAAATGCAATGGATGAATATTTACAAAAAATATAAATTGCCCAAATTATCAGAAAATAAAACACTTAAATCCATTTTAGAAAAAAAAGATTGAATAAGCCACCAATGAATGAACTCCCTAAGAAAAAAAATCTCCAGGGCCAGATGGATTTTCAAGTGAATTCTTCCATACATTAAAAAAAACAGTTAATTCCAATACTACATAACTATTTGGGAACATAAGTGGAGAAGGAGTTCTACCAAATCCATTTTATGACATGAATATGGTGCTTACACCTAAACCAAGAAGAACCAAAACACAGAAAAAAAAATTTATAGACCAATTTCCCTAATGAATATTGATGCAAAAATTTTAAATAAAATATTAACAAAGAGATTACAGTAATTTATCATCAGAATAATATACTTTGACCAGGTGAGATTTATACCAGGAATACAGAGTTGGTTCAATATTAGGAAAAACTATTAGCTTAATTGATCATATCAATAACAAAACCAACAGATATCTTATGATTATCTCAATAGGTGCAAAAAAAAAAGCTTTTGACAAAATACAGTACTCATTCCTATCAAAAACACTGGAGAGTATAGGAATAAATGGGGTTTTCCTTAAAATCATAAGTAATATCTATCTAAAACCATCAGCAAGCATTTTATGTAATGGAGATAAACTAGAAAGCTTCCCAGTAAGATCAGGGGTGATACCATGATGTCCATTATCACCACTATTGTTCAATATTGCACTATATATGTTAGCTTTAACATTAAAAGAAGAAAAAGCAATTGAAGGAATTAGACAAAGGCAATGAGGAAACAAAACTATTGCTCCTTGAACATGACTTGATAGTACACTTAGAGAATCCTAGAGAATCAACTAAAAAAACTACTTGAAATAATGAACAACTTTAGCATAGTTGCAGGATATAAAATATACTCACATAAATCATAAGTATTTTTATATATCACCAATAAGTTCAGCAAGGAGAGACAAAAAAAGAAATTCCATTTAAAATAACTATAGACAATACAAAATATTTGGGGAGTCTACTTGCCTAGACAAACCCAAGAACTATATGAACATAATTACAAAACACTTTTCACACAGTCATATCTAAACAATTCAAAAAGTATCAATTGCTCATGAGTAGGCAAAGCTAATATAATAAAAATAACAATTCTACCTAAATTAATTTACTTATTCAATGCCATATTAATCAAACTACCCAAACATATTTTATAGAGATAGAAAAAAAAAATAATAGCAAAGTTCATTTGGAAGAACAAAAAGCCAAGAATATCAAGGGAATTAATTTTTTTTAATGCAAAGGAAGGTAACCTAGTCTTACCAGATCTAAAACTATTTTATAAAGCAGCAATCATCAAAACTATTTATTACTGTCTAAGAAATAGACTAGCGGATCAGTGGAATAGATTAGGAACACAAGACACAGTACTAATTGTTTACAGTAATCTATTGTTTGGTAAATCCAGTGATTCCAGCTTTTGGGATAAGAACTCACTCTTTAACCAAAACTGCTGGGAAAATTGGAAAACAGTATTGCAGAAACTAGGCATAGACCAACATCTTACACCCTATACCAAGATAAAATCAAAATGGGTACACAATTTAGATATAAAGGCTGATAGTATAAAGAAACTGGGGGCGGGGCAAGGTATAGTTTATTAGATTAGAAGGAAAGCAGAAAGATGGGGAACAATTTTTACAGCCAGTGTTTCTGATAAAGGCCTCTTTTCTAAAATATATAAAGAACTGAATCAAATTTATAAGAATACATGTCATTCCCCAAATGATAAATGGTCAAAGGATATGAACAGGCAGTTTTAAGTTGAAGAAATTAAGATGTGTGTATATATATATATATATGCATATATATACACACATATATATGTATATGTAGTCATGTGAAAAAATGCCTTAAATCACTATTGATTAGAGAAATAAAAACAACTCTGAGATACCACATCACACCTATCAGATTGACTAATATGACAGAAAAGGAAAAATGATAAATGTTAGAAAAGCTGTAGGAAAATTGGGATATGATCACATTTTTGGTGGAATTATGAACTGACCTAGCCATTCTGGAGAGCAACTTGGAACTATGTCCAAAGGGCAACCAAACTGTGCATACCTTTTGATCCATCAGTGCCTCTACAAGATCTGTATCCCAAAAAGATCATAAAAGGGGGAAACACCTTTCACATACAAAAATATTTATAGCAGCTCTTTTTGTTGAGGCAAAATATTGGAAATTGAGGGAATTCTCATCAGTTGAGGAAATAATTGGACAAGTTGGTATATGAATGTATGAAATGATAAGCAGGAGAATTTCAGTAAAACCTGGAAAGACTTATATGAACTGATGCTGAGTGAAGTGAGTAGAACCAGGAGAACATACACAGTAACAACAACATTGTGCAATGATTAACTTTGAACTTAGCTTTTCTCAGCAATACATTCATCCAAGACAATTTTGAAAGACTTATGACAGAAAATGCTACCCACATTGAGAGAAAGACCTATGGAGCCTGAATGCAGATTGAAGCATAGTATTTTTACTTTTTTTGCGTGGAATTTTTATTTTCTTCTGTTTCTTCTTTCATAACCTAACTAATGTAGAAATATGTTTATGTGATTGCACATGTATAGCCTACATCAGATTGCTTGCCATCTTGGGGAGGAGGGAGAGAAGGAAGGGAAAAAAAATTAAATTAAAATCTTATAAAAATGGATGTTGAAGACTATTTTTACACGTAATTGGAAAAAATAAAATTCTACTTACCAAAAGAAAGGAAAAGAAGAGAAAATGCATTGGAAAGTGCCAACTGAGATGATTGAAAAACTCTGCACTTCTCTGGTTCAGTAGCAGCAAGGATGTGCACCATGCATGCTATCTGAGGACCTTTCCTCTTTGGAGATTAACCGCATGGTTCAGCAGGAACATAAAGGGAATCTTTACATGTTGGGTGGGGAGATAAGGTTGTTTACTTGCTGTGAACATATCGTCACAGTCTTGTGAAATTATGCTAAAATAGGCATGGGGCTTTTATGATAAGCGCTTGGACTCCTCCCTGCCAGGGAAGGCACCACAAATGCAATTTATGGCTGCAGTGGTCCCCTCCTGCATTATACTGACAAGGAGAATGTTACATTAGCTAGAAAGAAATGTGCTTCACATGTCAGCCCTCTGGCTATTCATTCATTTATTTCTTTGGAGAAGAGTTGATGTTTCCTACTGTGGGCAATATTCCCAAAATGTATAACCATGGGGCTTAATAGACAATAGATTTTAGAGATATATTGTGCCTACCCTTTACAGATCTCATCACTGGGATTTATGAAGTGTGTGCATTAGTTACTAAACTGTATATGCTAGTAAATGCTAGTGTCCCTAGAGGTAAAGGTGACTACTCTGATTTCCCTTGAATTTAAGGGAATAGTTTACAATATTGTTTACAACTATAAACAAACACTTGAGAAGGGAATGAACTCTTTATAGTCACAGTTGGAGGGTTTTTTTTTTTCATTTTTTGTTTTAAATGAGATAACACAGCTCCTTTTCTCTTTTCTCTGCCCATTGCAGAGAAATGGGATGGAATTACAGCATGGAATCAGAGGACTAGGCTTTGAATCTCCCCTTGGATTCTCACTGTCTATGTGATATTAACTCCCTTAAGTTCTCTGAGCCTCAGTTTCATCATTGGTAAAGGGAGGAATTTGGGTTAGACAACTTCTGGAGCCCATTCCCACCCTAGAGTCATGGTCCCATGAATTGATGCATTTTGCCATATTCTAGCTAAGGCAGGACTCCCTGCTATTCCTGCTGCCCCTGATTGGGTTGTCCGAAAATGTGTGTGTGTGTGTGTGTGTGTGTGTTTGAAGGGGTGGATGTCTCTGGGAAGCCTGTGAAGGTCCCACCAACTGAGAGGTTAGAGATTTGCTGAGATTGTCATCCTCAGAGGAGCCCCGCATAGGGGAGAGAAATGGTCAGCATGGAGACGTCCCTGAGGCTCTCTGGAAGCTCTGAGAGTCATCCAAGCTCTTTTGGTGGGAGGGGAATGGATTTGGTAAGTGTATGCCTGGGGACAGGCCCTCCTGCTTTTGCCTGTGGAGGTTGGATGAGATGATCTCAGAGATCCTGTCCCAGCCTGGATCTGTGATATCTGTAATTGCTGGGATTCACTCTGTACAAGGAATAAGTAAAACCCCTTGGAGATGCCACAGAGACTTTCATAGAGAATTCAGATTCTGCGGAGGAATGGAGGAGTGATCACCAATGCCAAGATGCAAAGAACAGTAGAGAGAAATAAGGCACAAGGAAAGCCTCCTGGATTTGGTTGGAAAGAAATCAGAGCTGGCTTTCAAGAAGCCCAGTTCCATGGGATGTCAGACGGATCGCAGGGCTCGAGGAAGTACGCTAATTGTGAGGAGACAGAGGGCTGGCCTGCCAAGCTTGTAGTGAGAGTCCATTTTGCTTTCACAACCATTGCCTTCATTTGATTGACAAGATATCTCATTTCCCCCATTTTAATTATGAAAAATAACAAGACAGAGAGGATAAGGGACTCTAGCTCTCCAGGTGTGACAAAGACTCTTCTCTGAGAATACTGACAGTGATACACTCCTTCATTCATTATATTTGAACTATTTCTAATATCTGATTTAAATGAATGGTGTCTTTAGGTAACACGTCTCCTGCTGAAATTTGGAGCCGATGTGAATCTGAGTGGGGAAGTTGGAGATCGGCCTCTCCACTTAGCGTCTGCCAAAGGATTCCTTAATATTGCAAAACTCTTGATGGAAGAAGGCAGCAAAGCAGATGGTAAGGTATTATTTTTAGCCAACAGAAAACTAAAATGGTGGTTTATAAATTGTACCAGCATTGGGTTGTGAAAAAAAAAATCAGACTCTGGTTTTGCTCTACCTATATTTTTAAAGTTTCTTTTTAAGTTTCTTTGACTGACCCTGAAATTGCATCTGTTTCTGGAGCTCCCTGTGAATAGCTTCCTCTAAGAAAGCAGTGGACCCCCTCCTCTGAAATTACCTTTGCTACCAAGAGGTTAAATGACTTACCCAGGTTATTCAGCCAGCTGCCTCTCAGGCCAGCACTAGTCTGGTCACTATTTCATATTGCCTTCCATACAAAGGCTTTACATCAGTAATACCCTTAAGCCCTGGAGTTAAGGGAATGCTGTCGAGCAGCTTAGCCTTGAGTTTATAGAATGCCTGATGCCTCTAAAACAAGCTTCTTAACCTGGGGTCCATGAACATGAATAGGAAAATATTGTGTGAATTTCCCTTCAATAGAATTGGTTTCCTTTGTGTACCTATTCATTTAATTTCATGCATTAAAAGCATTCTTTGAAGAGATCCCAAGGCTTCCCCGGGATGCCCAAGGGGTCCATGACACAAAAACCTTAAGGATCCCAGCTTAGGAGCAAAGCAGGAACTTCTTGCTCTTGGTGGGTGTCATCTCCCCATCAGAGAACGGGCCCTTGGAAGACAGGGATGGTTTTCACCTTTTTTCCCTCTCCAGCACTTACCACTCAGCACCTTTTCTTAGCACTTCAGAAATACTTTTTGACTAGGCTCGGCCCACTCCCTGCCCCCCTCCCCCCACCCCCAGCCAGAGTCTGGCACAGAATTGGTGCTGAAGAAATGATGGTGGATTGACTGACACATCCTGAGTTCAGTTTTGAAAATACATCAAACTCTTACCTGACTTTGTGAAGCTTCCCCTTGACTTTACAAATCTGGAAACTAGAGGATGTTCCCAGAGATCTTGACAGGATTTTGATTTTGACAGGAAAAAGTGTGATTGAGTATGATGCAGCTGTAGACATTCTAAGGCCAGGGGGAAGTCAAGCTTTAGACGGTTCTCATCCCAAGTGCCATTTGTGACCATTGTTCAGAAGCAGAAACAGAAAAAAAACATCTTCCTGCCCACTCCCTCCCCTTTTTGGACACAAGTTCTCCCAGTGTAGATCTGCTTGCTGAGAAGTCCCCTCAGGCATGTAGAAGCCAACCTTCTTCCATTGACCCCCAAGAGACCTAATTAAAAACACAGCTGGAAAGGCTGCTGGCCTTTACTACACATTTCAGAAATGGACAAGACTGTCAGACCTTGGCAACTGCCAGCTTCTTGCTCCAGAGTACAGATTGATTTCCAGTTAATCCAGCTAATCAGTGGTTTCACCTTTTCCTGATGAAAGCCCAAAGCTCCCACCAGAGAAGAAAACAGGAAAGGAGGCCAAGGCCCTCGTTATTCTAGCAAAAGAAATTGAGTGTGTGTGTGTGTCTGTGTGCATTTAAAATTGTGATAACATGTGGCTTTTTATGTTGTGAAGTGTTTGTTTAAAAAAAATCAAGTGTCACAATTCACTTAGAATGCGCTCCTTCCAGAAGGCCTCGAGGGGGGCTTGGGAGCCATTCATTTTTCTGGTGGAGAATAAGTGTTGTTGTTGCTGTCATTCACTAGATTCAACTGTATTTCACTCTTCCTGATCTGTGGACTATACTGTCCACATTTTTTTTTTAGCAAAGATATTGGAGTGGCTTCCTATTTCCTTTTCCACTGGAGTAAGGCACACAGGATAAGTGACTTGCTCAGGGTCACACAGCTAGTAAATATCTAAGACCAGATTTGAATTCAGGTCTTCCGTGACTCCAGACCCAGTACTCTATCCACTTTGCCACCTAGAATGGGTAGAGCTGTGCTTCTATCCATAAATCAATTAGTCAATCAACAAATGTGTATTATCCTTCTTTGACCTTTCTTCTCTCAATCACTTAGTCAATCAACACATCTATAAAGGGCTCACAATGTGTCAGGCACTGAACCACACTCTAGAGAAACAGAGTCCTAAAGGAAACACAGTCCCAACCCTCAAAGAGTGGCCTTTTTTCCATTTTAATTGGCATCAGGAACTTCTTCCATTTCACTTTTTATTACTAAAATCAACATCAGACCTTCTCCCCTGAGCACTTCTGAGGCTCCATGTTGTCAGAACAAATGTCGCTTATGAAGGGCATGTGCTTAGGAGCAAAACATCCTTCTGCAGAAGGACTGAAAGGTGGAGCGTGCCCACTCCCTCCTACACTCTAATATCAGACCGTACAAATTTAACATTTTCACTAAGACTCACGCGTGCATTATATGCCTCCTACTCTCTCATTTTTAAAGATGTGGAGCCAGCATGACTCAGATTTCTAAGTGTGTTTCCCTCCTCTTCAAGCATAACCTTGATATTTAAGACCTGTTTGCACTAAACCATTACTGCAAAAAAATAAACGGAAGGTGCCGTGGGCCTCCTGCCCACCAGAGCCCAGCGCTTAGTATTTGTCAGTTCATTTATTCTGAAAAGCAGGCTAAGCTTCCAGATGATTTGGTTTAGACTGGACCTTCACCACAGAAAATGTACGGAAGGGGAAGATGAAATGAATGACCCGTAAAGGAGCACAATTTGAAACCTGGTATTTACAGGGGGTTGTCATGGAAACCCAGAATGTCACAAACACTTTAGAATGAAAATAAATTCCGGCTATAAAATTAGCCAACTGTAATTCTGGAAATAGCCACCAAGGTTCAGGATGTCGGGGAGACCAACCTATTCTGAGTGTTATGTTTTAACTGTCTTGTCGTCCTCCTCCGAGTTTGGGGGTCAGTGACACCAGCAAAATCAAGTGCCCTTTCCCCTTCCTCCAAGGAGAATGGTCAAGCCAAAATGGTCAAGCAGCTGCACATTGCAAAGTGAGGTCTTGGGATTTTCCTTCCTCATCAAGATGAAAAAAGGCCACTTTCCACCGCATAAGCCAGTCACTGTGCCATGTGATCAGAGGTGACATGCCAGCTTGTCACCCAGCCCTTTTGACACGCAGCAGCCTGGGACAGAATCCTTTGTACTGTGATCAAACAAATGGAGGTTGCATTTTGTGAAATTTCTGGGTGAAGGTATTCCATTCACACAGTCATCTTTCCTACCAAAAGCTCGTTTATAGGAGCAATTCAGAAAACAGTTTGCCCTTGAGAATGGCTTTCTTGTCTCTTGGAATCAACTTTTAATATTGTTCAGGTAAAAATAGTGATGACAATGAGGAAGATGGCCATGATGATGATGGCAGTCATGACAATAGCAATGCCCAACATCAAAAAGAGATGCAATGATGGTGTGGGCTATGAACTGGTCTAGAATGACTTTGCAATTTAAAGGTTCTCATCAGATTCTGCTGAATAATATATTCTCTGTTTTCTGTCATTTTTGTCAATCAGTTGATTAGCAAGCTTTGATTAATTGACTGCTATGAGCCAGGAACTGTGCTAAGAAGCAAACAGTCCCTGCCCCCAGCTTACATTCTCATGGGAAACATGTAAGCCTATAACTCTCCAAAGTGTTGGACTTGGCATTGGCCTGGACCCAGGACTTCATTGGTATAGGCAACTGCTGGTGAACTAATTCCTTCCCCCAAAGAAGATTAGCACCAACCCGGGAGCTTTTGAGCTTAGAGCAGCCTATGACCACTGACAGGTGGTTATTTCTAAAGGTTTATATAGCTGAGTATGTGCCCAAAGTAAGATTTGGCCTCAGCTCTTTCTGACCACAAAAGCAATTCTTTATCTATTCTTCTTCTCAATTGTTCCAAGTTAAAAAAAAATACACAAAATAAATTCAAAATAATTTCAAGGGTCGTACTAGGAGCTGGAAGACCAGCCATGGTCTCATTTTCCTTTGCACCACCTCCAGGATAATGTGGCTGAGAGAGACACCAGACAAGGTTGAGATGATAGTGATGATGATGAGGATTCCACATGATGTGGAATGAGATAAATTCTGTTAGAAATGGCAATGGTTTCCAATGTACTGGGCTGTGCCCAGCAGTTTATTGCATCGCAGATAGGGATCTGCATGGTACCTTGAAGGTTTCCGAGTTGAAGTCTCTCATTTCAGGAAAAGTAAAATATAGTTAGGGTGAAGGGGGAAGAATGAGTAACCAAATCTGTGTCACACAGGTAGTAAGCAGTGATGTCAAGCCTTATCACCTGATTCTAAATCTCGCACTCTTTCTGACGCTTTCTATCTGTTTATCTAATGTATCGTGAGAGAGAGAGAGATTCTTTATTCATAATCTTCAATAATACCCAGTATTTGTATGAGGTATGTGTTTTTTTTAATATTTTAATTGTTATTTAAAAAATTAAATTCAGAAAGCTACCAGCCACCCTAGTGCAGAAAGAGCTCTGGTTAGCTGGATGCTGTTTCTTAGGTACTTCAGTGGACATTACGTCCATGTAGTGAATCTACTTGTTTGGGATCCTGGGTCTGAAGAAAACTCCTCCTTCCCATGTCTTCTGTGGACATCATCATCTTTATTTCCTTCTCTTCCATTCCCATGGCTATTTTGATTGTGTTCATTGGACCAGCATGGCTTGAGAAACAGATACACTTGTAAAACCAAGAATCTTTCCTCATTACCAATTTGTTGTTGGTGCTGTTGTTATTTTGTTTTGTTTTAGAGCAATCAGTATTAAACATGTTTCCTCTTGCTAATTTATATAAAAAATATGATAGATCTGTTTCCTTGGGTCCATGTACTTTTGAAATGAAAGATTAGGAGTGGCTAGGTGGGGCAGTAAATACAGCACCAGCCACGGAGTCAGGAAGACCTGAGTTCAAATCTGGCCTCAGACACTTAACACAAAAACTAGCCATGTGACCTTGGGCAAGTCACTTAACCCCCATGGCCTTGCCCTCCTCCTCCAAGAAAAAAGCAAAAAAAAGATTAAAAAAAGAAATGAAACATTAATAAAGAACTTGAATTATAATAATTTCCTTTTTTTTTTTTTAGCAGAAGTGCTGTTTCACGGGGGAAGGAACTCCCATGATAAGCTTTCTGTTTTGATGTGGATAGTAGTTTTTCTGCCACAGTCTTCAAGAATTATGTAGGGAATTGAGAGGCCATGTGACTTGCCCAGGGTCACCCAGAGAGCATATGTCAGGGACAGGATCCTACTTCCCCAGGCCAGCTTGCTATCTACTATAACAGGGGTGTTAAACTAGCACTTTCAAACCTCCAACACTCCTGAAAGTAAAACAAACCAGATTCAAATGTCATTGGAAAGTGTTTAACAAAATAAAGGAAATACAATAAAACACAGACAATGTTAGTGGTTTTCTAAGTCAACCTGCAGCCCTCAGAGATCCATTTCTATTTCCTACTTACTATTGCACTACAAACCATTGCCTTTCTCATTTTAATCATGATGATCCTGATGGCCAAGGTGGTACTGATGCTGGTGATGGTAACAGTGACAGCATGTGAGGCTGAAGAATAAAAAAGCCCTTTGTAAACATTATCTCCTCTGAGCCTCACAACCATGCCGAAGAGGAGGGTGCTTTGGGTGGTTATTATCCTCATGCACAGAGGAGGAAATTGCAACTTAGTGTGGTTAGTTTACTTTCCAAGGGTGAATTTTAATAAATTCCACCACCATTTATTAAATTCTTCCTTTACATCAGGCACTGGGTACCAAGATAAAATTCATACAGACTTTGCCTTCAAGGAATTTCCATGATGGACACCAGCTTGAAAATAAAATCAAAGTACAAAATAAATACAAAGTGATTTTTGTTGGGAGAGGGCATTCATAATGGAGAGAGTCAGGAAAGGTAACATATGAGCTGAAGGGGCCTCAAGAGATGTGGAGGAGAGCATACCAGGTATAAGACCAGCCTCTAAAAGGGATGGAGATGGTGGATGCAAACTCACAGAGAGGAAACATAATATAGAACATTTGTGGTCACGTATCTAGAAAGGATTGGTCAACCATTCACTCAGTATTTAGTAAGCATCTACAACGTGCCAAACCATGGAACCAGATTTTCCTCATTCCAAGTATTGCATTCTAATGTTTCTTCAAGTGCACAACACCAAATATATGGGACATTGACTTAGTAATTTTCCTTGATTTTTTCCATTGAAATGTGAATCAAAATATGTATTGTTCATGACTGGCACATAGTAGATGCTTAAAACACATTTACTGACTGATTGCTAACCATTCATTTTTTGTGAACACTGAAGTCCCCACATAATAGTATTTTTGGGTTTTGGAGCCTCTGTACAAGGGAGATCACATAATAAGTATATTCTTCTGATTACAACCTTTTTGACACTCTCCAAGATGGACCTGTTTTATGTAAAATTATGTTCTGTAAGCAATAGGAGTAGCAATGGGAAGTTTTTTTGGTGGAAATTCATTTTTACCAAATGAATTCACAAATATCTGATGAAATTAATCAAGACAGAATGTCACAACATGGAAAATTTATAGTGCAAACAAAAAACAATCACCTTATTTTCCAGTCTCCTTACTCATTCCTTAAAAAAAATCAACATGAAAACGCCTGACCGAATTGAAAATAAAACTTTAAAGAATGAAAAAGTTGATCATGAAGAATAATCTATTCACTACTTTTTGTAAAATTATGGAGTTTGCTATAGAGCCTACTGACCTCCACAATGAGGTGCTAATAAGAACATGAAAGGGCAGTGGATTTACATGAGTAAATATCACAGGATTAGTTCTGGTTTCCCCAGAGTAGGGGTAATGCCATCTCATGTGACTGAGAGGGAGATGACTGGCAGGAGCTCAAACATATGAATCATTGAGAATCTGTGAATTTATTATCCTGGGATCATCAATATGGAGCTGGAGAGGGCTTCTGAGGTCACCGAGACCTTTATTTTTGTTGTTTTTCAGTTGTTTCATTCACATCCATCTCTCCATGAACCCATTGGGGGTTCTCTTGGCAAACATACTGGACTGGTTTGCCATTTCCTTCTCCAGCTCTTTTTACAGATGAGGGAACTGCAGTAAACAGGGTTAAGTGACTTACCCAGGGTCATTTAGCCAGCAAGTGTTTGGGGTCAGATTTGAAGTTAAGAAGATGAATCTTCCTGGCTTCAGGCTCAGTGCTTTATCCACTGCACTACCTAAGTGCCCTCACCTTTATTTTACAGATGAGGAAACTGAGGCCCATAAAATCTAAAGGACTTGTCCAGAGCCACATTGCTAGTAAGTGTTTGAGGCAGGATTTCAGCCTATTTTTTTCCTGACTCCAAGTCCAGTATCTGCCCACTATGGCACAGTGTCCTTACTTGAATGTGCTTAGAGCTGAGGAAGAAAGATTTGAAGGCAACCTTGGATCTTCTCCAGTTTGCAGTTTTATTAAATGACATATTTATAAAAGGCTGATTTGGTGCCATCCATATGATTCGTGCGAGTTTGCCACAATAGGATCATGGAGGGTTGACGTTGTGCAGATTAGTAGCATCAAAAGCAATGTTCTTTCTTATCGATAATTCGAATCAGCCAGTGTTTATTGAGCCCTGCTGTGCTTGTCCCAGGTGATGATCTGGAGAGATTGTTCTATGCAGTGTAATCTGTTAGCCTACATGCTTAAGGATACAAAACAATGCATCAACAGAATAAACCAAAAATACAATGAAATGGTCCCTTCCCTCAAAACAACATGTCATCTACTGGAACTGGGAAAGGGGATACAGGGTGGGTTCAGATAAGTAAATGCAATATCCAATAAATACAAAATAAATATAACCTAATTGAGGGGGGCACTATCAAGGGTGAGATCGGGCAGTGTCTGAGATGAGCCTTGCACTGTCATCCCATTAAATGACCTTATACATCTTGGTTCTTCTATGTCTGTTCCGTCTCTCAGCCTTTGACATCACTACCTCAAATAAGGAAAGACTGTTCAAGAGACAAGTTAAAAGGTGAAATAATTATTATGGTTTCTACATTGAGACCTTCCACTTCAGCATGTTACCATCGCCAGCCTTTGTGAGATGTAAACTTGCATATGCATCCACACCACGAGCCCTCTCTGGCCTGATGATCAAGCCAGTTTTACTAGGTATAATATCAAAAATCAGCTCAATAAGGTAATATGGCAACAATACATTCACCTCCTGATAGGCCTTAACAGAGGCTTTGCTAGTGGGGAGGAAACCCTGCAGCTCTGTATCAGTGCAGCTCTACTTACAGAGCCATTTCCCCAGTTCCATTCAAACAGATCATCTGGATGCCCAAAGAGCAGCTAACTACATCATCCTTCAGGGTACTAAGGGTAATTTCAAAGAATACAGGTTTATAATATTATACCTCACAAGCCTCTATCTAGTGTCCTCCCCACTGGTTTTCAATTAAATAGCCCTAATTCCCTTTTAAAAAGTGTATTTAATAATATATTATAGTAAGAATTGTTGGAATAAATCATACCTCTAAAATTAGGGGAATTCTCCCCTTATAAACCAAAGTTTCTGAGGCGATTTGTATCATACTTTGGCAACACATGGTCAAAGTTTAAACTCATTACCCATTAACCATAAGTCCATTTTTCCCTTCGTGTGTTCCTTATGAAGTTCAATAAGAGGGAAGGAGAGGCTGAGGTATGAGATATCCAGTCATGTGAATATAAGCTCCTGGAGAGCAAGAGGAGGGTTCAGTATGCTTATTTTGTAATGATCTCCCTTGTATCCCCAGAACACAGCTCAGGGGCTTGATAAATGCTCATTGAGTTGAATTGAATTGAATCACCATCAATTAGAATTTACTGAGGACATCCTGGGCACAGTGAATGTTACTAAGCAATTGCTGAAATGGAAACCGAATGATAAACAGTCACAATAACTTGTTCCATCCTCTGTTGTTGGTGACAGTGAATGCCCAAGATAATGAAGACCATGTACCTCTCCATTTCTGCTCTCGATTTGGACACCATGATATTGTAAAGTTTCTGCTCCAAAGTGATTTTGAAGTTCAGCCACACATAACTAATATCTATGGAGACACACCTTTGCACTTGTGAGTATGAAGAATTGGCATTTGGGTCTGCAAGGTAGGTTATGTGACTCTCCCAGCATTTAAAAAACAACCTATATTTTCTCTAACCCTAGGGCTTGCTACAATGGAAAATTCGAAGTTGCCAAGGAAATAATTCAAGTGGCAGGAACAGAAAGTCTGGCAAAGGAAAACATCTTTAGTGAAACAGCTCTTCACAGGTAAGGGATATTTCAAGGAATCATAGAGTTTCAAAAGGGACCTGATTTGAACTGCATCTGCTTAACAGTTCTCTGTATACCATGCCTACTCAGTGGTTATCAAGGTTTTTCTTAAAGACCTTTCCAGGTCCACACTTTGGGAGAGTTCCAATCATTAGGATTTTTGGTTTTCTTCCCCCCCCCCCCGAGATTAAGCCTAAATCCACCTTTCCCCAACTTCGAACCATTGCTCCTGATTTATCTCTATGAGACCAGGCAGACTAAATCCAATGGGAGAGTCTTTCAAATATCGGAGGACAAATACTGTGATGTACTCCCAACTCTGCTATTTTTCAGGCATCCCCAGTTCTTTCAATTAATTTTAATTTCACATGAATGTAAGCCCTTTTATGGCCAAGCTCCTGGACTTCATAATTTTCTCCAATAAAACATCTTCCTGCAAGATTGCATCAATTCTGAAACTTCCAATTCCTTAGTCCCTCCCTGAGCCCTGCGCCCCCTCCCTCCCTCTGACTGGAAACCTTGGACAGCTCCTTCCAGATCGTCCATTTACAGAAGGGGCCCAGGGCTAGCTTGGTACCCTCCCTCCCCACCTTTCAGCTTCTTCTGATGTGTTCTTTTCCCCCATTAGACTGTGAGCTCCTTGCAGGCAGAGATGGTCTTTTGACTTTCTTTATATTGCCAGCACATAGCCCGATTCCTGGCAGATATGAGGTGCTTCATAAATGCTGACTGACCCTTCACTAACCTGGCTGCTTTCTTCTCCACATTCTTTGGCAAGTTCATGACCATCCCGAAGTGTGAAACCCAGACTTGAATACAGTACCATAGTTGTGGCGCGATCAGATAAGAGTACAGAGACAGTATCACCTCCTCATTTCTGGAAGTTCTGCCTCTTTTGATGCAGGCCTGAATCGAGTGCAATTTAAATACAATTGTCACCTGAAATGGGTGCTCATCTAAACTGGACATGAAATCGCATATGCCAAACAAACCAAAGCACAACAGATGTTGCAAACACAGAGACAGCAGAAGCTGAGGAGAGGGCAAGGGGCCCAGGCTCGCCGTGTAGCAGAGAAGGGAGAGGCAGATGCTATAGTCAGGACAACAGATGGAGTCGGAGGCAGCTGCTGCCATCATAGCAACAGCCACAAAGACAGCGACTGACATTGTCATGGCAACATGCATATCAACATCTGTAAGCATACTGTTCCTCTCCCTCTTCATTCTGGGGGAGGCTGCCAAGAGCGGCAGCTCCCCAAATCTCTCTCCTTTTCCAGATTCTTATTGCAGGAGCTCAACAGCAACAAATGTGATGCATTTTTACTGTATTCTACTATATATGTATTTTTTTTTGTCATTAGCATCTTGGGTGCAAATGTACCTACCTTTCTAAGGAACCCATCTGTCATTCTTTAAAAGCATAGTGCCCAAGAAGGCACCGACTTCCTTCTAGGAACCTGTGAGAAGCCATTACAAGGCCAGCTTGCTTTCAAAAACACATGCAGGCACTGACTTTAATTTGGGAAAAGCATGGGAAAACACAACAAAGTCCACTTCTCTCTAAGTACCTAATCAGGTTTTGGGTGCATTCTTTGATTTAATTAAGGACATTAGTTTTGTTTTTCATCAAATAATTATAAGCCTTTTGGTATCACACAATCCTTGAGAGTTGGGATTGGTTCATTCTTTCTATTTCTATCCCCAGGCACAATGCCTGGCACATAGTGAGCACTTAAGAAATTTGTACTAATTGGTTACTTAGCTACTATGAAGTAAAAATAATTTTCATCTTCATATTTGTTAAAAAATAAATGACTAAAATCACATATGAAAATATATAGACCCTACATAAGAACTACTGGCAAAAACAGGAGAAAGCTACCCTCAGAACCTCCAGAGTGCTGCTTTATTAGGGAGTGAAATCAGTAAGAGACACAGTCTGGAGACAGCTTGAAGTGCTGGCTCCTAATCTCAGCCTTTGTCTACAGTTAAAATGAAGCAACATTTGCCTGGCTACATCTATTCAACTATCCACTGTGCAGAACATTGCACCTGGTGTGAGGCAGAGTCAAAGTTTAGATAAGAAATGGTCACATCCAGCATTAAGTTCAAAGACAAATAGATAATTCCAGTAGCTTTCTTTCTATACTTCTTTAAGATTTCTAAAGCAAACGACAGAAAATGCATAACTATATGTGTATATGTGTGAAGCTACGTGTACAGCTCCAACTCTCTGTATCTCTAGCTCATCTCCACCTAATTTACATGGGGTCCAAAGTATTATTTGATTATTATAAAGAATTGTTGGAATGGAAACCCTCTCTATGGAGAAAGATCAGAATCTCTTCTGTAGCTTTCAGTCTTTGAGACTTGTCTGGGCACTCAAGAGGTAGGTGAGTTGGTCCAAATTAAAAATGAATTGATATCAGAGGCAGAACTGTCGAGTTTGGACCTCTAGCCATTACAAAATGCAGTACCGTGTGATGACTGAGGTGTTTGACTGTAAGCTCTTAGAAGGCAGAACATATTCAGTTTTCTCTTGTTATCCCAGTACACCTACTGCTACCCACACACTAGGTCCTCAGCAAATGCTTCTAGATTGATTGGTTGGAGAGTTGTAAACCAAAGTCTCTGAAATCCAAGAAAAATGACTGATGGTGGAAATCCCAGGGGGTTTTATGAAAATATTGGTGTTCTAGTTAAACTTTAAAGAGAGGATAGAACATTAACATGCAAGGAAGGACAGACAACCAGAAGAGAGAATGGTGTGAGTAAATACAAGGTTCATACTGTGTTCAGAGAATGAACCTCAGAGTGGTTGGACTAGCACATACTATGTGTGCAGATATTCATATGAGTTAAGGTAGAAAAGTTAAAGCAATACCAATTTGTGGAGAATTTAGAAGGCCAGGAAAAGGAATTAAACTTTTACTCAGGTTGCAAAAAAAAGTCTTAAAATAATCTGGTATAGAAGTGTGTCATTGTTAGAGATCTGTGTGCATATTCGTCAACTTCTTGGCAGCCTCTGGTTAGAGCATTTTCCTGGGAGTTACTCATTAACATAACCTATATTGATTTAACAATATTGATGAATAATTGGGTAAATGAATTATTTATTTCATAATATACTTGCATAATATACTTTTGATCATTGATTAGTAAGGGAGAAGTTTTGGAGACTCTCCTCCAATTCAGATGATGCAATCAGAAAGGTAGCCACACATGGTTAATCATTTAACCCTGACAGCAGTAATATCTACCACTGCCGCCATGGGGAGCAAATGTATGCAAGTCTGCACAAGATGAGGGTGGAGGGAAGTAGCCCAGTGGAAGTGTTGCAGAATCATAGATTTCTTTGATAGTTGGCAACATGCAGCCTATATCTAATCAACCTCATTTTACAGATTAAGTAACTGAAGTCCAGGGAGGTTAAGGGAAACGCCTGAGGTTCCCTACTTAGTAAATGGCAGAGCCAACATTCAAACTCAGCTCCTGCATCTCTAAACTAAGTGTCCTTGTATCTGTATAAGGGAAGAACCAACATAAGAAACCCTCAGCTCACACAGAGGCTTTTGGGTTTGTCTTAATGATCAAACAGCATCCAACCAAGGGAAGATGTTAACACCTCTAAGAGCAGTTGGTACCAAATATCCCCACTTCCAATTCAATTCAATAAACATTTATTAAGTACCTACTATGTTCCAGGTACTGTGCTAAGCACAAGGGTTAAGAAAAGAGGTAAAAGACAGTCCCTGCCCTCAAGGAGCTCACAGTCTGTGATCAGCACAATTCCTTTCCATGAACTCCAATTGGTACCAATGATGTGTAAAATCCCTTCTGCTCTATTGCCAGTTTAACTGGCACACAGCTACAATCAAAGATGTTTCAGATCCAATACATGATTATGCTTTTATTTTTAAAGAAATGAAAAACTTTTTGAATATTCTCTAGCCAAAAGCTATGTGCATTTCTGGGAAAACACCCATTCAGTGTACAATACACATAATTCAGAGCTTACTTTTGACCTCTCAGATGCCGTGGTTCAGCTCATGTTATATATATATATATGTGTGTGTGTGTGTGTGTGTGTGTGTGTGTGTGTGTGTGTGTGTGTGTGTTATAACCTACAGGAACCCTTTTTTGATTCCCCTAATCATCAGTGTTTTCTCCCCAATGACCTTTAAATATATATTTATCCATTTACATCTGCTCTTACCCTCCCCTATTCAGGCTATAAGTTCCTTGAGGACAGAAACTGACTTTCATTTTGTCTTTGTGTTTCCATTTTTTAATAGAGTGCCCTTTGATCAACAGTAGGCACTTAATAAATGCTCATTACATTACACTGGAATGGATTGAGTGATCTCTTGGTAGCACTCTATGATAGGGCTATATCCCAAATGAACAGATAGAGTCGGGAGGATTTCTTCTGGCCTGCTTTTGTCCTTTCTGATTTCAGGAGTTTTGCTCAGAACCTGATGCAGCCACAGAGCCAGCCTCAAGTAGAATTGTGAGTCAATCGTTTGTTTGCTTTTGCCTTCTTCCTCAGAGTGTCTTTGGCGCCATCCTCTCTACTCTTGGCTCCTTCCCAGGTCCTTGCCCTGGCTGCCATGTCACGGGATCTTGGTTTTATGGGAAACAGTGGAAGGAGCTCTGACTTTTAAAGACACGCTTTTGAGCCCTCGTTCCCATCCTAATTTGGCCACATTCAATTTGTGGGACATGGAACAAATCACTCCATCCCTCTGAAAATGTCAACATTTTCAAATTCAGACAATCCAGATAATTTTCAAAGCAGTTGGAGCCTCCTTGCAAGCTGTGAGGATGCCCCATGTTGCTTCTGATCTCACTTTGAAGATAAGGAGACTGAAACTCAGAGAAGTTAAGGGATTTGCCCAGTGTCACCTAGCCAACATGTGTAAGAGGCAGGACTCGAACACAACATGTCCTCATTCCAACCTTCGCATGAAAGCAGTATGCCATGCCTGTCTCATGGAACTGTGAAGTCATCTTGAAGCCATAAAGTAAATCATAAATGAGTTGTTACAATTACTGCTTTCAAGAAGTTATCCAAGCCCCCCTGAAGTGTGTACTTCTCCCAGACATATTTGCACTTTGACATGTGGAGATGGAAGAGCATTAATACCAAAAAGACTATATTTATAACAGTTAAATTCCACAGACTAAGTGGTATGAAGTTGACTGGCGGAAGACATTTGACCACCAGTGTTTTGGGCTCAACATTATTTAGAATTGTTTTTTCTTTTTCATTTTTTTTTCTTAAAATTTACAAATTTAATAACTATTTGCCCAGCTTTATTTAAACTACACTTGCCAGTTAGATAGCTCCTTTGCATAAACTGTGGAATGTTAAAGCCTACATTGAAAAAGCTGCCCTGATTTGAAGTGATCACTTACCAAAGCTACCTCCTCCAAAAATCCATGACTCCTTTCCTCTACACTAAGGTTGGGAGATAAAGGCTTTAGTGAAAAAGCATCTTTTTTTCTGTAGCATTATAACTAATGCAAAAACTGATGATTCCAAAATTAGGAACCTTTAATTAATCACAATCATATGCCAAAACTTGTTCATGCATTTCCCAATAAATGAGCATTCCCTCAATTTCTAATTCACCACCACACAGATCTGCTATAGATATGTTTTGTGTGCGCAAATAGGTCCTTGTTTCTTTTTTTCTATCTCATTGGGATATAGACCTGATAGTGACATTGCTTGATCAAAGGGCATACAAAATTTTATGGCTCTTTCGGCATGGTTGCAAGTTGTTCTCCAGAATGTTTGGATCAGTTCACAACTCCACCAACAGTGCATTGTGTCTCATTTTTGTTTTTACATCCTCTCTATTTTTCATTTACAGTATGTCCTATTAACCAATCTGATAGTTGTGTGATGGTACAACAGTTATTTTAATTGCATTTCTCTAATCAGTAGTGATTTAGAGGACTTCTTCATGTGACTATTGATAGCTTTGATTTCTTTTTCTGAACCTGTGTACATCCTTTAACTATTTAGCAACTGAAAAATAGCTACTATTTTTATAAAGTCAGCTGGATTTTTTATATATTTGAGAAATGAGGACTTTATCCGAATAACTTGCTATAAAATGTTATTGTTTTCCTGGTTTTCAATTTTCCTTTTAATTTTGACTCCATTAGTTTTGTTTGTATAAAAGCTTTTCAATTTCATGTAACCAAAACTACTTTGTTTCCCATTATCTTTTCTGTCTTTTGTTTGATCACAAATTCTTCCCTTATCCATGGGGCTGACTCGATGTTCCCCTAATTTACTTCTAATATTATCCTTAATGCCTATTCTTAATATCTAAGCTATTTATCCATTTTGACTTTATGCTGATATATTGTGTGAGATCTTGGTTACGACATAGTTTCTGCCAAACTACTTTCCACCAGCAATTTTTGTCAAATGTTGAGTTTTTACCTAAAAAGCTTGGATCTTTGGGTTTATTAAATACTGGTTTACTATGGTAATTTACTAGTATGTATTATGAACCTAATCTGTTTCACTGATCCACTATTCTATTTCTTATCCAGTACCAGATTGTTTTGATGATTACCACTTTATAATACAGTGGGAAATCTAGAACTCCTAGGCAGCCTCCCTTTCCACTTTTTTTTCACTTAATACCTTGATATTCCTGACCTTTTATTTTTCCAGATGAATTTTGTTGTTATTTTTTCTAGCTCTATAAAATAATTTTTGGTAGTTTGATCAGTATGGCACTAAATAAGGAAATTAACTTGGGTACAATTGTCATTTTCATCATATGGGCATGGCTGTCCTATGAGCAATTAATATTTCTTCAGCTGTTTAGCTCTGCTTTTATTTGTGCAAAAAGTGTTGTGGTCACATAGTTCCTGGATTTCTCTTGTCAGGTAAACTCCTAAATATTTTATATTGTCTACAGTTATTTTAAGTTGAATTTATCTTTCTTTCTCTTGCTCCTGGGTTTTGTTGGTAATATATAGAAATGCTAATGATTTATGTGGGTTTATATCCTGCAACTGCGCTACAGTTATTGTTTCAACTACTCTTTAAACTGATTTTCTTTGGTTGTCTAAGCATGCCATCATACCATCTAAAAAGTGACATTGTTGTTTCTTCATTGCTTATTTTTATTCCTTTAACTTCTTTTTTTCTTGTATTATTGTTATAACTAGCATTTCTAGTATAATATTGAATAACAGTGATGATAATGGACATCCTTGCTTCATCTCTGATCTTATGGGGAAAATTTATCCCTATTACAGATAATGCTCACTGGTGGGTTTAGATAGATGGAACAACTTTATTGTTTGAAGAAAGGTTCCATTTACCGCTATGCTTTCTAGTGTTTTTAGTAGTAATGACTGTTAGATTTTACCAAATGCTTTTTCTGCATCTATTGAGATAATCATGTAATTTTTACTGTTTTTCATAATTAGTATGGTCAATTATGCTAATAATTTTCCTAATATTGAACAAGTCCTACATTCCTGGTATAAATTCTACTTGGTCACAGTGTATGATCTTTGTGATATAATGCTATAATCTCCTTGCTCATGTTTTATTAAAATTTTTTGTATCAATATTCATTAAGGAAATTGGTTTATTGTTTTCTTTCTCTCTTTTTTGCTCTTCCTGGTTTATGTATTAATAGCATATTTGTGTCATAAAAAGAAGTTGGTAGGACTTTTAGCCTAGTTTTTTTTTTAATAATTTATATACTATTTGGTATTGCTACTTAAATGTTTGGTAGAACTCACTTGCAAAACATCTGGTCTTGGGAAATTTTTCTTAGGGAGCCCATTTATGGTTTGTTCAAATTCTTTTTCCAAGATGAGGTTATTTTCCTCTTTTCTTAATCTAAGCAATTTATATTTTTGTAAATATCCATTCACTCCACTTAGATTGTCAGTATTACTGTCATATACTTGGGCAAAATAACTCCTAAAATTGCTTTAATTTTATTTTCATTGGTGCTGCATTCACCCTTTGTATTTTTGATAGCAGCAATTTGGTTTTCTCCTTCCTGTCTTTTTATCAAATTAATCAATGGTTTATATATTTTATTGATTTTTAAATAAAACCAGCTCCCAGTTTTATTTCTTAGTTCATGGTTTTTTAACTTTCACTTTTATTAATCTTTTGATTTTCACCATTTCTGTTTTTGTGATTAATTAGGGTTTTAAAATTTGTTCTTTTTTTCTAGGATTTTTTTTAGTTGTATGACCACTTCATTGATCTACTGTTCCTCTCTTTTTTTGATGTACATGTTTAGAGGTATAGATTTTCACCTATGTATTGTTTTGGCTGCATCCCATAAAGTTTTGAATGTTCTCTTTTGCCATTTTTTAATGAAATTGTTGATTGTTTCTATGATTTCTTTGACACATTCATTCTTTAGAATCAGATTATTTAGTTTTGAATTAATTTTTAATCTATACTTCCATGTCCCTTTTTAAATGTAATTTTATTGTATTATAGTCTAGAAAATGTGCATTCAATATTTTTTCTTTTCTATATTTGGTTGTGAGGCTTTTATACCCTAAAACATGGTCATTTATTTGTGAAGATTCCATGTACAGGTGAGAAAAAGATGTTTCTTTCTCTTCCCTTTAAATTTTATCCAGAGGTCTATTATATGCAACTTTTACAAAATTTTATTCATTTCCTTGATTTCTTTTTTTATTTACTTTTTGGTTACATTTATCTAGCTTTGACAGGAGAAAGTGGAGGTTCCCCACCTGTACAGTTTTACTATTTCCTCCTGTAATTTTTTCAAGTTTTCCTTTAAGAATTTGAATGCTATTCCATTTGGTACATATGTGTTTATTATTGATATTACTTCATTGTCTGTGGTTCATTTTAGCAAGAAATAGTTTCCAGGGTAGATAGGTGGCACAATGAATACAGCACCAGCCCTGGAGTCGGGAGGACCTGAGTTCAAATCTGACCTCATACACTTAACACTTACTAGCCATGTGCCTCTGGGCAAGTCACTTAACCCCAATTGCCCTGCCTTCACCCCTCCAAAAAGCAAAAAAATATATTTTCCCTGTTTATCCTTTTTAATTAGTTCTATTTTTGCTTTTGCTCTGTCAGAAATCATGATTGTTATTCCTGTCCTTTTTAAACTTCAACTAAATCATAAAAGATTCTGTGATAGCCCCTTATTTTAAGTTTCTGTGTCTCTCTGCTTCAAGTGCATTTCTTGTATACAACACATTGTTGGATTTTTATTTCTAATACATTTGGCTGTCCACTTCTGTTTTATGGGTGAATTCATACCATTCATATTTACTTATGATTACTAACTGTGCATTTCCCTCCATCCTATTTTCCTCCATTTATCTTTATCTCTTTTTTATCATGACTGCATGAAGTATTTTTCTGTTTGACCTAGGAGCTTTGGAATTTGGCTATATATTCCTGAGAGTTTTCATTTTGGAATCTCTTTCAGCTGGTGATTGGTAGATTCTTTTAATGTCTATTTACCCTCTGGTTGTAGGATATCAGGACAATTTTCCTTAAAAATTTCTTTTTTTTCAAGCATTTGGGGTTAAGTAACTTGCTCAAGGTTACACGGCCAGTTATTTTGTGTGGGTGCTAAGCATCTGAGGCCAGAACCAATCACAGGTCTCCTGACTCTAGGGCTGGCGCTCCTACTCACTGCACCAGCTGGCCACCCCCCCCCTTTTTAATTTCTTAAAATATAATGTCAAGATTCTTTCTTTTATAATGGCATTCAGGTGGTCCAATAATTCTTTACCTATTTCTCTTCGATATATTTTCTAGGTCAGTTATTTTTTCCCATGAGATATTTCACGTTTTCTTCTGATTTTTCATTTTTTTCTTTGTTTTGTGGTTTCTTTATGTCTCATGGAGACATTAACTTCCACCTGACCAGTTCTAACTTTCAAGGAATTATTCTCTTCAGTAAGCTTTCATACCTCTTGTCCCGATTTATCTGATTCTGCTTTTTAAGGAGTTATATTCATCAGTGATTTTTTCTCCCACTTGGCCAATTCTGTTTTTCAAAATATTATTTTCTTCATATTTTTTGCAACTCTTTTGCCAATCTGGTAATTGGTTTTTTTTTCATAATTTTCTTCCTTTCTCTTTACCTAATTTTTCTATTACTACTCTAACTTGATTTTGAAAATCATTTTAGCTCTCCCAGGGATTCTTGTTGTGTGTGTCCAGTTCACATTTTTTCTTTTATGCTTTGATTTAGCTGTGTTGATTTCTTTGTCTTCTTTTGGATTTGTGTCCTGATTTTCCCCTTTCATCATAGCAGTTTTTAATTTTATTTATTTTTCTGTTTGCTCATTTTTCCACCCTATTTCTTGATTTTTAAATTTATGTTAATGTTTGACCTTGCTTCTGATTGGGGACTTGGTGTTGGTGTTGGGAAGGATATTGCCTCAATCTTCAGGATTTTTTGCATTGCTCTTTTCTAGTTCTGAGTGTTAGAAGTTTTTGGTGCTTCCAGGGTGGTGAGCTCTGAGAAGAGATGTGGTCACTACTCTCCTGGTCTGAACACTGTTCCTTACTCAGGAAGGGCCTCTGATCCCTTGGGATTGGAAGTAATATAGCTTCTTAGGGCCTCTGCTACCTTGGGACCATAAATGACACTGTTTTTGTGGTCTCTGAACCATTGTAACCAAAAGTGATACTGCCTCTCTGGGCTTTTGCTCCTTCTTGACCAGAGTGTTCCTCTCCATCCTTAAACTATCTTAGAAAAAAATGCCTTTTGCTTTTTGTACCTTAGTTTTCTCATTTACCTAGATTAATTAAAGTTATCAATCTTCTAGATGACCAGCAGTATGCTGGCTCACTTACTTTATTACCTCTGCATTGGAGGACTACAGTCTACCTTGTTTGTCCCTTGAAAGAAAATATTAAGTATTCTTACCTAATGAAAATTCTGTGACCATATTCACTGATGGGAGAATGTATGCATGTATTCAGAGAAAGATATCAGGCTTGAATAATTGGGGATAGCTGGAAATTGTAGGGACCTTCCTTGCAATCTTCCTCTTTGCTTCAAACATCCAGGTAAATCCTGTATGTGAAAAGTTAAAAGTTAAAAAACAATGTTGCAATGATTTTTTTTACCACTTAGAAAAAAATGGCATGAATATGAGTATGTTTACCAAGAAATACTTGGTAAGAAAATCCTAGAAATCTTACACGATTTTTCTGAAGCTCTGGCACAATAAGCTTTTGCCTGTTTGAAAAGCAGCCACACATGCTATTCTTTTTATAATAGATGGCTAATGAACAAGTGTGCACACTCCTAGTTTCATGGGTAAAAAAAAAAAACTGCAGTCCTTTAGTCCGGCAATAAGCATTTAGTGTATGTGCTGGGTGCCAGGCACTACATTAATCTGTAGTAGAAGAAAGGCAGAAGACAGCTCTGCCTCTGAGAAGCTCATGATCTAATGGAACTGTGAGAAGCCCACAGTTTAAAGCATCTCAGGTTTCATCTAGTCCATACCTCTTAATAGACATCCTCTAAAACACCCTTGCACCATAGTCTTTCACTCAGGTTTACTCTGAAAAGCTTCAGTCAAGAGTGACCAACACACAGCATCTGGATGCCAGCAATTCAAGTTTGGGATGGCTCTAGTTATTAGGAATTTTCCAAACTTCTAAGTTTGACTGATTTCTTTGTTACTTGCACTTACTGCTCCTAGGGCCAAGAAAAAGAAGTCTAATCCATCTGCCCTAGGCCCTCCTTCTTTTTCCTCTTGGTTATTTTGCTCAGTGATCTCATTAGCTCCCATGAATTCAATTGTTATCTCTGTGCTGATGATTCTCAGATCTACTTATCCAACCTTAACCTCTCTCCTGCCCTCCTCTTTTGCATCACCACCCACCTATTGGGCATCTCAAACCTTGTGTCCCATGGACATCTCGAACTCTACCTGTCCAAAACTGAACTCATTATATTCCCCCCCAAACCCTCCTTCCTCCTAGCTTCCCTATTACTGTTGAGGGTGCTACCATCCTCCCAGTCACCCTCACAATATAGGGGTCATCCTTCACTCTTCATACCCTCTCTCTCTTGGTATTCAATCACTCTCCAAGTGTTGTTGATCTCATCTTTGCAACATTTCTCAAATATATCCCCTTGTCTCCTCTAAGACTGCTCCTACCCTGGCATAGGCCATCATCCACTTCCAACTGGACCAGGTGAAGAGCCTGAGGATTTATCTCCCTCCCTCAAGCTTCTCCCCACTTCAGTCCATCCTTCAGTCAGCTATCAAAATGATTTAATTAAGTCATTCCTATTTGAAAACTCTAGTGGTTCCATGATGTCTCAAGTATCAGATATAGCATCTTCTGTTTGACTTTCAAAGCCCTTTGTAAACTGACTTCATTCTACCTTTCTAGTCCTCTCATAGCTTGCTCACTTCCACATACTCTGTGATCCAGTAACACTGGCCTTCTTGTTCTTGTCACAAGACACACCATTTTTCAGCTCTGGGCACTTTCACTAGGTGCCTCTCATGCCTGTACTTCTCTCTCTCTCTCTCTCTCTCTCTCTCTCTCTCTCTCTCTCTCTCTCTCTCTCTCTCTCTCTCTCTCTCTCTCTCTCTCTCTCTCTCTCTGTCTCTCTCTCTTCATCACCTTTTTCCTGGCTTCCTTGATTTCCTTCCCACCTTCTACAAGAAGGCTTTCCTGGTCCCTCTTAATACTAATGCTCTCACTCTTTTCACTATTTCTAATTTATCTTTTATATAGCTTGTTTGTACTTTCTTTCTTTCTTTTTTACATATACACCATCCTTACTGCATGCTAACTGTGAACTCTGAGAAGAGGGACTGCATTTGCCATTATTTATATCCCCAAATGCTTAGCACAGTGTCTGGTCCATATTTTTTGGTATTTAGTTGTTTTTCTGTTGTGTACAAATCTTCATAACCCCTCTGGGGTTTTCTTGGGAAAGATACTGGAGTGGTTTGTAGGTGCTAAATAAATGATTATTGAGCAATTGATTCCATGTGATGGTTCTCAAATATTGAAAAGCAGTTATTGTGCCCCCTCCATCCAAGATCAATTTTCTTTTCTCTTGGTTAAACTTCGCTAATTTCTTCAAATGATCCTTCTTTGGCATCATCTCTAGTCCTCTCCTTAACATACTCACCCTATTTTGACAAGGCCCTGCCAAAAAATGGTTCCCAGAACAAGAAAGAATTACATCACACGATCATAAAACTGAGTGGATTTGGATCTGGCTGGAAGTTCTTATGCTGAATTGCAGAATCTTAGCTTTCTAAGGGACTTCAGAAGGTGTCTAACTCAAGTCCTGCATGGTGAAAGGTCCCTCACACAGTGCACCTGGCAAGTGCTTCTCTGGCCTTGATACCTGGCTCCTGATGCATCATCCCATTTTTGGAAAGACTCAATTGCTAGGAAGCTCTTCCTTATGTTAAAATTAAAACTTTCTCTTTTCAACATCCATCCCCAAACAGTGAAACTACTCAGCTGATACAGCCATGCAGTTCGTGAGTGGCGTGCCCTAATGGCCTGGCCTTCATTTTATCAGTAGTTGGGATGAATCCATTAATGATGTACATACTAAATCGAACCTGTTAGATGACAAAGTCTGGACTCAAAACATTACCAGTAGGATAGAAATTGGGCCAAATTTAATAAGATGAAATTTGATAGGGATTAATATAAAGTCCTAGACTTAAAAAAAATACACAGGCCCAAGTGGGGTCCAGGGCTAGAAGACAATCTATATGAGGAAAAACTAAGAGTTTATTTGTAACGAACTGTAGTCACAAGGGAATTCAGCTCTGTGATATGACGGCAGAAACATGCAGTGTGATCTCAGGGTATTTTTAATAGAGCCACAGAGTAAGTTTCCAGAAAGGGAGACTGCTGATAGCCCTGCTATATTCTATATAGCCTATCCACATCTGCAAACATTCGGGGTCCTCCACTTGAACAAACCATAACACTCATCCCCTTTGTCTTGTGTTTTCACAGTGCTTGTACCTATGGCAAGAGTATTGAGCTTGTTAAATTTCTTCTTGACCAAAACATCCTAAGCATCAATCATCAAGGAAGAGACGGACACACCGGTAAGAGTGAAATATTATTGAAAGTCACTTCCGTTTGGTGTCTCTTGTCAAGCCCAGAAAAACAAGCCAGTCTGGAGGTCTTCCTTCCTCGATTCTCCTAAAGCTGCCAAATCAAGTGGGAAGTAATTACAGTCCGTATCTAGGAATTATAGTAAAGCAAAGAAGTAGACTGGTTGTCAGAGAAAACACTGTCTGCTTATGACACCGTAGCTTTGGCCCCATAATAGGATGGATTCTTTATCAAAGAAACCAATTCTCACTTTCTAGTTCTTGCTACAATCCTATTACAGGGCAGCAATTGTCTTTGTGGCAGTCAGAGGTTGAGGTTTCCTTCTCTGGCTCTTCTCTCCCTACCCCCACCCCTGTAGGATTGCACTCCGCTTGCTACCATGGACACATCCGCCTGGTGCAGTTCTTACTGGATAATGGAGCTGATATGAATCTTGTAGCTTGTGATCCCAGCAGGTCAAGTGGCGAAAAAGATGAGCAGACTTGTTTGATGTGGGCTTATGAAAAAGGTACAGTTTAATCCTCCTGTTTCTTAAAGTGATGTTTTGAAATACATGCATAGATCATGGCAAGCCCTGACTAGCTCCTTTGCTCCCACCACTTATACTTTCCCACAGCCTCTCACAGAGTTGTAGCAGGGCCTCAGGGGATCGGAGTCAGAGTCAAGTGGACTGTCACTGGGGAAGTCAGCCCTTAACTGACAGAAGGGACTCATGAGGGCTGCTTTTAAATCAGAATCAATTATCTTGTGGGGGGAGGGATGTTAAGGACTTATAGGGGCTGTGAGATTCTCCGTGTCCGGACATGGATAAATTATACCTGGCTTTTTCTTCCAGGCTTCAGAGAGCAGACCTGGGCTAGAGGGGCAGATGGGACCCAGAGGGCAATAGACAGATACTGCAGAGAGGGCAAATTTAGGCATGATGTGAGCAGGAAAAAATGATGCTAGGCCCAAGTGGAAAAGGCCTCTTTGCAGAAAAGGAGTTTTCCCCCATTGGAGCGATTTGAGCAAAGAATGGATGAACATTTCATCCTCTGGGTTATCAAGGGGTTTGTTTTTAAGAGACAAATTGAATGTGCCAGCCTTCACACTCCTCCCCAACTCTGTGAGTCTGTGTTGGCAAAGGAGAGAGGACTAAAAGCTGGTGGTGATCTATTGAAGTTGGAGAATGAGAGATACTGTTAGGGAACAGACATTACAGAGTGGGAGAGGAAGGCAGATGTGGACACAGAAATAGAAAAAGATCCCAAAAATGTAACTCGATGGACAATGCAAAAAGTGTGGGGACAACTAGGCATTGCCTAAAGTCTTTGAACAGAAACTCAGCAGAGTACAAAGTGTTCCCATGGAATCACAAACAGTTCAAAACACGACTCACACTACATCTTTTTTCAGCTAGAAAGATAACAAATACTGGTTTCTTTTTTGAAAGATGGAGGTGATGAGGGCATGCTGACTGTTGTTGGTACAGCTATAATAGCTCCCTTGTATTTAAGACTTTAAAGTTGATAAAGTGCTTTTTACATGACCTTCCGAGTGTGTTGAAAGTGCCCTCAGACGCCATCTAACTCACACCTGAACAAGAATCCCCACAAAAAATACCCAAAGAATGATCATTCAGTTCAATTTGAAGCCCTCCAATGAGGGGGAGTCAATTACCACCTCGGACTGTTCAGTCCACTTCAATAGAGCTATAATTGTTGGGAAGATTGAGCTGACAGCCAGCATAAATTTGCCTTTTTGTCAAATTATGCGGGGCAGCTTTTATTATCCACATCCTATAGAAAAGGACGCTGAGTTTTAGAGATAGGAAATGAGTGACTGGCATAGGTCAGTGTCACACAGATAAGTAGCCTTGGAATCCGTCCTCAAGCCCAGGTCTTCAGACTATAAGACCAACCCTCTATCTTTCATGTTACGGTGTTTGTATGGAGCTTATCCATCACTTAATTGTTTGAGGAGCTTATGCTACATGTTAATAGGAGACAGCATGTCATGGGATCCTAGCTTCAGAGCTAAAAGGAACATTGGATTAATAAATTTTACATTTTACAGAGAAGGAAACTAAGGTACAAGTGGTCAAGTGACTTCTCCATGGTTATACCCCTAGTAATTCCCTAGGGAAGGATTCGAAATCTCTCTGACTCCATGTGGATAGCTCTCTCCTCTACCTTATGTTTCTTCTCTAAATCAAAAACAAAGTGATCATTACTTATATGATACAAGAGCTCTTGGAGATATTTCTAAATGCTGACTATATCCATGGTATGGCACTAAACTCTGGAAGTACAAAAACCAATAGGAAATAGCTCCTCCCCTCAAGGGGCTCACATTGTTTTCTTTTCGTACTAATGGAGGCCACACAATAGTACACGTACACACAAATGGCATGTCTGTGTGAAATAAGTTTGAGTCATTTGAAGAGGCATAGACAACTGAGGAAGACCTTGTCTATAGGAAGGGATCCTTGAACTGTGCTCTTGTAATGTAATGCCAAGCAAAGGCAACTTCCCAGGTTCAAAATACCAGCATAGGGGCTCTCTATTTTATTCAGTGACAAACCAAGAACAGAGAAGATCAAAACATGACATCATTCAAAATACAGCATTTACTAAGTGTGATTAAATAATCTCCAAGTACTACCCCACCCCAGGACCTTCCAACCATTCAATCAATTACAAAGTCCCAGTTCTAAATACTTCTCCACCCCTAGGCTATACCTAAATTAAGTCCACCACAAAACCCCTCTTCTCAAATGGAGATTAGTTTCCAAACATAGGTAAAGTACCTTCATTTGTCAATCACAGAGCACAATAAGGTCAAAAGTTCCCCACCCCTGGATCACAATTCAATCTGCCCCAGAGTTACATCAAGTTTAAACATAGCACTTAATACCCAAATGGAGGTCTTTTCTTCATCTTGACACAAGGCAAGTTCTCAGCAATCTTAGTTCCTGGGGAGACAAGGCTTAGCAAGGCCATAAGATACATTGCCAGTCCCTTCATGAATTTATCCTCTGTCTGTAGAACAGTCCTAGAACCCCTGAACACATTAGCAAAGCCCTCTCCCAGGATTTCTGTAAACAGAAAATCCTTCTTCAGGGCTTCCGAACCAACAGAAAGGTTCCCAGACCCCTGCAACAACAGCACTGTCCTTCACCAGTGGACAGTATTCACTCTGTCTGCAGGACAGTCTCAGGGCTTCTTAACCAAATGCCAGGTTCCAGGACTTCTTCAACAAAAGGATTGTCTTTCACCAGTGGACAAATCTGGCAAAACAACATCAAAACAGACAGACAAAGTACCAGCAAAACAGCCATGTCTCCTCAGTCCTTGGCAGCTCAGGGGGCAGGTCTCAAATGTCCAGGGCAATTCAAAGCGGCCACCAGCAATTCTCTTAGTCTCTCTCTCTCTACGAGGTGCTGCTTCCAAAAAGATCTTCCGCCTCTCTCTAGTGTCTCTCCAAATCTACATCACCAGCTCCTCCCAGTTCAGGACTTTCTTTTCACATCAACAAGCCCATCCCACAGGTGGGATTAACAAACTCTGGGTTTTAACACAATCAATTTGAAAACCAAGCCAATACAGGGGAATCTTTAATTGCCATTACTATCACAGCTCTGTCTCTTAACTAAATGTCTTCAGAGATATTTTCAGTCAAAAAGCTATTTTTTTTGCTTTGTTTTTAAAGAGAGCACTGATATCTTGAGTTCTGTCTGAAAACTAATGCTGCACCAGATTCTTTATGGAGGAGGTGGTGCTGGAGGGCTTTCCTGGTATTTAGCGGATTAGGGGTGAATCCTGAAAAGTTTGTGCATTTGCTAATTTTGTGAAATAAGGAATGATTCTGTTATCTTCTAACATTTTTGAACTAAATCCCTTGGCTTAGTGGACTTACCTAGTGGCTCATGAAACATGTGCCATATTTGTCACCTTTATTCAGCTAACATAAAAGATGGCATTTAATTATACCTGTGAATTTTTTTTGGTCTCTATTAATTTGTTTGTTTACTTTTAGTTTACAAGATTCAGTTCCACAATTCCTTGAGTTTCAAATTTTATCCCCCTCTCTTGCACATTCCTCCCCCCCATAGAGGCATAAATCAAGTATAGTATCTGCAAATACTTTCACATTAGACATTAGTTAGGCTATAAAGAAGGATTGTAATGAATGGAATGAACAATGGGAAAGAGGAAACAAAACCAAACAAGAAAAAGAAAGAGAGCAAATAGCTTACTTCAATCTGCATTCAAACTCTGTTCTTTCTAGTTCTTTCTCTGAATGTAGACATCTTTCTCCATCATGAGTCTTTTGGAGTTTACTTATAACCCTGCATTGCTGAGAAGAGTTCCGTCTATCAAAGTTAGTTGTCATACATATGTTGTGTCTGTAATTGTGTACAAATTTCTCCTGGTTCTGATCTTCTCACTCAGCATAAGTTCATAGAAGCTTCTCCAGGTAAATAGGAAGTCCATCTGCTCCTCATTTCTTATAGCACAATAGTATTCCATTATATTCATATACCACACCTTGTTCAGCCATACCCCAATTGACGGTCACCCCCTTAATTTCCAATTCTTTGCCACCAAAAAAGAGCGCTATAAATATTTTTGTACATATGGTTCTTCCTCCCACTTCTATGATCTCTTTGGGATACAACCCTAGGAGTGGTATTGCTGGGTCAAAGGGTATGAAATTATTTATAACCCTTTGGGCATAGTTCCAGATTGCTCTCCAGAATGGTTGAGTCAGTTCACAACTCCACCAGCAATGCATTAGTGTTCTAATTTTTCCATATCCTCTTCAGCATTTGTCATTTCCCTGTTTTGTCATCTTAGCCAACCTGACTAGTAAGATGTGGTACCTCAGAGTTGTTTTGATTTGCATTTCTCTAATCAGTAGTGATTTAGACCATTTTTTCATATCTTTAATTTCTTCCTCTAAAATCTACCTGTTTATACGCTTTGACCATTTATCAATTGTGGAATGACTTGTATTCTTATAGATTTGACTCAATTCTCTATATATTTTAAAGATGAGGCCTTTATTAGAGACATTGGTTGTAAAAATCCTTTCCCAATTTTTCACCTCCCTCTTAATCTTGGTTACATTGGCTTTGTTTGTACAGAAGCTTTTCAGTTTCATGTAATTAAAATTATCCATTTTGCATTTTATAATGCTCTCTAATTCTTGTTTGGTAATAAAAGCTTACCCTCTCTATAAATCTGACAGGTAAATTATTCCTTGTTTTCCTAGACTGCTTACAGTATCAGCCTTTATACCTATATCATGCACCCATTTAGACTTGATTTTGGTATATGGAGTTAGATAATGGTCTATGCCCAGTTTCTGCCATACTATATTCCAGTTTTCCCAGCAGTTTTTGCCAAATAGTGAGTTCTTATCCCAAAAACTGGAGTCTTTGGGTTTATCAAATCGTAGATTATTATAGTCATTCACTGCTGAGTCTCCTGTGCCCAATCTATTCCATTGATGCACTAATTTAATCCTCAGCCAGGACCAAGTAGTTTTAATGATGTTGCTTTATAATAAAGATTAAAATCAGGTATAGCTAGTCCACCTTCCCTAGCATTTTTTTTCATTAATTCTCTTGATATTCTGTACCCTTTGTTCTTCTAAATGCATTTAGTTTCTATTTTTTTCTAGCTCTATAAAGTAATTTTTTGTTAAATTGATTGGTATGGAACTAAATATGTAATTTAATTTAGGTAAAATTTTCATTTTCATTATATTAACTCGGCTCAGCCACAAACAATTCATGTTTTTCCAATTAGTTATATCTGACTTTATTTGTGTGAAAAGTGTTTTGTAGTTGTGTTCATATAGGTGCTGGGTTTGTTTTGGCAAGTAGATTTCCAAATGTTTTATAATGTCTACAGTAACTTTAAATGGGATTTCTCTTTTTATCTCTTGCTGTTGAATTTCATTAGAAATATACAGGAATGCTGAGGTTTTATGTGGGTTTGTTTTGTATCCTGCAACTTTGCCAAATTTATTCATTGTCTCAAGTAGTTTTTTACTTGACTTTCTAAGATTCTCTAAGTATATCATTTGCAAAGAGTGATATCTTGGTCTCTTCTTAGCCTAATTTGATTCCTTTGATTTCTTTTTCTTCTCTAATTACTACTGCTAACATTTCTAGTACGATTGAATAAGAGGGGTGATAGTGGACACCCTTGTTTCACCCCTGATCATATTGGAAATGCTTCTAGATTATCCCCATTACCTATAATACTTGCTGATGGCTTTACATAGATGCTACCTATTATTTTAAGGAAGGCTCCATTTATTCATATACTTTCTAGTGTTTTTAATAGGAATGGATGTTCTATTTTGTGGAAAAGACTTTTCTGCATCTATTGAGATAACCATGTGGTTTTTGCTAGTTTTATTGTTGATATGACCAATTATACTGATGGTTTTCCTAATATTAAATCATCTTTGCATTCCTGGCATAAATCCTACCTGATCAAAGTGTATTATTATTGTGATAAGTTGCTCTAGTACTTTTGCTAATATTTTATTTAAATTCCTTTGAATTTTTAATGAAATAAATGTTCTAACTCAGAAATCCTCAGATTAGCATTTAACAGATATTTTATCACTAAATGAATGAGTGAATGAATGGAGAGATAGATAAATAAATAAATGAATGAATAAATAAGTAAACAAAATCAAACCAACAATATCAAATGGTGAGATGCCATAGTTATCTTTTGCTTTGCTTGCTGGAGAAGTGGGGAATTAGCTCCATATGAGTAGGGTTTATTTAAATAGTAGTACAGTGGATAAGAAAATGTTGCTGAGAGTAAGAATTGTGAGGCTGGGCATGGTGGTGTAGAAAATGAAGAGCCTTACCCGAAGGTAGGAAGAAAGCATCTTCCTTTTACTCACTTTGTGATTCTGGGTAAATTACCTCATGTTGAGTCCATTTCTTCTTCTGAGAAATGGTGATAATGTTCCTTTTGCCTAACTAGAGGTTGTTGTTAATCTTAAACAATCATTAAATTGTTTCAGCCATATCTAATTCTTCTCAACCCCATTTGGGGTGTTCTTGGGAAAGATACTATAGTGGTTTACTATTTCCTTCTGCTCATTTATAGATGGGGAAACTGAGGCAAACAGATCAAGTGACATGCCCAGGGTCACATAATTAATAAATGGCTGAGTCTGTCTTTGAACTAGGGAAGATTAATTTTCCTGACTCCAGGCCAAGCACTGTATCCACTCAATCACCTAACTGCCCAAGCAATCATTCAATATTTATTAAGCACTTAACTGAGTAAGGGTATTAGGTGGGATCCAACATGCACATTTGTAAGTATAAACAAATACAAAACAAATACATCATGACCTTGGGGAACAGGTGAATAGCCTATTGGGCAGAGACTAGGAAAGGCTTCCTGAAGGAGGTGGCTCTTGTCATGAACCTTAAGGGAAAGCAGGAAACCCAGGAGGAAGAGCCAAACACGGACGTCCATTCTAAGCGTGATGGCTGGCCAACAGACAATGCATGGAGAGCACTTTGAAAACCATAGCTCAACTTTTGTCATCATGGTTTTGAAAAGCTGAACTCTATTAAAAAAATAAAGCAAATGGTTAAAAGGGGAGACAGGAGAGCATTGCATTTTAAGAAGATACTCTCGCATAAGGAAATCAGGTAAAGATCAGTTAAAACAGAAATAGAAATTTGATATTGCCATCAGAAAACACTGAAGTCCACCTGGACAGAAGAAGAAAATAGATGAATTCTGGGAAGAGATGGCAAGCCTAGAACAGAGAAATGGTTGGGAAATTCAGTTACTCAAAAGTCAACTAGAGAAGGCAGAGTAGTTTAAAATCCCTCCACTTAACTCATCTCCATTCCCTGGCTTTCTCCTGGTCTCAGTTAAAATCCTGCCTTCTACAAGAAGTCTTTTTGATACTCCTTAATGCTAATTGCTGATCTCCAAGATTAGCTCCAGTTTCTCCTCTCTGTATCTTGATTGTACATAGTTGTTTGCATGGTGTCTCGCCATTAGCTATGAGCTCATTGAGAGCAAGGGCTGTTTGCTTTTGTTTTAATTTTTTGGTTTTATTTTGGTTTTTCTGCGTTTCTTTGTATCCCAGTGCTTGGTATGGTTTCTGACACAACAGGCATTTAATAAAGTTTTATGACTTGCTTTGTCTTTACTGAGAGTTTTAACTTTGAAAAGGTGGTGGAAACAAAAATGGGGAATTTTATTCTGTTTCTGTTTTTCATTAATAAAGAGGATCTTGAGTAGGGAGTGGTAATGATGGGAACATTGCTAAATAATTACCAGTCTATCTTAGAAGATATGATAAAAAAAAGAAATACCAATTAGCACCTGACATATACTATAGATTTTAAGGGAAAAAGTATTTCAAAGGCCTCAGAGAAGGAATATGTCAGCTCCCATAGACTAAAAATCAAAAGAAGTCAGTCCTAGAGAAATGGAAAACCTCATCAATGAAATTGTGAAGACATAGTGAGGAATCATTTCTTATGATGAGGAAAATGAGGTGTTGTCTAAGGAAGGGCCTCACCAACCAATGTGGAGTTTTAATACAGATGGGAAAAGCGAGGGTTGGTAAATGAGCTAACGCATGTGCAGTCTTTGCCAATCTTAAAGTGTTGAATAAATGTCAGATGTTATTCCAGCAGAAGATGTCTTCCAAAGCTCACTGTGACCTTATCAGAATATGATTGATCAGGAATTCTAAAGATCAGCATGAGCTGAGACACGTAAGTCAAGCAAAGATGTATGTGAAAAGGGTGGATAGCTACATTGGGGAAGATGGAGCATCCAAGAAGAGACGACCATTGCCTTCAGGGAAGGGGTGGAAGCGATGCTGATTACTGACAGGATTTCTTCACAGTATTTGGGATCTGTTGTTTTTGGTTTTGTCCAGGATAGTTCTCTTTGGACTGAAAATGAGCACAGTTGGCTAATGGAGTATAGATTTTTAAGATAAGTTGGGAAGATGGTAAACTGACTGCTTTTGATAAGTTCAGGTCACTAGACCAAGATCAACCACAGCCTTGGATATCAAAAGACCTGGCAGACGTGATGATTGCACCATTTTCAGTGGAAATTGGGAGTTATAGAGAAAGACTGAAGAAAGGCAAACAATGCCCCCAATGTCCCTTGAAAAGTCAGTCAGATGACAAGCATTTTATTGAGTGTTTGCCCTGTACCAGTCACTGCATTAAGATACATGGCAGGGCAAAGATAGTCTCTTCCTTCCTTTAGCCTACAATTGAATATGATAGACAGCATGCAAGTAAGTCAGCTGTGTAAATTGAAATTATAGAGTATGATGGAAGTAAGTGTTAGATGGAAGATATTATCAGGGCTCAGGGGGTCATAAAAGCCTCTTACTGATAGTGGTACTTAAGGTGAGTCTTGAAAGAAGTCGCAGGGGCAGAAGCGAGAAGAAAGAGCAGGATGTGGGGGGAGAGTAATGAACAGGCAAGGAAACAAGAGATGGAGCATTGTGGGTGAGGAACAGCAAGAGAGGAGCATCATTGGATCATGAAGTGCATGAAGAAGAGAGAAAGGGAGCAAGGGTCCAAATTGTGAAGGTCTTTAAAACTCAGAGAGATTTTCATGACTATATTGAATCATGGAAGTAACAGAGAGCCACTGGCGTTTGTGGAACCCAGTGGAGAGAAGTCCATCAGAAGTGGACTTCAGGAAGGTCACTTTGGCCTGGAGATGACAGAGCCTTGAGGTAGAGAAATCAGCCAGAAAGGCATTGCCCTAGTCTAAGTGCATTGTAATGAGGTCCTGATCCAGATGGCACTTGTTTGAGTGGAGAGAAGGACAAATGCAGGAGAGGCACTGTGAAAGTCTGCAATGACAAGGTTTGGCAGCAGATTTGATACTGGTGTGGGGAGATGGTAAGAGATTACAGTTGTGAGTTTGGGTGTCTAGAAGGGGGATGATACCCTTAACAGTAATAGAAAAATTAAGGTCATGGGGAGTGTTTTGTGGAGAATGATAATGAATTCTGTTTTGGACAACATGACTTTAAAGAATTTAGACCTCTGAACTTGACTCCAATTCCTGCAGAAATATAGATTTTGTTGTTAAAAGTATGATTAGATATATTTTAAGAAAAGGAAGAAGCATTGAATATAAAAAGGTGACTTCAGCAAGAACAGGACATACTAGATTAACCTTTTATTTTTCCAATTGACCAGTTCATTCGAATGATAAACAGTGGGGTTTAGTATCTAGAGAGCCACTATGAAACTAGGAAGACCTGAATTCAAGTCCATCTTGGACACACCCTGTATTAGTGACCAGACCCAGGTCTAGTCCTCGTCCCCATAGGCCTGATAAATCAGGGGAATGCTATGGATACAGTGCTGAGATTTTAGCATTATCTTTGATATTCTTTCCTAGTGTTTTGTGGACCGAATATAGAAGTTTGGCATAATTTGTGGGAGCATTGGATCTAGTTGAATAGTAGAACCCAAAGAATCCTCATTAATGGTTTGATATCCCATTGGAAGGTCTCTAGGGGAGGCCCCAAGGACATGGTTTTTGGCCTTTTGGTGTTTGGCGCTTCAATGTAAATTGGAAAAAGATATGCTTATCAAGTTGGCAGATGAGCTGATCTGAGAGGCATAACCAAGCCAGAGGATGACAAACTCAAAAGACCATTCTAGGATTTGTGCAAAGATCAGAATCAGAACTATTCAGGATAATAGAATGTGAAGGGCTCAGTTGTATATTGGTGGGAAAATGTGCAAAGTGACGACACCACATTTAGTGCACTATCCACAAAGAAAAGCCACAGCAGTACCTGATGGGGGTGTTTGGAGAGAAATGCTCTGTAAGATTGGGAAGTGGTATGTAAATGCAAGTTATCATTATGCTGACATATCGAGCATGGCTCAGACACAGCTATCTCTACCTCATGCTGCCTGGCACAGTATAACAGTAGGAAAGACCAACTATTCATTTTTTGTATTAATATAATAGGAACATTTGCAGATGTGGATGATTCCAAATCAAATCCAAACCCAACAACGGTCCTTAAACAACCCTCATATCCCAGGCACATACAGAGCCAAGTGCTGGGGAGACCAAGAAAGGAGCAAACCACTTCTTAGCTTCAAGGAACCTACATGCTAGGAGATATGGACTATGAGCAGATGCAGCAATGCAAGGTGATTGGGGATGGGAGAGAACACCACCCATTAAGGTGATCAGGGAAAGCTTTTAGGAGATGGGACCAGAGCTGATCCTTGAAACAAGTGAAGGATTCTAAGAGACAGATTAAGAAAGGAGAACCTTAAAGGTATAGGGGAATGGCCTGTGCAAACTCCAGGAGGAGAGGGGAGTCACCAGACCAGACATTTCTCTCTGGAAGCTGGGATTCCTTTGTAAAAGTTCTTTTCTGTATTCTCCTTGTGTCTGTTGAAACATGAGGGTGGTTTTAAAAAACAAGCTCTACAGACTGAAGGTGACAGTGGACTGGACTCCAGACTCATGCTGATAGAGCCTAGGCTCACAGAAATAGTGAAAAGGTGATGTGAGGGTCAGGCGTCCTCGAGGAGGGCTTCTGAAGCCACTTAGATAGATAGCGTCATGGCTTCCAAAGCCCTTCCCATCTGCATGATTGAAGCCCATCCTTGGTTGCACCATGGATAAGTGTAATGATAGAAACCACACCAATGGTGATGATTAGGATGACACTATGCTGCTTCATAGTAAACGTCCCCCATATGTCAACACAAAGATGTGTTTTCCAAGGTGTTCCCTTGCCTTTGGTCCAATCCTTTGTTCAGGTGACCATGCATTCATATGATTTGAACCTTTAACTAAATTTAATAGAGAAATCCTTGGATCAATGGACCCAGAAGTGGCATAGCAAGCTAAGGATTCTGAAGAGAATAAACCACTTCCTTCGATGTTCACATTTCAGACACTACCATTTCCTTTTTCACAATACCCACAGTAGTTAGTGCTGTAAGAGGCAGATTAAACAGGATGTGAATGAAGGAATGAATGAACGAATGTAAAAATGATTGAGTATTTATCACGAACAGCACTTGGCCATTCTATCTTTTCTCCCTGAATGTCTCAGTGATGCCCCAGGGCCCTGGAAGAGTTAATTTCAGTTTCTAGGCCCCAAAGAATCGTTTAGTCCCCCCAAGGCTCACTGTGGGATCAGATATTAATGATGCTTTGTGTTTCTAGAGCCCTGTTAACCTAAACAGCTCAATGTAATTCCTGGAAATCATTTCCCCAGTGACCTTGATTCATTGGAGAATCCTTCAGGTTAAAGTTTCAATATGCCTTTGCCAGCCTCCCAAGATCTCCTATTTTATAACATCCAAAGCATTTTCCTCCTCACAGTACCCTCCCTCTCCATCCCTTTTCTTTTCTATGATTCCATCTGAAAGCACAGAGATAACTGTCTCCCTCACTAGGATTTGTTCTCCCCTTTCCCTGGGGGTACAAAGGACTTGTATGAATCGATTTAAATTGGCCAGAAGAAATAGCCAGAAGCCTGCTTATGTTCAAATCCCTGACCCTGATCGCCAATATGGAAAACCCATTGAAAAGACTGGCACGTAATCCTCCATCCATTGCATTAAAGATGAAGCTGTCGAATTGAAAAGATCCCAGCCAATTAGAACCAAGCCCACAGCTCAATACGGTTTGTCTGCCAGGGAGATTTGGAAGAAGAAAGGTCTAACAATGAAAAGTGCTCTGACAAATCAGACTATTTAAGGTCAGAAAATCACCCGAACTAGAAACAGGACTAAAAACTCCACATTTGCCTCAGTCCTGATCCCAGTTAAAGTGATTTCACTGACTCCCCCATCCCAATATCTAATTATCCCAAATACAGTATTTGTATACAGCAGAATCTCTCTAATTCACAGTGACAGGGTGATGGAGGTGGAGAATTACTAAGTGAACAGAAACAATAAAAATCAAGGGTCCTGCATCATGAGATAGGCTTTGTTCATTCCTTTTGACAGGTGTAGGATGGTGTGAATTATTTATAGTAAGAGTCCCATAGTGAATTCTGGAAAGAGATGAAGTCCTATAGACATGAACATGTACTGCAGCCCCTGCCAAGAAAAGTCAGAGGATGTGGAGAGAACTCTGGGGACCCTGGAAACTTTTGTGCAGTTTAAGGAAGGAATGGGAGAGGCCACCTGGCAGAGTGCACTGCAGAGCAGGCTTTGGCATCAGGAAGACCTGGGCTCTGCCGCTGGCACATGGGTACTGGGCATGTGGCCAAGGGCAAGTCATTGTGTGGCTCTTCTCAGGACTCCAGGCAATGCTCTGAGGCTGAAGTGGAGATGGGCTGTTTGCCTGAATCAGTGCAGGGACTTTGTGATGAAGTCACAAGTTAGCCAGTCACAGCCCTGATGATAACAGCAGCTAACATTTCTATGTTTACAAAAGTCTACAAAGCACAGAAATGCCATCTGAATCTCACACCAGCCATAGGAGGGAGGTACTGTTAATATTCCCGTTTTATAACTGGAAAAACTGAGGTAGACCAAAGTTAGGTAACTGTCCTTGGAGTCACATAACTAGTAAGCATCTGTGGTAGGATTTGAACTCTGGTCTTCCTGACTCTAGGTTCAGTGCTCTAACCATCAGGCTTCCTCTAAAAGTTAAGAGTAACAAATGCTATTTACACAGCATTTTAGGCTGTCTAAAGTGCTTTACATACAATCCTTCCCATAGTGAATAGGCAGTGTGACACGGTGCTCTGGATGCTAATTTGTGGTCAGAGGTTAGGGTTCGAATCCTGCCTCTGCCATTATCTTGCTATGATAAAATACACAGGAATCAGTTTTCTCCTTTTTAAAATGGGCGCTTTGGATTCCACAGCTTTTGTGCTCCCTTTTACTTAGGGCTGGGCCTCAAGGCAGGAAGATCTGAGTTCAAATTTGCCCTCTTATACTTAGTATCTTTGTGACCCTAGGCAAGTCACTTAATCTCTGTCAGTCTCAGTTCCTTTGATTGTAAACTGGGGATAATAATAGCACCTATCTTCCAGGGTTATTATGCGGATACAAAGAAAAAAAAATCTCAAAGCATTTAGCACAGTGCCTGGAACATAGTAGGTGCTTAATAAATGCTTTTTTTTCTTCCTCCCTCCCTCCCTCCTTTCTTTAATTTCTTCTTTTCCTCTTTTCTTCCTTCTTTCCCCTCCTTTTTCTTCCCCTCCCTTTCCTCTTTTCTTCCTTCCTGTGTTCCTATAATCATCTAAATGACACGAGAACCCTGTGAAATAAGGGCTTATGGATATTATCATCCATTTTTACAAAAGGGGAAACTGATGCATTGGAAGAAATTGGGTGACTTCTCTAAGTTGACAGACCTATTGCAGAGGCTTCATGCTGAACTCTAGACTTTCTGACTCCAGCATTTCATCTGTTCCCTGACTCAGATTCTCCAGCTCATGGAGAAAAATGGACTTCTGTGTTTAAATAAGAGGATCCAGACCCCAGAGCTAGAATGAGCCTTTGAAACTACTGAGTTCAACCCACCTAGTTTTACAGGTTAGAAAACTGAGGCACAGAGCCCCGGGAAGCTTGGCTAGGATTGCTCAGCAAGGAAGCATCTAAAACAGCCTTCAAACTCTAGGCTGCCTGCCTCCAAACCTTGAGTTCTATCCATTATGAAGAAGCTGCCTGGCTAGTGAGTCCCGGACTCCATTATCTCTGAAGAATAAATCCGTGGCTGACCCAAAGAGCAATGGCTGGTGCCTGTGGGGTTCAAGTGGCCTTGAGCCTGTCACTCACAACCCTTACATGCCAGAGTTGGCACCAAAAGGTTGCTCAGTGAGTCCAAGATTGACAAAGGAAATGGAAGAGATCCATGATGTGTAGAGAGGACCCCAATTGCTGGACAGTCCAGCTTCTGCTCTGACACCTATAGAGTATTTAAAGAAAAAAAGGCAGAGGGCTTCCTCCATGGCATCAAGTGGATTCTTTATGAAGAGGATTTATGGGAGATTTTGCATAAGCATCACCCAATCCAACCCAGTTCAGCAAAGGTTTTTTGTATACATAATATACCATGTTATACAGAAGAGAATGTGCAGACAGGCTATAAGCTACATCACTGGAAGGGGAGGTGGGAAAAAATTAATCTAGCATCTACTGAATGCCACGCACAGTGCTAAGCATTTTTACAACAAGCTGCAAGGTATGTGCCATTATTATGCAACTTTTACAATTGAGGAAACTGAGGCAGACAGAGGGTAAGTGACTTGCCCAAGGTCACACAGCTAGTAAGTTTCTGAGGCTAGATTTGAATTCAGATCTTCCTGACTCCAAGTGTGAGGCTCTATCCACTGCATTGCCCACCACCTCAGTAGAATACTGAATGCTAATTATAGAAGTGTAGCACACTGATGTGATCGTCTATCCATCATAGCACTAGGTACCTTAGTGGGAGAAAAAAAAAAGGTAGCATTAAGTGGAAAAAAGGAAATGATGATGTTTTAGTTATGGAATTTGGGAGCAGCCTTGACCAAGTGCTGCCAAGTCCCTGCCCCACAGTGTTGAATAATTATGTGAAAAACTGCCATTTTTATTTAACCTCAGGAAATTGCATTTATTTGGGGAGAACCATTCTGAGAAGCCAGACCTGCAGTAAAATTAAGCTGGACACCGAAATGATAGGACTAGTTTAAAGGTTTTGAAAATTATTCCAAACAAATATTCTAATGTATTTATTAAAATGTAATTTCTAGGGCAACGCTGAAAAAAATGTATTCCCAGATGTTGACCAGAGAGGCTTTCTGGTTCCTTTTATTTTTCTCCAGTCAGTCTAACTCTGACTGTAAGTATAACCAAAGTGAAGAATGTTTGCATTCCTCTCTTCCCACCTGAAGTTTTCCCACTCTTCTTTCTAATACAGATGTCAGGAAAATATGCTTCGGTTTACATCTAGCACATGAAAAGCTAAAGACATTTTTAAAAAACCACAAAGTGGTATGATACAGGAGAGAGGATTTGTGGGTTGTCTTCTTCTTTTTCTCCCCCTGCAAGCTGTGTTCTGATATTGCATCAAGAGCCTAGAAAGCTGAACGTTCACATGTAGACACTGGAGCAGCATCAGTCGATCCTGTGGACAAATCAAAGAAGCTTCTGATGTGACCCAAGGAGGAGGGGGGACACTACAGCAGCAATGGGTTATGTATGGCTACAGTACAGGCGTGTTTCAAACCTGGCCTCAGACACACAACTGCTGGATGACCCTGAGCAGCACTGGATCTCGCCTTGCCACAATTTCCTCCCTTGCAGGAAAGAAGGGTTGGGACTCCATGGCCACTTGAGTACCTCCCAGCTCTAAATCCCTGACCCTATGTCAGTACTGAATCTCTCTAAGCCTCAGTGCCCTCATATATTAAATAAAGGTCTTGGACTCAATGTCTTCTAAGGTTCTGGCTTTCTATTTCTAGATCTGTGGTCCTGTAATGCCATAATGAGCCTTTGGTCAATGAGGCAGGGGCCCAAGAATGACCCAGAAGTGAGACTTGGATAGGGATTCTGTCTTTTTGGACTCTCTCCTGTTTGATGATTTGGAAAAGCAGAGGTTGGAGAGCCTATGGCCATCTGCCCGGTGCCCAGCTAATCTCTCCATGAGAACTGGCTGGATTTGAGCCTGTGAGACTTTATCTAGAGTGATCTTCAATGGTAGGGAGGAAGTTGATGCTGGGATGTCTCCAAATGGGCCTGGTTCTCTTATTCAAGGCTTCTTAATTCATTTGTGCCCCAGAATCCTTTTACTGAAGCTATGAATCTCTTCTCAGAATTGTGTTTTAAATGCATAAAAAGAAAAGGATTATCAAAAAATAAAAACAGTTCACATGAGCCAGGTTAGGAATCCCTGTTCTAAAAAATCCTAAGGATGAAAGGGCAGGCCTCTTCAGAGTTCCATGCCACTAAGGTAGGGAGCCTATGACTATGCTATGTTGCCCATGGACAGACCTGATGCCTTCATGGAAGAGGGTTGGAGTGGCTAATAAAAGCAGCTCCCCGGGAATTTGAGTCTTTGGTTCAAACCTTTAATTGTCCATATCTTTCTCCCTATAGAGTAAGGAGAGTCCCATGACTTCTTCTAAAGAAGGCAAAAAGTGTCTCTTAATTACCTTTCCATGCCTGGGGCTGCTGCCTCATAATTTAGTTTTCTAATGAGCTTAGCCTCTTGTCTAAGGGAGGACTTCTCTATGTTGACCCATAGATGAGAGCTGACACTACTCTGCTTAGAATGTTTTTACCCTTTTCTTTTGTGGGTGTTTAACCTTCTCTTAGGTCCTCTGTACTTAGCACAGTGCCTGGTATTTAGTAAGCACTTAATAAATGCATGTTTACCCAGGGACTGTATCTATTCTGAAGTCTAAAGTAAGTGAGCAAATGGGGGTGAATGTATAGGATATGAGTATGTTCTTCATTGGAATTCTGCTCAGAGATCCCAAGAAAGTGTGTCCTTGGACAGGGCTGTCCCAGCTCAACAGATGACCTCATGCATGATAGGAATGGGGCCTCCTGGAAACATGTGAGGGAATGATATGTACTGTCCATGTGGCCCAAAGGTAGAGAAAATGGAGGATGCTTGTGATCTCACCCCCTGAGGCCAGTTCAGGGTGGGAACTGATGCACTTCCCTCTGAGCATTCCCCTAAGTTAGCTGTCATTTGTCCGATGACATCCTACTCCATCGCCCAGGAAGGATGTGAATCCTGACCTCAGATATTTAAAGTTTATGAGACTGGAGTGTGAGCTTTGGCAGGTGCTTCTAGACTAGAAAGAACTTGAATACGACATGTGTGACTCAATGCCCATGCTTCAAGGACCAGCCTTGTTAAATGGGGGAGATTGGGATCCATCACCAGATTTAGTACAGAATGAGATATTTTTTTCATCTATATTACCTTTTAAAGATCATTTCCTAAAGTGAGTGTATTCATACTGATGAAGCCACACGTCCTTGAAATATTGGAAGATTGAAAAAATAATAATCGTAATGGGGGGATAAACTATTTTTAAAAAGTAAAAAAAGAAAGAATAATAACCTAGCAAGTTGGAACATTTGAAGCCTAGAAAGTGGTGACATGAAGGGCATAGGAAGGATGCATGAGGGAGCTCTCGATGGTGGACAAGAGGCATCCATACAAAGGTTTGGCTAAACCAAGATGGAGAAAATGGGATGTCAAACAGATGGCAATGGATATCAAAAGTGAATGAAAGAGATGAAGTAAAATAACTTCAATTCAACATCATCTGTTAAGTACCTAGTCAGTATCAGGAGTTGTAATAGGTGCTTAAGAAGCAAAGTAATAAATTTGCTCTTGTTCTCAAAAAAACTTGCCTTCTGATGGTTAAGCACCAATGAGGAAATTTGTCAATAGGCTTTTTTTCTTTTCTTTTCTTTTTCAGTTAGAGTGGAAATAGAAGGGATAGAAAATAAATGCTTCTAAACTAAAAAACATAAAAATTAAAGGTTAAATGTAAGTGAGAACAAAAGATGTCAATCGAAGCCCCTTGAAGGCAGGGGCTACTTCAATTTTGTGTGTGTCTCTTGTACCTAATGGAATGATTGACACACTGTAGGCACTTAATACATGTGTATTCTTCTTACCAACATGGTGACTGTTCATTGATTCCAGAGAACTCATAATGAGGAATGGTTTGTGCCACCTAGCAGAGGCGAGAGATTCCGCGTGCCAAACGAAACGCACAGTTTGTGCGGGAGTCATAGCAAGAGTTACTTGGCTAGACCATGCAGACCACCTACAAGGCTGTTGTTTTACCTCTTCTTTTTTTTTTCAACAGGAGGGGGATATAGAAGGGAGAGGAAATAAATACATATGGACATTTTAAAAATAATTTTAATAAAAAAAGAAAGCTAGGTTTGTTGATGGATCACTTGGAATTTTGACCCACGTCGTTCAAACTGGAAGTTCACGAGTCTCCTCCGCACTCCGCACTCCACCCCGGCAGTGCATTAGCATTTCACAAAGCGCCGGGACATTGAAGTGTGCTGTGGCACTGTGCATTTTTTTCAGTGTGCAGTAAACCTCGTTATCTCAGTCCTTGACTTGTGTAAGATACTTGAACACAAACACTAGCTGCTTGATAGAACCAAAGACTCTATTTCTTGATCCGCGTTTGAATGACCTCTGTGCAAGTGTTCCATTAGTACATCCTGAGATCTCTTTCTCTCCCCATATTCCCAATCACAGTTTCACCAGCCCACTCCTGATTTCCCATCAAGAAACTCTGTCCTTAATCCCTCAGCGTTGAATATTGAGTCATTGGCCCCACATGGACTATGGTTCTTCCCAAAGGCACTTGACAGACTTGTCCCACTTGGGATGACAGTCTTGGCAAGGAAGGATGAAGCATATTCCTGGTTATGGCCTCAGCCTCAGCAGACATTGAGCAGGGCGTGGAAAATCCAGTGGGCCATCCCTCCATGCTGGAGTGGAGAGGAGGGCTCACTGGCATTTCCCTGACAGCCTCAAACTTCTCCACAACCAGGATCCATGCACTCATTAGACTCTTGGTAAAACACCTCCTGGGGAAAAATGGCAACCAATGAGGCCTCTGTGTTGGCAGGAAATTACAGCTGCTCTGAGAAAGTGGAGCCCAGAGAGCTGTTGAGATGAAAGGTGTGATCCAAGTGTGATCCCTGTCTCACTTGGGGACCTGCACAGGAGCCTGTGAGGCTGGCAGCAGCACCATGACAAAGGCAAGTGCCCAAGGCAGGCAGATCGAGGTGGGTGGGAGGACTCAGCCAGGTACAAATACTTGGGCTTCTGATGATTTTTTCTTCCACCTCCCCAGGTGGCCTTCATGGGGGAGGGTGGATTTCTGGCCCAGGAAAAATATTAACTTCCCAATTAGCCATTAAGAAAACCTAATAAATAGGAGCAGCATCTAGAGGACCAATTTTAGTGTCAGGACTGACCAGAAATGTGCCCTGTGCCTGAAGCCTAACTGTGACCCTGATCAACAGAAATCTCATAACTTCTCAGTTTCTGAGCACTAATATAAATATGAATTATTATATCATTTTTTCTCTGCTCACTTTTTCACCCAGAACTCCATCTTGAAAGTTATCAGAAACATTTTCCCCCAGTAATTCCTCATTCAATCTCCATTTTTGCTGCTTTGAAAGTGTTGCCTTCCAAAGCCCCACAACCTTCAGAAAGATGATGGAGCTGCCAACAGTGAATCACAGAATCCACACATCATCAGTCAAGAGTCTTAAAGAAAGTATGGTACTGCGGCAGCTAGGTGGCACCAGGGAAGGCGTGTTGGGGTGATAAAGATCTGAGTTCAAATCCAGACTCAGACACTAGCTATGGCCAAAAAGGCAAGGCCCCTTCTGTACCTCCCTTCTCTCATCTGTAGAATGTAGATATGATGGCGCTAGCAAATGTTATTAGCTGTTGAGATATTGGAAGGGAATACACATCTATGTAGCACCTACTATGTGCACACACATCTATACAGCACCTACGATGTGTAGGCCACTGTGGTAAGTGCTTTTTAAAAATAATGTGTGTATTTTGTGGCATATACAATATCATGTGTAAAGTGCTCTGAACACCCCAAGGCACCATGTAAACATCCACTACGATGACACAAGCACCCACTCTGAAGTCAGAGGAGCTGGGTTCCAATTCATCTCTGAAGTTCACTCCTTGTGTGACCTGGAGCAAATTATTCCACTTCTCTTTGCCTTGAGTTCTGGACTCATAAAATCGAAGGTGTCATACTGGGTGGCCATCAAGTCTCTTCAGCTGCAAGGCTGTGGCCTGTCAGCTGACATCAGACAAGGCCTGGGGACAGTGGCCAAAAGAGGGGACAGTTAGGTATCCCTTCAGTGGACCACAGGTGTCCATTCCTGCAACACTGCTGAGCAGAAACAAACCTCAGTGTCAGGACCAAAGATGTCCACCAATGCGAGAGCCACTGCCTTCCAAGCCCCATCCCCATGGCAAGAGAGTGCTCCTGACTGTCAGGTGTTTCCCTAAATTTAAGCTTAAATTCAGCTTTGCAAGTGATCAGTCAGCAAGCCTTCGATAAGGGCTTAGAGGATGTTAGCAAGTCTGCTAGACCTCAGAGAACCAGAGACAAACTGGACAGCCCCTCCAGGCGTGCATCGATCTTCGAAGCAACAGGCATTTATTTCTTGGCAGTTTTCACAGTGGATGGAGTGCTAGATCGGGAGTCAGGAGGACCTGAGTTCAAATCCAGCTTCAGACACGAACTCTGTGACCCCAGACAAGTCACTTAGTGGCTGGCTGCCTCCGTCTTTCAGGAGTAAAACTGGGATAACAGCACCTCCTGGGGTTGTTGTGAGAATCAAACAAGATAATATTTGTATTTTGCAAACTTTAAGAGGTTATATAGATGCTGGATATTGGGTGGTTAATAGTATTTTAGTATTTTTTATTACGAATGCCCTATGCTTCCTAGTGCCAGGTCCTATGCTAAGCAATGGGGAACATCATTTTACGGTCATGTCTGACTCTCAGGGACCCCCTTTGGGGCTTTCTTGGCAAAGATCCTGCAGAGATTTGGCATTTTCATCTCCAGCCCATTTTACAGATGTGGAAACTGAGGCAAAGAGGGTGAAGTGACCTGCCTAGGGCCACAAAGCTAGTAATTACCTGAGGCTGGATTTGAACTCAGGTCATCCTGACTCCAGGTCCAGCGCTCTCCACTGCACCACCCAGCTGCCCTACTGGGGAATAGAGGGAAAGGCAAAACCCGGTCCCTGTCCTCAGAGAGGTCACATTCCCTTGTTTTAATTTATTTAATTTATTTTTTGTTACATTTTAAGTTCTGAACTGTCTCTCCTTCCCTCCTCCCTTGCCCCAACATAAGACTTTAGAAAAGTCATTGACATAGAATGAATAGCAAAAGAAGCAATTACAAAACGACCCCTCCAAATGGGGCATGCTGCCTCTTTGTACGGCTGACATTCCCTGGAAAAGCCGGCAGTCTGGAACCATGGGCAGTCTGGAACCATAGGCAGTCTGGAACCATAGGCAGTCTGGAACCAAAGGCAGTCTGGAACCATGGGCAGTCTGGAACCATAGGCAGTCTGGAACCAAAGGCAGTCTGGAACCATAGGCAGTCTGGAACCAAAGGCAGTCTGGAACCATAGGCAGTCTGGAACCAAAGGCAGTCTGGAACCATAGGCAGTCTGGAACCAAAGGCAGTCTGGAACCATAGGCAGTCTGGAACCAAAGGCAGTCTGGAACCATAGGCAGTCTGGAACCAAAGGCAGTTGGTGAATAAACATTAATTAAGCACTTGCTAGTGTCAGACACTGTGCTAGGCTCCAGGGCCCCTTAAGGAGGCAGAAGTCAGGCCCTACAGTCTAACAGGGAGACAAGGAGCAGACATATGCAGGCAGAGCAGAGTGCAGGCTGCATGAACCAGCAATGCTTCAGCACGGGAAGGCCCTGGAACTGAGGGGGATTGGAAAAGGCTTCCTGGGGGGGGGGGGCGGTGTCAGCTCTGTGGAGCCTGTCAGCGAATCAGGGAGACCTCAGGCACCCCCTGGCTGCGTGACCCTGGGAAGCTGCTCTGCCTCTAATGGCCTCAGTTTCCGCATCCATAACATGGGGATAACAATAGCGCTTATCTCTCAGGATTGTCAGAAGGATCCAACGAGAAACTACCTGTGAAGCTGCCAGCACAGCGCCTGATACATAGTACAAGAGATGCACAGACAAGAGCTCACTATTCTTGTAGAAGGCGGGTGTTTAGCTGGGCCTTCAAAGCAGCCAGAGAGGCCTCGAGGTGGAGATGAGGACCAGACAGCGGTCGGAGAAAATTCCTGGGGTGCGGAGCGGCCACGAAGCTGGGGTCAATGGGCCGGAGGGGACCAGGGGGAGTAGGCAGTGCAAAGACTGATAGGTGGGAAGGGGCTAGGCTATGAGGGGCAGCAAATGCCAGGGAGAGCCCTTGTTATTGGGAGCCACAGGGGGTTATTGAAGGGTAGGAGGGCATGTGTGTGACATGGTTCAACCTATGCTTTAGATGAGTCCAAATCACTTTCGTGACTGAGTGGGGAGGATGGACTGGAGTGACAAGACACTTCAGGCAAGCAGACCCCTCCCCCAACACACACACACACACACACACACACACACACACACACACCAGCTATTGTAATAATCCAGTCACGAGGCCATGAGGGTCTGCTCCAGGATGGGGCAGCATCAGAGGAGATAAGGGGGTGTAGTGGAGAAATGCTGCTGACAATCCTTGATAATAGATTGGATACTGGGTGTGTGAAGAGCTGAAGACGACACGGCAGCTTGCAGACTGAGGGCTGGGAGGACAGTGATAAATAAAATAGCAGGGGAAGGGGCAGTAGGAGAAGATGATGCGTCCAGCTTCAGACGTGTCGAGTTGAACTGTCTCCTAGATATCCCATGCTGGGTGTCAGAAAGGCATTTAGAAGGGGAGACTGGAGGCCCCCAAAGGAGGCAGACATACATGTGGAAAGGGTGACTCATCGCTTGACCTTCGTTTTCAGAGGACCAGTGACCATAACAGGCCATGGCCAGACTGTCCATGAATTGGACGGGGCACACAATCATCATCCTTCTTTTATAAGGCTCCAAGAATCAGTCAGTCAGTCAAGGAGTTAATGCCTGCCCTGTGCCAGAAACTGCTGATCAGTGAGACTCCAAAAAGGCCAAAGATGGTTCCTACCCTTAAGGAGCTTACAGTCTAATGGGGAAAGATAATGTGCTGAAAGATGGGGTGGACCAGCAGTACCCAGGCTGTGATGATGGTAGAGGAAGAGAAAACCAAGCAGAGAATCTGGGGGCGGGAAATGCCCCGAAGCATAGACATAATAACACATACACACAGTACAACGTGTACACGTTTTTTATACACCTGCGTGTGGGTCATGACAAGAGCTTCCACCCACATAGCCCTAAAGGGGAGGAGGTAGCATTTGGCCACTTCGAGGTGAATTGCCCACACTCAGTTCTGGCTCAGCTCCTCCAACTCAGTTACCATGAGTTTCTCCAGCATTTCCAAGGGAGGACCCGGAAGGCCCCCTGGAGAGAAAGGACTTGTGGAGGAGTTCAGAAAACATCACAGCCTGGTGTGGCCCCATGATGTGGTGGAGAAGGGAAGCACCCATTTATCTGTAGCAATGCTACAGAACACCTAGTATATCACAACAAGGAAGGACTGGTCTGTTTTATAGCAAAAACAGACAATGTGGCGACAAGGGACCCCAACTACCTCATCATTTCTGATGCACAAGGAGAACAAAGGAAAGCATTCAAGGTAGGTGATGGTGTGTCTAGAGATTGTTAAATGAGGATTAGTGAAGGAAATGGAGATGTTTAGCCCCTGAACAAAACCAGTAACAGATACAACCAGGTTGTTCTGGAGACAGCTCATAACAGCTGTCAAAAGACAATTGTTAATTTTTTTAGTGAAGCATTTACACCCCGAAAATCAGATAACACTAAAAATCAAGGTTTGGTTTTGGTATTTGGTTGATTGTCTGGACTTAGGAAAATGATGGAGGAAATGTCAATAATACAAATTAAACATAAAGGTGAGGGGTATGTACATTTTTTTCAGAGAGCAAGTTGTTTCATATTTCTCAGTATGTGCCTGAATGCAGCAGATATTGTGGAAGGATATTTTGATAGTGAGCTAAGGAGGATAGGGTAACATGCATTTGGTTTTTAATTTAAGTTTACTACTGGCCTTCACGATCTGAATAACAAAACTTTGGGTTTTTTTCCACTCACCTGCCTCCACTTCCCCCCTCCCTTTTCCCTGTCATTGTCTGATGCTGAAGAACTTTTGTAAAAATCTGTTCTGGAATCTTCTGTCTTGAAAATCTTATTTATGTTATTAATTTGCACTCTCTAAGGAAAGACTTTAATAAGTGAATAAACTTCAGCCCAAACTCTGAATGAGTCATTACAAATTCTGAATTACTGGAGTCTGGCCCCAGGCGGGGCTGTGTATCTTGGGTGCTGGATGGGTGTCTCTGCCTTTAATTTCCTGACTTTCCACTTTGGGAATGGCCTTTTGCTCATCTCACAATTACCTTGACAAGGTCTGCAAGGGCCCGCTGTCTGAGGCTGAAATCTCCTCCTTTTGGATAATTAGCTGTGGTGAGCGCAGTCTTTTGTTAAAGTAAGAAGAATAAGAGTATGAAAATATATTCCCAGTGAAGAATCCTTCTGGTCTTTCCCTAAAGGTCACGACGCCATCGTCACACTCCTGAAACATTATAAGAGGCCGCAGGATGAGCTGCCCTGCAATGAATACTCTCAGCCAGGAGGAGGTAAAGTTTCATATTCTTTACTGAACATTCCTGTTAAAGGGGAATAAAGACCATTGCTGTCTAAGGGTTCGAGGAGGCGAGGGATGGGGACGGAAGGACCGTGCTTGCTTAAGATTAAGAAAATTCAGACTGACAAGAAATTGAACAGAAGGGTGCATGTTGCCGGGCTTCTGTGGCCACTGCCTCTTACTCCCTAAATCCTAGTTCCCCAAAGGTGAGGATGTTAATGAGGTACCTGTATGAGAGCAGAGAGCCAGATGTCTTAATGCAGAGTAAGCCTGCCAGCAGGGTTCGTAACCTCGGTGTGTGTGCAGATTTCAGGAGGTCTGTGTCCATGGATGAGAGAAGCCACATGCTTTTCATTTCATATAGTTGATGTTCATAATCTTAGGTATCTCGTTTTATTGATTGGGTGCCTAGGCCTACCCTCTCTTCCAGTGGGGCCCATGACAAAGGAACAAAGCAGACAGAGACAGCCTCTGGGCTGGGGAGCTAGGCTTTCTCTCTTTTTCCTCTTACTTTCTAACTAATTGCCCAAAGTTCTTACTCAGTGTCCAGGGAAAGAAGATGGACCTAAAGTAAGAGTTCCACTTTGCTTCTCTAACTAAATTCTTTTGTGCATTATTCAGGAAAAGTATGTGTGTGCATATACATGCACACATATGTGCGTGCATGCCCATGAGTAATTCTGTGTGCATGTGTGCACGTTTCTATCTTCCCTGAGAAGAAGGTGGCTCTGTTCTCAGGTTTTCAGCTGCATCATTTCTTTGATTTCAGATGGCTCCTATGTTTCTGTTCCATCTCCTTTGGGGAAGATCAAAAGCATGACTAAAGGTACTGCCAATGCTTTAATAGGCAAACCCAGATTCCTTTTTTTTTTTTTTTTGCCTTTTGGAGGGCAGTTGGGGTTAAGTAACTTGCCCAAGGTCATACGGCTAGTTGTTTTGTGTGGCTGTTAAGTGTCTGAGGCCAGAACCAAACTGGGGTCCTCCTGACTCCGGGGCCGACGCTTTACTCACTGTGCCACGTAGCCGCCCCTGATTCCTTTTTTTTTTTCACATGACCAAATGATATTCCAAACTTGATCATTTTCTACTGACATTGAACAGTTTAAAACATTGTAAGTAAATGAACAGTGTAGAAGATGTTCTTAAAGACCACTGGGACATAATTAGGGTAAGCAGATAGATGATAGTGCTGCAGCTGCACAATTCACACATGGGTGACAATCACGGGGCTTCCGCCAGCCTCTTGCAAGGGACAACACAACCCCTTAGTTACCTACTTACTTCTTGATCTCATCCTATCAAGAAAACTAGAAACCTCCCTCTTCTTAAGTAGAGAAAGGGATGGGAGCAAAGTAGGATATAAAATAGAATCTTCTGAAATATTAAAAAGCATTACTGAGCTGGGGTGAGGTCTAAAGGAGTGAATTCCACGAATAGGGCAAGCATTAAAAAGAGAGAGACAGAGAGAGAGAGAGAGAGAGAGAGAGAGAGAGAGAGAGAGAGAGAGAGAGAGAGAGAGAGAGAGAGAGAGAGAGAGAGAGAGAGAGAGAGAGAGAGAGAGAGAGAGAGAGAGAGAGAGAGAGAGAGAGAGAGCAAACCAGACTGCCAACTTCTATTTGCAGATCTGAGGTTTGCACACCTTCTCATTGCCTAACTGAAGGTTTCCTGTGAGTGCCCACGCATCACTGAATGGCCATGCCTCTGAGTCCTGTGAACATTCAGATTTGTTCAGACTATCTTGTTATGGGAGGCCTCATGGTTGACTAGAAAATGGGGTCACCTTACAGCTGCTCTCCGGGCTTGGCAGGTAATACAAGCAACACAGGCCAGGGATCCCATCAGGGAGAAAAAAAAAAAAAAAAGAAAGATGGCCTGGACAGGAAGGGTCAAAGATCGAAGACAGGGCACTATATCCCCAGCAGACAGATTTTTAATGCACTGTTCATGGGGCCTGGGAAGAATGTACTCACGGGCTGGTCTTCATCTGTGATAAGGGTTCGGTCCCACAAGTCCCTAGGCAGCATTAGTGCTGCGCGTTTGCTCACAGTATTGGGGTTTGTCGTGGGCTTCTATGCAAAGAGGAAATGGATTACAAGTCAACCAATTTGTGGTCATGAAATCAATTGTGTCTGGAGAACAGTCCTGGGGAAATCAAGTGTGTGTGATGATTTTTAAAATTCCCTTTACAGATAGAAAAATGTTTCTGATTTGCAGAAAAGGCAGATGTCCTCCTCCTGCGGGCCGGGCTGCCTTCCCATTTCCATCTTCAGCTGTCGGAAATTGAGTTCCATGAAATCATCGGCTCGGGTAAGCTGGGAGAGCGGAGAAAGGGGTTGTTCCATAACCTCAAGAGCAAAAAGATGTCTTCACTTCTTTGCTTTAAATCGTTCTAGGCTCTTTCGGGAAGGTGTACAAAGGGCGATGCAGGAACAGAGTAGTGGCCATCAAACGGTAAGCCTGCGCTCGGCTCCTTTTCCAGCCCCGGGGGCCGGACGCACACCCAGCTCTTCCCCCTGCCCCTGACGCTGCCCTCTGCTCTTCAGCTATCGGGCCCACACGTCCTGCTCCAAGTCCGACGCGGAGATGTTCTGCAGAGAGGTGGCCATTCTGTGTCGCCTCAACCACCCGTGTGTCATCCAGCTGGTCGGAGCCTGCCTCAATGACCCCAGCCAGTTCGCCATCGTCACGCAGTACATCTCCGGGGGATCCCTGTTCTCCCTCCTCCACGAGCAGAAGAGGTACGAGGCCTGGCGGTCTGGGCCAGGGCTGGCAGGCCGGCCTTGCCCACCTCTGCAGAGACAGCCCTGGGCGCATCCGGGCGCGTCCCTGGAGTCCCAGGGCCAGGCAGCACTCCAAGGTTCTGTGCACACACCTCGCCTCCATGTATGGGGGGCGGCCGGCTCCCTAAAGGCGTGAAACCGCAGATCCGACCTAAAAAAGAAAACCTCAGCAGTTCTATGTCTGCAACGACAACGGCGGGTTCCGGCTTTGGCCACCTGCCTGTGTCACACACGCCTATATCTCCTCCATGTGGCGGCCCCTTATTAATGATTTCTTTAATGGATAAAAATAATTCCGTGCCTTCCGTGCACCTCGCAGCTGCAGGTAACAAATGCCTCGGATTTGGAAGCCTCTAATTAAAGTCTGTAATAATTAGCTTCATTTGGCAGACCAATAAAGTAGATCTATGTGACCCATGCATAGAATAACTACTAGAGATCACAATGCCTGTGAAAAAAAAGTTTTTAAAATTAATGTCCCTGCTTAAATCTAATTCTGAATAGCCTTTTGAAATATATGCATGTCATGACTGGAAAAGAGTCTCCGCTCCCCAAACCTCCCCCCAGACACCAAAGTCCAGGCTCCCAGTCCAGGCTTCCAGCCCAATTCCTTTCTGTTGATACGAACTCGTAGAAAAGAAAGCAGGTTTGCTGCCCACGTGACCCCGACTGCTGACTTTACTGCCCACAGGTTGAACCAGATGCTCTATGGAGCTCCTTCTGAGTCAAAGCTCCTTCTGAGCCAAAGCCTGAGTTTGAGTTCCCTTCCAACTTCAATTGTGTGACCTAGAACATTCTAGACCAGAACTTTTTTCGACACAGTCTCAGATGAGAGTTGTTCCAAAATGATACATGATCTTATTTAAAAGGGGAGCCCACCACTTTTATTTAATCTGGAGGGGAAAATGAATGCCCCATTTGTGATTTGGTAACTGGGGGTCACCTGCTTCTGCCAGGTACTTCTTGTGTGACCCTGGGCCAGCCCCTTGGGCTGTTTCCTTACATTTGAAAGAAAAGGGTCAGACTAGAGGACATCTAAGATCCCTTTTAACTGAGAATCTGTAAATGAAATCCATATGTATATGTATATATGCAAAATATTACATATTATAATACATATTTATGATACATTTTAGAATATATATGATATTTTTATGTGCACAGATTTACATAAGGGAGATACCATGGCCCAGGGGATAAATTGCTGACCTAGAAAGCCAGAAAACCTAGGGCTCAAGGCCCACCTCTGACAAATACTTGACCCTGGGCAGTGTAGCAGCAAGCGCCCTAGTGTGCCCAGGGTGGCTGTCAACACAGGTTCTTGGATCTGCTTTGCTAAAGGAAAGCAATTCAAAATAGGTTAATAATCTTGCTTTAATCAATCAAACATATCATTTACTTTGTTCAGGGAAAAGTCAGCACCCTGAACTTCAGAATATACAGACAGAAGTTACAAGCATAAGTTACAAGAACATTTCAGCAGACAGGCTTCCAAACTGTCCATCCATTACATACATCCATACCTAATCACAGTTACCAGAGAGGGAAGAATCAACATCTCAGTTTTCAAAGCCAGGGGGCTCTCAACATCTGCCCAGAGTCTCGTCTAGTCAAGTCTCACAACACTTCTCACAGTGAGCCCCAAAGCAAAGCCTCCCATCAGGGCTTATATAGCCTTCTCCTGGATCAGAGAATGTCACAGCCCTCTTGACCCACTGCCCAATCACAAAGTATCTCCTGAAAAACAAGCCTCCCACCCCAGGCTCCAGGTGCACTTAAGACTAGGGGCAGGGAAGATCTTAAAAATGTACATTTCCATTACAGGCAGGCAAGTCCCTTCACTGCCCAAGTCTCTGGCCAACCTGCTAAGCTGACAAACTGAGAGGAGGCTCTGGCCTGCATTGGCAGAGGGGGAGGTCTCCGCCAATGGAATCACAAGCCATGCTAATTTCACACCACACACCAAATGATAGAACAGAATAGAATGTAATATGATGAAATGGAATAGAATGTCAAGTGTCTGTGCATAGACATGTACACACATGTACATTTATAAGTATATGCATGTCTATGTACATATGCATGTTTACAATGTTTTATAGTTTGCATAAGATATATTCAGAGCGAGAAAAGGGAGGGAAAGAAATATTGAATTACATATGTCCAATTCGATTTAGGAAACATTAAGTATTTTGTATCTACCAGGCATTGTCCTAAGCTCTGCCGGCATAAAGACAACCCCCCCCCCTTGGATCTGGGGGAGACTAAAAAAATAAACTAATGTCTATTCTTCTGCTATGTGAAATATGGGCCTTGGCTTCATCCAACTGGTCTGCTTAACATCACTGTTACTTTGTAGGATCTTGGACTTGCAATCAAAATTAATCATTGCTGTGGATGTTGCCAGAGGCCTGGAGTACCTTCACAACCTGGCCCAGCCCATCATTCACCGGGACTTAAACAGGTCTGTCTTTGCTGGTAACTCTTCAGCCTAAAGGATTGTGTCTGGCCAGGAGCGTGTTGACAAATGGAAGAAGAAGAGAAACCTCTGAGGGAACCCCTGACCCATTCTAACCATTGGCACTATGGTCCTTTAGGGATGGGGGCAGAAAGGAGGGAGCGTGTTTAGGAAACCAGGAAGGCATTTTGTTTCATTCAATTCAGTGTGTGCCCAGCAGGAGACCTTTGGCAGGTCTGTCAAATGTGGGCTGTCCAGGTCAGCTGGAACGTGTTCACCTCAGGCATAGGCAGAAGCTACACATCAGGGTTAGTGTATTGTTTTGCTGAATGCCTCAACTAGAAAGTGAAGGAGAAAGGATAATGCAGATTAAACTGGAAAATGTGTCTTGCATACTTTTGTTTTTTCTGTTTGGAAGCCTGCTAACCCTTCTGCAGCCTTGGCTGGTTAAAGGCCAGACTCAGGACCCCAGGGGAAGACAAAGGATCCCCAGGCCCCTTTTGCAGGAGAGAAGAGATGTACCAGGGCTCTCTTCTTGTCCCAAAGATCTCTGGAGAAGAGGTTTTTTTTTTAACTTTTTGTGTATCACAGAATCTTTTGTCAGTCTGGTGAAGTATGTGCAGCCCTTTCTCAGGATGTTTTTAATGCACAAAACACATAGGATTACAAAGAAAATCAATTATATAGAAATAGGGAGTCTCAAAATGGAAAAAAAAGAAAGGAAGGAAGGAAGGAAGGAAGGAAGGAAGGAAGGAAGGAAGGAAG
>NW_027185852.1:401018-406521 GCF_028583685.1 Petaurus breviceps papuanus | reverse complement strand
GGAAGGAAGGAAGGAAGGAAGGAAGGAAGGAAGGAAGGAAGGAAGGAGGGAAGGAAGGAAAAGTCACCAAGGTCACAGATGCCAAGTTAAGAACCTCTGTCCTGTAGGGTATTATAACTCTTAGAAACCCTCCAAAAAGTCGTTGTTTCCATGGAATCTTTTACTTTTTGCTTCTAATGTTCTCAGGCTCACCCAGAGAGGAGGAATGAGCTAGGAAAGGGTCATGAACAAGACTTTTCCCAGCTATCTTGAATGGTGGGTGCTCTCTGGTCCTTAAGGAGTAACTGAGCTTGTCACAAAATCACTGAATTTCAGGGTTGGAAGGGACCCTGCCTGATGCTTGTCCCTATGATGTGCCCAGCAGGAGCTACCAACAAGGTGCTGGCCAGCAATGTTCAAGGAGAGGCAGCCCCCCCCGAGGTGGCCTAGCCCACTGTACCTCAGGAGAGTCTCATTATTATGAAGGGGTCGGCTCCCTTCCCGTACTTGAGGCTAAATTTGCATTGTGGCACCTTCTTCCCATTTCTCGGGAGGCCCAACAAAATGTGTCTAATTCCTCTTCCATGTGACAGTCCTAGGAAGAACTTAAGTATAGGAATACTTAAGGATGGCAGTTATTTTGGTCTCACCCCAGTGTTCTCTGAGATAGGTCCACCAGCCCATCCTCTTACAGCCCAAGGAGACATTGGCTATGGAGCCGACAGTGAAAAGTTCTCCACAGAAAATTCTCAGAAATGCAACTTCTGTGAAAATAACATCTTTAAACTTTAAAATTTCTCAAGTTCTTTAGTTTTTTTTTTCTGCTTCTGGATATATTTATTTCTTAAATATTCAAGATCAACAAGCATTCGTCTTTCCTCTTCTTCCTCCCAAACAGGGGGGAGGAGAGTAAAACCAAATCCTTTTGATGAATGACCTGGGGATGGGTGCCCCAGTTGCTGTATTGGCAGGTCATGGAATATTGTTGTACCACAGGAAACAAGGGAGAGGGCAGCTTGCTTCCTTCAGAGCCCTGTTTGTCGGGGAAATATAGTGAGGTGATGGAGAGGGGTGTCTACCGTCAGGGAGCCCAGAGGCCACCAGACAGGTGCAGAGCCAACACTGATGAAGGCAAGACAGACCAAGAGCTGCTGTTTTCCAGGGTAATCAGGGAAGGCTTTCCGGAGGAAGTACCGTACGGACCCCTCCTTTACTCAGAGGCTTTCCATGATCTAAATTGAGATTGTCTAGGCATTCATCATTCTTTCACCTGTCCATGTCTGGCCTTGTTTACTGTTACTCTTCCTGGGACTTTGGCTGCTCCCCACTTTTCTAAGCTTTCTTTCTGAGACAAGCCTTTATTTCAACAAGAAACCTGCTTTCCCCTGGTGTCTCACTCCCAGCTCTCAGGAAGCAGACATAGGCCAGAAGCTCACTTGGTACATTGTAAAGGGGTGATCTCAGCATTGGTGCACTCACTCAAGGCCATCTTGCTGAGCTATGCATGATGCATTACAGACACACCAAGGATAATTGAGCATTTTCTGCAACTGTGGCTTTTTATTCGATTTGGAGAATGTGTGTCCTCTTGCATTGGAAATATTTCAAAGGGACTTTGACCTAGACACAGGTACTCACTCAGAGCCCAGAGGGTTATACAGCTCCCCCCAGAATGGTGCCAAAGCTTTCACCATGTGTCCAGGACAGGACTCTTATGTCCTTTGGGAACAGCCAGGATCCTTTACCCTTCCCTGGGATGAGAGCACCTCTTCTTTGGAGGCATTCCATGTCCACAACCATTGTAACAGACAGAATGTGGGGGAAAAGTCAGAAGATACCTGTCATGTAGCATCAGGATGACTGGATTTAGAAAGTCAGAAGATAAAGGTCCAATTCCATCTCTTCATGCTGCCTTTAGACCTGGACCAAGTAACTTGACCACTCTGGGCCTTACTTACCTCATCTGTAAAATCGGATTGAGCTAAATGATTGCTAAGATCTGTTTCCTTCCTGATGACTAGAGGCACTGTATTCCAGTGCAAACTTAGAGGTCTGAATTTGAAGAGATGGACCTGGGTTCAAATCTAGTACCTTAACTTACAGCTTACAGCCATGACCTTAGGGAAGTTACTTGAATTCTCCAGGACTCAGTTTCCACATCTCTAAAATCAACAGGTTGGTTAACATGGCTTCTAAGGTCCCTTCTGCTACTAAATTTATGATCCCTTGGCAATGGTGGGCCTGGGTAATGGTGGGAAGCAGGGCATGGTATTTCTCAACACCAATATGTCTATCTATTAAGACAGTACTGATTTCAGGTAAGAGAATACATGAGTTCACCTTGCAAAGCCAGCCTCCCAGAGATAGATTTCAAGGTCCCAGTGGAGGTGGAGAGGGACAGTCATGAAGGGTGGGGGGTAGAAGCAACATGGCAGGAAGTGACAGAGTCTGCAGCCAGGCTGGCAATCTGCTTCTGAGGGGATGGTGAATGCCTCCCACCAGAGCCTGCTCTCCAATGGGGCAGCACACAAGGCTGAAGTGGGGAGGGGCAATGGGCAGCAAAGAGTTGGGGACAATGACCAGATTGGGAATCCAAGGACCTGGGTTCAAATTCCTGTATTTGGGCCTCTTTGGACAAGTCACTTAACTCTCTGAACTTCTGGTCCTTAATTATAAGATAAGGGGGGTTGGTCTAGATGACCTCTGACTTCATTTACAACTCTAATTCTGGGGTCATAGGATTGGGCAGATAGAAGCAAAACAGTGTGCTCTGAACTTTGTTGTCTCATTTAATCCTCCCAAGAAGCCTGGGAGGTATGTGATATCATGATCACATTTTACATTTAGGAAACTAAGACAGACATATGGTAAGTGACTTCCCCAAGGTCACACAGTTGTCAAGTATCTGAGGCTGAATTTGAACCTGACATCAGTCACAGAATTCTATCCACTGCCTCATGTAGCAGCTTCCTTGGAGGAATCAGGACAAGTCTAATGTAGGAATTGGCCTCTGAGCTGAGCTTCAAAGAAATGGGGGAATCTAAGAGCCAGGTGTGAGTCCAGTAGGCATTCCATGTCATCATGTGTGAGGGTCAAGCATGAGAGTGCTGGTCTACCTGGCAGCAAAGGGAATTAGTGAAAAGGAGTCTGTACAGGGAGGATGGCACTGGCTTGTACAATCTTTAAATGTCCCTTCCAGAAGCTGGTTTGATCCCAGAGTTATGGGGTCCTTGACAGAGTTTGTAAATTCTTGGCTTTGGATGCCAGTAGTCTTTCTATAAATACAGATTCCTTCTGATTGTTTTTTTTTCTATTGCTATTTGCATATTTAGATCTTCTGGTAACAAGTGAAAGACAAAAAAATTACAGACAATTTAGAAAAGCCAACTTCCCAATGACAAATGACAGATAATTAAAAAGACAAAGCTGCTAATAGCTAAAATAATTCTGTTTTCAAAGACCTGATGTTAACTAAATCAGAGGATGATTTTAGAAAGTGACAACTTAGAGCATAATCAATACAGGCTCACTTTTAGAAACCCATGGGTATTTGGGAGGTACATCAGGGACCTGTTTTCCTACAAGAGTTCCATGTTCCATGCATCCACAATCATGGGCCTAGAAACACAGGTCCAAAGTAGGTCCAGTGACCCCACTGAAAGCTGGGTTTTGTTGCATGGACATATTCATTAAATCTTTTTCATAAAAGTCCCTGATATAGGATCTACTTATACATTCCTATTAAACATATTTTCACATTAGTCATATTGTATACAAGAATAACAATGAATGGAAGGAATCGTGATAAAAAACAAAACCAAACAAACAAACAAAATACTCTCCTCTACCCTGCATTCAGACTCCATAGTACTTTCTCTAGATGTAGATGGCATTTTCTATCACAAGTTCTTTGGAATTATTTTAGGTCCTTGCATTGCTGAGAAGGGCTAATTTTGAAGGGATTATTCTCCTCAGTGAGTTTTTGAAATTCCTTTTCCATCTGGCAAATTCAACTTTTTAAGCTATTCTCCTCATTGGCTTTTTGGGCCTCTTTTACCATTTGAGTTAGTCTATTTTTTAAGGTATCATTTTCTTCAGTCAAGTGATGGACTCTCTTTTCATGATTTTCTTGCATCATTCTCATTTTTCTTCCCAATTTTTCCTCCACTTCTTTTACATGATTGTCAAAATCCTTCTTGAGCTCCTCCATGGCCTGTAAGCAGTTCATATTTTTTCTTGGAAGCTTTTGATGCAGGAGTTCTGATTTCATTGTCTTCCTCCCCTTCCATACTTTGATCCTTTTTGTCCCCAAAAAAGGACTCTATGGTCTGTTTGTGCTTCCTCTGCTTGCTCATATTGTCAGCCAATGACTTGACTTTTGAGCTCTTTCCCAGGTTAGAACTCTACTTCCAGAGTGGAGAGAGCTATCTCCCCAAATCACTGGGGTTTTCACAGTTTCCAGAGCTATGAGGAGGGTGCCCTCTCTACAGCCCCCACAAGCTCTGGCTCACTGGTCACACACCCCAGGACCACCACCCAAGACTGTGACCCAGATCCAAGCAGGTTAAAGCAAGAATGATTACCCTCTTAATGGTCACTTGGTCCCCCTACAATCTGCAGGCCAGGAGCTCTGGAGGCAGCCAGGCAGCAGCAGCTGCAGGCACCTCACCTCTGCCACTTCTCACCCTGGGGGAAGGGACCAGACCACACTCTTCCTTCACCCTTCCAACATAGTTCCCCACTGACCTTTTATTTTCTCTTTGGTGTTTATGGGTTGAGAAGTCTGGAAACCTCCATAGCTTTTAGTGATCCACTCTCCTGAAGTCTGCTCTGGCCCATCTGGGCTGCCCTGGGGCTGGAACTGAGGCTCACAGGGGACTGTTCTCATCTCCCAGTCTGGTGCAATAGTCCAGCCCTGTCTACCTGCCAGGCTGCCTTCAGCTGAAGATTTGTTCCTCTCTGTCATTTTGTGGGTTCTGTAGCTCTAAAGTTTTTTTAGTCACTTTTTTACATGTATTAGAAGTGATTGGAGTGGGAGCCACATGGAGGTCCTGTTTTTACTCTGCCATCTTGGCTCTGCCCCCAAGAACCGATGCAGAGTGAAGGGAGCAGAAGAAGCAGAAGTATTTATACTATAACAGCAACAATATAAAAACAAAAGCAGAATAAGAAAAACTTCAAAGTTTCATCTTCTTAAAGACCAACTTTTATCTTTAGACTTTCCACATAAATAGGCAAAAAACATGTCATCTTAACTAACAGCAACAAAAATATAATTTATAGGGGTGGCTAGGTGGTGCAGTGAATAGAGCACCAGCACTGGAGTCAGGAGGACCCAAGTTGAAATCCGGCCTCAGATACTGGACACACTTACTAGCCATGTGACCTTGGGCAAGTCACTTAACCCCAATTGCTCTCCAAAAAGCTATATATATATATATATATATATATATATATATATATATATATATATAATTTATAATTCAACTCAATAGTCATGCTAACTAAATGTTCTATATCTATT
>NW_027185852.1:348602-400918 GCF_028583685.1 Petaurus breviceps papuanus | reverse complement strand
ATATATATATATATATATATATATATATATATATATATATATATATATAATTTATAATTCAACTCAATCGTCATGCTAACTAAATGTTCTATATCTATCTATCAATCTTTCTGTCTGTCTACAATAGTCCCTAACTTAAGGAGCTTACATTTTATTGGGAGGCACACAACATGTAAACATATAAATTTTTTTTTAAATCATCAGAGTAAACACAATGGAATAGAGAGGAAATTGAAGGGGATAAGCATTTATCCAGTAACTCATACATGCCAGAGACTTTGCTAAATACTTTACAGATATGACCTCATTTGATCCTCACAAAAACTCTGCAAGGTAAGTTCTACTACTATCCCCATTGTACAGTTGAGGAAATTGAGGCAGAGAGAGGTTAAGTTACTTCTCCAGAGGCACATAACTAGGAAGTGTCTGAGGCTGTACTTAAACTGAGGTCCTCCTGACTCTAGGTCCATATTCTATCTACTCCTCAACTGAGCTGCCTCTAGGAAAGGCCTGGTTTAGGAAATTGAACTGATCCTTGAAGTAAACTAGTAACTTTTAGAGGTAAAAATGAGGTGAGATTGCATTCCAGGTATGGAAATATCTATAAGAGGCAGGAGATGGAAAAAAATATTTACTGAAAATGACAAATACACTGATTTTGCTGCAGCACAGAATTTATGAAGGGGAGCCATGGGCAGTGAGCCTAGGAAGGTAAATTGGGGCCAAGCAGAAGAGTGGCCAGCTATGGGGCATCATGGATAAGGTGGATTATCCCACCTCAAAGAGTTCATCTTCATGTGGAGACTCCACGCCATTACAATGCACAATCTACACTCAGTTGTAGAAGGGAAGTCACACACTTTTCTCCTGCTGGTGGTCATTGAGGGCCAAGTGGGCACCATGTTTTTGAAACTTCACTTCTAAGATCAATCCCTAACAATTAGCCCCATCTGATGGTTGAATTGGCTGCATTGGCAGCTTTTGTACCTTTGGATCTCATCAAGTCAAGCATGAATCACCACTTCTCAGGTGTGTGGTAGAGAGGCTTCCTCTTCTGCAAGAAGCATGTCTTTGTAACCACTGAGGTCCTTTCCACCTTTGCAAATATGTCATGGCAGGCAATATCACTCAGCAAATAATCAGCTCAGGAGCTAGATTCACCTGCCCATCTCACTATCTGAACAAACTGGGCTAGACACTTAATATTCCCCAAGCCTCAGTTTCTTCTTCTGTAAAATGAAAGGGTTAGCCTTTGAAGGCCCTCCTAGCTTTAGAGCTATGATTAGATGAACTCTGCCTCCCCATTAAAAAACAAAACACTTTTATAGAACATTTAAGTAATTTACCATTAATATAATTGTCCCTCACCACTATAAACAGAGAGAAAAAAATAAGCAGATGCCTTGTGACTCTATTGTTTACAGCCTTTATGACCTTTGCGATTCACTTAAACTTTCTGAGCCTCAGTTTCCTCATTTGTAAAATGAAGGGATTGGATTAGATGACCTCTAAAGCCCTTCCCATAGAGGAAGCTCATTGGTGCAATGGAAAGAGCCCCAAAGTGAAGAAAACCTGAGTTCAAATCCAACCTCAGACACAAGTTATGTGACCATGGGCAAGTCATTTAACCTGTCTGTGTCAACTTCCTCAGCTGTAGATAGGAATCATAACAGCACCTTCCTCACAGGGTTATTGTGAGGATCAAATGACATAATATTTGTAAAGTTCTTAGCACAATGCCTGGCACATAGTAGAAGCTTCATAAATGTTTGATCCCCTTCCCCCTTTCCTTTCCTCCTACTTACAAATCTATAACCCTATGCTCTTCCTGTATCCCTGTAAGAAATTGTCTCACCAGTTTTTTTCCTTCATAGTCTCACTGTGTGACAATAAGCAAGTCTCTTGATTTCTCTCTTCCTGACATTCGTCAATTGTAAAACAGAGGTCATCTTGTCTCTTCCTACCTCTTCTCAGTGACATTCTGAGCACCAAGAAAGGATACTAAGCAAGCAATTTGATCACTTCAGAGAAAGACAGACCCTAGCAAAATCTTATGTTATTCTTACTGAATGACACCAAATTACCTGAAAGTCTCTGAATGTGAGTCACTTACCAGCAAACTGGCAGATCTGTGGTTATTGGGGGGATCTCTTAGATTATTTTTATGACTTTCTATTCAACCATTTGGAGGGGAAAGGTTGTATGATTTCTGCACAGTATGGCCAGAAACAGCCTGTCTTCCAAACTGCCCTATTCCTTTGCAGCAAAGAAAAGTGTGAGAAGCTGGACTGAATTATTAGAACATTTTATCCCAGGATGGTCTGCAAATTAATCGCATTTGGGGGTGGCACTAAGCACATAAAGAACTGCAGTTTTAGGTCACTAAATCTCTTTTAATAGTTTTAACTATCCCTCCAAACCTTGTCAAAAGCAGACTTGGTACCCTAGATGAAATCATGTAGGGCATTATTGTCATTTGGTTCTTCTTTGTTGTGAGGGTGGAGGGAAATAGACAGACAGACAGAAACAGAGGCAGAGACAGAGAGAGGAGATTGTTTGCATCTGTGTAAAAGTTCCTTTAAAAATCTTAAAATAGCTGCCTTTCATTAAATCTACAGTGAGTTAAGGGTCTGAGGGTTATCAAGCAAACCCTTTCTTTTGAAAAGGGGCACTTGTTTAATACGCTTTTCCTGTCCATGGTCCTGAAAGACAGTCTTCTGGCAAGCCACCTGAACTCTGGGAATTTTAAAGGAGAGGATTGATTACAGGTTTCTTCTGATTCTTTTTTTCTGATTTTATCTTTTCCCTACTCCCAATGCATAGACAAATGAGCATGAAATTCTAAGCCTGCTTCTTTTGAGATGTGAGTGGCCTTAAGGGCAGACAATTTAATACTGAACTCATATTAACCTCTTTTGGGTTGACTTCAAATTCCTTCTTGGGAGCTTTTTGAATATGAGGCTTAAGGGCAGCTACTGGCCATGTGCATCCCTCAGTTCGGTAAGCACTGAAATAGCAACAATAGTATTTTTTTCAGCTTGTTCACTCGAGCTATGGCTTATTTTTTTCCTCTTCCTTTTTTTTTCTTCTAAAAGTAGAATTATTGTTTGTGAAAGGCACGAGATCGACGTGTCCAAAGAATAGCACCCAGTATTAGTCTCTTTGAATTCCTTATTTCTTTTGAAAATTGGGCTCAGGCACCACCTTATCCATTAAGCCTTCCCTGATCCACCAGCTGCTAGTCCCCTCCCACACAAAATTACCTGGTGCTTCAATTGAATATAACTTATATAGATGTGTTTATTCCCATGCTGCCTCCCAGATAGAATGGGAGAAGCTTGAAGACAGGGCCTGCCTTTTTCTTTATCTTTTTTTGTCTCCCCTCCCAACAGTCTCTACCACAGAACCCAGCATACAGTAGATATTTTATAAATGCTTGTTGAGTTTTTAAATTAGCATTTCTAGAATGATTTAGAAGTCATCTTAGGTAACATCAGCTGCATAAGGAATTTCTTGATCTTCCCAGCTTTTAGTCCATGCCCTCCTAAAAAAGAAGATTGTATCCATTTGTATGTATCTTATATTTGTTTATATATACATATGTGTTATTTTCTGAGAGAGTGTCAAGTTCCTTGAGCCAGGCCTGTTTCAATTATGTCATTTTCTCTGCAGTGGATAGCACAAGGTTAGGCACATAGTATTCCCTTAATAAATGCTTGTTAACTACTTGATTGATGAAAGAGTAGGGTCAACCTTAGCCAGATGTTCAGCAGCACTTCTCATTCTACCCAGCCACAGAGCTAAACGCAATTAGAATTTAGCTCCTTTGATAGGAAGAGAAGAGCTCCATAATTCAGCTACCATGGTTACTGTGTGGGAACCAAATGGGTGACTTTGAATGACCCATGGAGAACATCAGCCAGAGGCCTGCAGTTACTGTCAGAAGACCAGGATTCACAGATCTGCCTTTCACCTTCTGCATGAGTTTGAGTAAGTCACTTAACTTATGGGTGCTTCACATTCCAAATCTGCAAAATGAGATAGTAAGCTGAGGGTAGTAATCACTCCCTTGAATAGTCTATGGCACATTATGACACTATGTCCTAGGTAATTAGAAACAGGATTTTGCGTTTTCTCAGAAGTGAGCCTGTGAAGGAAAGAAAAGCTAATGTAAGAGAAAAAAAAAGGGGGGGGGGAGAAATTAATCACTTGCTTTTTTGTTTAATTTGTTTATTTTTATTTTTCACCATTCAATTCCACAAGATTTTGAGTTACAAATTTTCTCCCCATCTTTCCCCTACTCCCCACCCCAAATAGTGATTCTACTCAATACCCCTTCCCCAAATCTGCTCTCTCTTATATCCTCCCCCATCCCCCATCTGACTTTCTAGTAGGGCAAGATGGATTTCTATACTCCAGTGCCTATATATCTTATTTCCCAGTGGAATGTAAAAAATAGTAATAATATATGTATTTTTTAACATTTGTTTTTAAAACATTGATTTCCAGATTCTTTTCCTTCTTCCCTCATCACTCATCCCTACTGGGAGGAAAAGCAATTCAGTATAGGTTATACATGTGTAGTTACGCAAAATATTTTCATAGTAGATATATTGTGAAAGAATGACTATGTTTCCTTTATTCTATCCCACCCCCACTTATTCTATTTTCTACTTTGACTCTGTCATCTTCAAAAGTGTGTACTTCTTACTACCTCCCCCATCTGCCCTCTCTTCTATCATCTTTCCTCTTATCCCTCCCCCCTACTTTCCTGTAGGGTAAGATACTCAATTTAGAGTGTATGTTATTCCCCCCTTAAGCCAAATTCAATGAGAGTAAAGTTGACCCATTCCCTTTTGCCTTCCTATTCTTCCCCTCCATTGCAACCATTTCCTCTTGCCTCTTTTATATGAGGTAATTTACCCTATGAAATTACTCTCCCCATCTCCTCTCATTATATTGCTCTCTCACCTCTTAATTTTTTTTTAGATTCACCCCTTCCTATTCAACTGATCCTGTGCCTTCTGTCTATGTATTCATGTACACATATATACACACACTCACATATGTTTATATGCACATATACACTCCTATATAAACATAAATGAATACATATATATACACATATGTATAACCATCGACTATCCTCATACCTCAGTATGAGTCACATGAGTTCCAAATATAGTTTTACCATGTGGGAATTTAAATGTTTCAATTTTAATAAATACCTTATGACTTCTTTTCACTGTTTATCTTCTCATGTTTCTTGTATTTGAAAGTCAAATTTCCTATTTAACTTTGGTTTTTTCATCAAGAATGCTTGAAAGTCCCCTATTTCATTGAATGATCACATTTTCCCCTAAAACATTATACTCACTTTTGCTGGGTAGGTGATTCTTGGTTTTAATCCAAGTTCCTTTGACCTCCAGAATATCATATTCCAAGTCCTTTGATCCCTTAATGTAGAACTTGCTGGATCTTGTGTTATCCTGATTGTGTTTACACAGTAACTCAAATTGCTTCTTCCTGGATGCTTATAATATTTTCTCCGTGACATGGGAACTCTTGAATTTGGCTATAATATTCCTAGGAGTTTTCTTTTGGGCATCTTTTTCAAGAGGTGATTGGTGAATTCTTTCAATTTCTAGTTTGCCCTCAGGTTCTAAAACATCAGGGCAATTTTCCTTGAGAATTTCTTGAAGCATGATTTCTAGGTTCTTTTTTTTTTTTTGATCATGGCTTTCAGGTAGCCCAACAATTTTTAAATGATCTCTCCTGGATCTATTTTCCAGGTCAGTGGTTTTTCCAGTGAGATATTTCACATTGCCTCCTATTTTTTTCATTTTTTTGTATTATGTATTCATTTTATATTATTTTGATTTCTCATAAAGTCACTAGCTTCCATTTGCTCCAATCTAATTTTGAAGGAATTATTCTCTTTAGTGAGTTTTTGAAATTCCTTTTCCATCTGGCAAATTCAGCATTTTAAGGCATTCTTCTCCTCATTGGCTTTTTGAGTCTCTTTTGTCATTTGAGTTAGTCTATTTTTTAAGGTATTATTTTCTTCAGTAAGATTATTGACTCTCTTTTCATTATTTTCTTCCATCATTCTCATTTCTCTTCCTGCTTTTTCCTCCACTTCTCTTACTTGATTTTCAAAATCCTTCTTGAGCTCCTCCATGACCTGTAACCAATTTGTATTTTTCTTGGAAGCTTTTGATGAGGGATTTCTGTCTTCATTGTCTTCCTCCCCTTCCATGCTTTGATTCTTTTTGTCCCCAAAAAAGGATTGTATCGTCTGTTTGTGCTTCCTCTGCTTGATCACATTGCCAGTCAATTACTTGACTTTTGAACTCTTTACTGGTAGAACTCTGTTTCCAGAGAGGAGATTTTTGTCCCAAATTCCTGGCGTTTTCACAAATTTCAGAGGTCTGAGGAAGGCTCCCTATCTGCACTGGAAAACTGGCATTTCTCACCTCAGGGCCACCACCCAAGACAGCAACTCAGATCCAAGCAGGTTAAAGGAAGAGTGATTACCCTCTGAATGTTCTCTTGTTCCCCCTATGATCTTTAGGCCAGGAGCTCCTGAGGCAGCCATATGGCAGATTCTGCAGTCACCATGCCTCTGTTACCTCTTGCCCTGGGGACAGAGGCTGGACCGTGCCCTTCCTTTCCAACAGAGTTATACACTGACCTTTTACTTTCTTTTTGGTGTTAATGGGTTGAAAAGTATGGCAACTGCCACAGCTGCTTGTGTTTCACCCTCCTGAAATCTGTCTGGCCACTGCTGCCTCCCTGGGCCAAAACCCTGGGCTCACTTGGGGCTGGGCTGGACTCCCAGCTTGGTGCGATAGCCCCTTCTTGCTGGCCTGCCGGCCTGCCTTCAGCAGGAGATTTGTTTCCCTCTGTTGCTTTGTGTGTTCTGTAGCTCTAAAATTTGTTTGGTCACATTTTATAGGTATTTGAGGTGGTTTTGGGTAGAAGTCACTGAACTTTCTGCTTCTGCTCCACCATCTTGGTTCCACCCCCCTCACTTGCTTTTTTTTTTTTAGCGTTCAATTCACTATTGAAATTTTTTTCTCAAGTGCCCACCTTGAAACAATCCCTGAATTCACAGATCTTTGATCATCTACTGAGGGAAACTGTACATTGGCAATTAAATGCAAATCAGATACACAATTAATATAGTTATTCATTGCTGAATGAATAGCACTAAGAACCAAGGAATCGTGACAATGTGTGTTTGTGAGAGGACTTGAACTGATCTTTAGAAGGAACTAGAGCTTCCAAAATGTGGAAGTGATGAAGGAGAGAAAGCCAAACCTGTGTGATAATTGGTACAAAAGCAGAGAGAGGGGAGATGGAATAACTTAATAAGTATCAATCAAAAAATATCTGTTAAGCACCTACTATGTACCAAGCCCTGTACTAAGTACTGGGTGTATGAAAAGAGGCAAAAATACAATTCTTATTCTCAAGGAGCTTGCAATATAATACATAGCATGTGGGGAAATAATGTGTAATCATCCTGGAGAGATCTTTTGCATCCAGATTCTGAAGGGTTTTAAATGCCAAAGAGAGAAGGTAGAATTTTATCCTAGAGGCAGTGGGGAGTGAGGCATGGAAGTTCCTGGGAAATGAGAGGGTCAGACATTTTCTTTAGGAGCATCATTTTTGCACAATGAATATATAGGCCCCAGGGAGGCCATTCATGAGGTATTTTTTTTCAATATTCTGTTCAAAAGGTGATTTGCTAGATGAGGGAATAGAAAAAAAAATATGAATAAAGAAATGCTGTAAAGATTGAAGTTGTGAGATATGCCCACTGAGTGCCTATTGGGGGGGGGTGAGCAAGAGTGAAAAATCATGGATAATTCCTGGATGAATATGAGTTCCTGGGAGGTTGATAGTACAATAGTACAATGGATACACAATGGGGTGTGAGGTAGACGGATGAATGGAAAGAGAAAGAGAAAGTCAGTTTTGAATTTATTTTTGGAAATGCCTGTGGGCTATTCAGAGGCCTAGTGGACAATTGCAGGTGCAAACTGGAACACAGGAAAAAGATGAGGGGTGCAAATATGTTTATATATATGATGATCCATTTGAATAGAAATGGTGATTGAATTCATGCTAACTCATGAAAGCACAAGGAAAAAAGGTTGATGGAGAGGAAAAAAGACTCCACATAGCCCTAGAAGAAATCCCCCTGCCCCTCCCCCCGGAGATGGGGTGTGTATCTTGAAAAAGACACTAATAAGTTTTCATAGAACATATCTGGGGAGAACTGGGTGAAAGAATGGCCTGAAAATCCAAGGACAAGGGAGTACTCAATTGAGAGCAAGAAAAACAACTTCAAATGTTGCAGAGATCAAGAAAATTGGGCCTAGGAAAAGCATATTAGATTTGCCAAATGGAAATTTAATCTAGTGCCCCTTTCATAGGTGAAAAGTTGAGTTGCTACAAGTGGCAGAAAAAAGAATATTTTTCAAGGTGTCCATAGGACATTGTGGTAACTCACGACTTACATGGGAATGTGTTTAGAGTTCTAAAGGTTAATGTAGATAATCAGTTTGGAGACCATGGTGATATCGAATGAGAGTTTTTTGGTCTTGAGTTCTTGAGTTTTACCTCCTAAGCTAAAGATAAATTAGCAGCCAAGTCCCTATGATTGGAAGCATTTGAGTGGTTGAAAAGTCAGACACTGAAAAGGCATCAGGCATTGTCTGAAGGAAGCAACAGGACAGTAACAGCTTTGTTAGGAAAGCCTAAAGGGCTGTGCTGGAGACCTTTGCAAACTGACTAGAGGAAAACTGGGAGCTCATTGGAAGAGATGCATTTTTTGGCTGTTTCAGCTCATTGCCTTTCAGTGCTGCCAAGAGCTCAAGAGAAGGGAGTTGTCTCAAAGGAATGTGGTTGCTCTGTGCTACTTTCTCTGACTCGGAGAAGAAACAAAAGGGAAAACAGATGATTTGCTTCTGCATTCCTGTGTGTTCTGCTTTGCTAGAAGAGGAGGCTTGAGGCTGATTAGGAAAAAAATAGAATCTTCTTGAGAAGACCTAGCTGAGCTTGTCTAAAATTGCCCAGAGAGCCAACCTGAGGAAGTTGTGGTAAGTCCTGGAATCATATAAAAAGAGACTTAAAACTAATCTGACAAAGCAGAATATGCTTCTAATTGCATATTCGATAACCTTGGTAATTCTCTTAATTAAGGGAATTGCTTCTCACTGAAGAGTGACAACAGTTCTCTATAAGTCTTGTTGAAGATGGCTGCAGACAAACAAAAAAAAAAAAGACACTGTCACTGTATCATTGACTCAAGAGCAGAGCCAGAATGACTTTGTCCAGCAGAAGAGTCATGAAGGTCAAAGGCAGAGAAGCAGCCTCATGTGGACAGAGGACCAAGGACAGAGGCATGCAGTCCAGAGGTGTAACTTACCCTGAGCACATTCTGCCCCTCGTGTACTTACTGTAGTTTTTTGTAAGGGTGTGATAACTCTCCCCCATGGAAACTTTACGCATTGGGGAGAAAGTACTACTCAGATTTCTGGATAGATGATAATGTTTTAATTGTCCTTGCATTTTCCTTATGTTCAGCAACAGTGATATGATTTCCCTCGTTTTTGACTTAAATTAAATACATGTTTTGTGCTACCAAGTTAATGGTATAGTCATTGCATTGGACTGATGTTAGGTAAATGGAAACCACACTGGCAAAAGCTCAGTAGCTAAAATGGCAGACAGTAGGTGTATATGTCCCAAATGCACATACACACATAGCAGGTTTGTCCTTATGACTCCAGGATACTTTTGAATTATAGCAGCATGGAGGTCCCTCTCTGAGCCGATATCTGATAAGGCAAGAGTAGGGAGTGGACATGCCTTGTGAGTCCTACATTCATAATATCTTTCAGATGGAAATGTGGCAGTCGCAAGGTTGACATGGTTATATATCAAAGAAGGGATAATGATTAGAGGGAGAAGAGGTGTTGCCAAAACAGCCTATGACTTGGAATCACAGAGATTCTGAGTCAATCAGTCATTAACATGTATTAAAATACTTAGTGTAAAGCACTCAATGACAGTTTTCTTTTAAAAATAATTTTTCATATTCTTTTGTTTTTAAATTTTTAGTTCCAAATTCTCTCTCTTCCTCCCACGCCTCCTCATCCACTGAAAAGGCAGCCAAAATGATATTAATTATACATGCAAAATATTTCCATATTAGCCATATCCTCATCCCCCTACAAAAAGTATATATATATGTCAGTTTGCACTCAGAATTCATCAGTTCTCTCTCTGGAGATGGATAGCCTGTTTTAATCATGAGTCCTTTGGAAATATCTTGGATCATTGTGTTGATAAGAGTGGCCAAGTCTTTCATAGTTAATCACTATTACAATGTTGTTTTGACTGTGCACAATGATCTCCTGATTCTTCTGTCTTCACTTTGTATCAATTCATATTGGTCTTCCCATGTTGCTTCCCCTCACCCTTGAAAGCACTTTGCTTTGTCATTTTTTATGTTTCAATAGTATTCCATCATAATCATATTCTACAACTTGTTCAGCCATTCCCTAAATGGTGAGCATCCCCTCAATTTCCAGTTATTTGCCACCAGAAAAAGAGGTGCTATATATATATTTTTGTACCTCTATGTCTCCCCCCCCACTTTTTAAAATCCCTTTGGGATACAGACCTATAGTGGTATTGCTGAATCAAAGGATATGCACAGTTTTATAGTCCTTTGGGTATAGTTCCAAATTTTTCTCCATAATGATCGAACTAGTTCACAAATCCACCAATAGTTTTTTAGTGTACCTATTTTCCCTCATCCCGACCAGCATTTTTTATAACACTGATAGGTGTGAGATGGTACCCCAGAGCTGTTTTAATTTGAATTTTTCTGATCAATCATGATTTAGAGCATTTTTTTCATATGACTATAGAGCTTTCATTTATTTTTTTCTTCTGAAATATGCCTTTGACATTTATCAATTTGGAAATGACTTTTTTTTTATAAATTTGGCTCAGTTTCCTATATATTTAAGGAATGAGGCCTTTATCAGAGAAATTATGTATATATATATATATATATATATATAAAAGTATATATACATATTTTTTTATATCACTTCATGGCACCTCCTAGCAAAATGTAGTTTCCTTGATTATTTCAATTGGGTCTACTTTTGCTTTTGCTTTGTATGAGATAATAATTGCTTTTGTTGTTTAGTCATTTTCAGTCATATCTGACTCTTCATGGCCCTACTTGGGGTTTTCTGGAAAAAAAACACTTGGCATGGTTTGCCATTTCCTTCTCCAGCTCATTTGACACACGAGGAGACTAAGGCAAACAGCATTAAGTATTCCCAAAGTCATGCAACTAGTGTCTGAGACCAGATTTGAACTCACAAAGATGAGTTTTCTTGGTTCCAGACCCACCACTCTTTCAACTGAGCTACCCCTGCTTTTTTTTATTTCAGCTGAAGCATAATGAACTCTGCTCTAGCCCTTTATTTAACTATATTTGTCTTTCTGTTTAAAGTGTGTCTCTTATAAACAACATATTGTTGAATCCTGGATTCTGAGTCTTTCTTTTTTTTTTTTAGATCATCCCATCCTAATTGATTCCCACTCATGCCCTCTGCTTATGTCCTGTTGTTCAGTCATTTCAGTCAGGTCTGACACTTTGTGGCCCCTCTGAGGGTTTTCTTGGCAAAGATATTGGAATAGTTTGCCATTTCCTTCTCCAAAGAGGAACTGAGCAAACCAGGTTGAGTGACTTCCCCAGGGTGGCACAGCCAGTAAATATCTGAGGCCAGATTTTAATTCGGATCTTTTTGACTCCAGGCCTGGTGCTCTATCTATCCACTGAACCACCTACTTTAAACTCTGCCTGTGTCAATTCCTTCTAGCCTCCCTGATAATGATAAAGTTCTTAGGAACTGCACGGATCATCGTCCCACATGGTAATGTAAACACTTTAATTTCATCGAGTCCCTTATCATTACTCTTTCATGTTTACCCTTTTACGCTTCTCTTGACTCTTATGTTTGAAGGCCCACTTTTCTATTCATCTCTGAACTTTTCATCAGGAATGCTTGAAAATTCTCTACTTCAATAAATATCCATTTTTCCCCTGAAAGATCTTACTCAGTTTTGCTGGGTATGTGATTCTAGGTTGTAATTCTAGCTCTTTTGCCCTGCAGAATATCATATTCCCAGTCCTCTGATACTTTAATGTAGAATGTGCTAAATCTTGTGTTAACCTGACTGTGGCGCACAATCCATGAATTGTTTGTTTGTTTGTTTGTTTGTTTCCTGGGTGTTTACAATATTTTATCCATTGGTGAGGTAGCTCCAGAATTTGACTATAATATTCCTCGGAGTTTCCATTTTGGGATATCTTTCATGAGGTTTCTTTCAATTTCTTTCAATCATGAGAGTCTTTCCATTTCTGTTTTGCACCCTGGGTGAAAGATATCAGGGAAGTTTTCCTTGATAATTTCTTGAACTATGACATCTAGAATATTTGTAATCATAACTTTTAGGTAGTCCAAGTCAGTTGTTTTCCAATGAAATATTTCACATTTTCTTCTCTTTTCCATTCTTTTGATTTTGTTTTATTGTTTATTGATGTCTCGTGGAGTCATTAGTTTCCAGTTATCCAATTCTAATTTTTAAGGAATTATTTTCTGGAGTGATCATTTTTGCTTCTTTTTTTCATTTGGCCCAATTCTGCTTTTTTTTTTAAGGAATTCTGTTCCTCAGTAAAACTTTGGGCTCCTTTTACTAATAGTAAACAAGTAACAAGCCACTTTTTTGATAAGATGTTATTTTCTTTACTATATTTTTGTGCCTCTTTTACCAAGTAGTTTATTCCCTTTCCATGCATATCTACATACATATATATATATATATATACACATATATATATACATATACGTTTTACTTTTGCCTCACTCCTATTTATTTTTTTCAATTTTTCCCTACAACTCCTCTCTGTCTTTAACTCTTCCAGGAATTCTTGTTCAGTTTGTGTTCAACTTTTCTTGAGCTTTATGTTGAATTTTGACTTTATTCACCTAGGATGGGAGGCACAACCCCCAACTTCAGGCTTTTACATGCTGCTGTTTTGAGAGCTAGTTCTGGAGTTCTTCAAGTTTTTGGTGTTTCCAAGGTGATATGATTCTGTGAGAAGTGTGGTCATTGCTCTGCTGGTCTGAACTATTTTCTTTATTCAAAAAGGGCCCCTGCAGTCAGAAATACTAGTGTATCTTTTGGTGCCAGACCTGTGACCAGGTCCCCTGGTCTCCTGCATCCAGAAGAACTTTTGCTCCTTTCTGCCTTGGAACAGCATCAGGGACCCTGCTCCCTTGTGATCAATCAGAAGCCTCCCACTCCAGCCCAGAACTGGGACCCAGAACCATGTAGGGGTAAGAGTTGTCAATCAGCACAAGCTGCACCCAGTGCCAGCAAAGGGTCCCCTTCAATCTTTTTCTTATCAGTTGTCTGACCCCTTTACTGACTCTGGGCTAAACACTCCTGAAGCTGCTGCTGCCACAGCTTCCTGCAAGCCCCACAGCTGGTGCTGTCTCCATGTGTGCTATGAGCTGGTGGCTACCCCAGTGTCACAGACCTCTCCTGCCAACCACTAAGTTGTCTTAGGCTGGAAAAAAAGTGTCTCCCTCTGACCTTGTGTTGACTGTGCTGCTCGAAAATATGTTTCACTACATGACTCTGGAGTTGTTTGGAAGGGAATGGTGAGAGAGCTCTGCTGGGGTGCTGCCTCTAATCTGCCATCTTTACTCTAGGACAAGGTTTTCTAGTGATAGGGCAGGTGGATGTTACACCTTCCTCAGTACTAAGAAGGATGGAGCTGCAGGCTCTAGCTAGTAGCTAATCTGATGATCATTTCCTGAGGGAGAGTTTGATGGGAGCAATATTCAGTAGCTTGGAAGTTAGTCAGAGACCTTTCTTATCTAGATACAGATTTTAGTCTGAATATTTTCTAAGTACCCTCTTCATAAGAGGGAAGTGGCAAAGATCAGAGTTTAGATTGAAAGAGCTCTATGGTACTGATCAGGCAGAGTCAAGATGGCGGATTAAAAGCAGGACCTCCACTGGGCTCCAGCTTCCACCTTCCCCAATCCATGTAAAAAGGGGACTCTGAACAAACTTTTGAGCTGCAGAACCCACAAAATGACACAGAGAAGCTAACCTCCCACTGAGGACAGCCCAGCAAGCCGGCAGGAATCGGTTAGCATAACAGGTGAGCCCAGGCCCCGTGAGCCAGAGGTTTTAGCCCCAGGGAAAGTCTGACCAGCCAACAGCAGGAGGGACTCCATATCAGCAGCACCTCTGGCCGTTTCCAGATTTATCAACACATAGATGTGAAGGACAAAGTGAGAGGTTAGTGCAGTTTGGACTTTGGGATGCAGTAAGTGGGAGTGCGGGGCTTTTGCTCCCGGGGCGAGAAGCCGCTGAGACACCAGCACAGCCAGCCAGCACCACGTGGCAGCTTCAGCTCCTGGCCTGCAGAGTGTAGGGGGACCAAGCACCAGTCTAAGGGGTAATCACTCTTGCTTTAACCTTCTTGGATCTGGATTGCAGTCTAGGGTGTAGGTACTGGGGTGTGTGTCCAGCTTGCCAGAGCATGTGGAGACCTCAGAGAGGGCATCATCTAATACCTCTGGCATCTGAGAAAACCCCAGCGTTTGGGATGAAAGCTCCCCTGTCTGCTTGCAAAGTCCTACTGTGGCAAAAAGCCCAGGGGTCAAGTGACAGAGGGGCGACATGACCAGGAAAAGGAAACAAAGCAGACAGAAGATTCTAACGTTAGACTCCTATTTTGGGGACCAAAAGGAGCAAAGCATGGAACAGGAGGAAGACAGTGAAGTCAGAACTCCTGCACCAAAAGCTTCAAAGGAAAATATGAGCTGGTTACAGGCCATAGAGAACCTTAAGAAGCAGATAAGAGAAGTGGAGGAAAATTGGAAAGAGAAATGAGAACGATGCAAGAAAATTAAGAAATGAGAGTCAACAGTCTGACTGAGGAAAATAACAGCTTAAATCATAGACTAACTCAAATGGCAAAAGAGGCTCAAAAAGGCAATGAGAAGAGGATTGCCTTAAAGAGCCAAATTTTTCAAATAGAAAAAGAATCTCAAAAGCTCAATGAGGAGAATCATTGCTTCAGCATTAGATTGGAGCAAATGGAAGCTAATGACTTTATGAGAAATGAAGATGCTGTTGAACAGATCCAAACAAATGAAAGAATAGAAGGCAATGTGAAATATCTCATGGGAAAAACCACTGACCTGGAAAATAGATCCAGGAGAGATAATTTAAAAATTATTGGACTACCTGAAAGCCATGATCAAAGTAAGAACCTAGAAATCATCCTCCAGGAAGTTCTCAAAGAAAACTGCCCTGAAGTTTTAGAACCAGAGGACAAAATAGAGGTAGGTTGAAAGAATCCACCAATCACCTCCTGAAAAAGATCCCAAAAAGAAAACTCCTAGGAATATTATAGCCAGGTTCCAGAGTTCCCAGATTAAGGAGAGAATATTACAAGCAGCCAGCATAAACAATTTGAATATTGTGGAAACACAAACAGGATAACCCAGGATCTGGCAGCTCCTACATTGAGGGATTGAGGGCTTGGAATATGATATTCCAGAGGGCAAAGGAGCTGGGATTAAAACCAAGAATCACCTACCCAGCAAAACTGAGTATCATCTTTCAGGGCAAAATATGGTCTTTTAGTGGAATAGAGGACTTTCAAGCATTATTGCTGAAAAAAGAGAGTTGAATAGAAAATTTGACATTCAGATACAAGAAACAAGAGAAGCATGAGAAGGTAAACAGGGAAAAGAAATCATAAGGAACTTATCAAAGTTGAACTATTAACATTCCTACATGGAAAAATAGTAATTGTATCTTATGAATCTTTTCTCAGTATGAAAATAGTTGAAGGGAATATATATATATATATATGTCTATATATGAGGGTATGCGGGCATATGAATACATATGTGAATGTGTGTATATATATGTACAGGTATACATAGATAGAGGGCACAGGACCAATTTAACAGGAAGGGATGATACTTAAAAGGTGAAATTAAGAGGTGAGAGAGGAATATAATGAGAGGAGATGGGGAGAGACAGAATGGGGTAAACTATCTCATATAGAAGGGCAAGGGAAATTGGTTACAATGGAGAGGAAGAATAGGAAGGCAAAAGGAAATGGGTAAACGTTATTCCCATTGAATTTGGCTTGAGGAGGGAAGGAAATACACACTAAATAAGGTATCTCACCCTACGGGAGAGTGGGGGGAAGGGGATGAGGGAGGAATTTATTGAAGGAAGGGAGGGCAGGCTGGGGGGGAGGGAAGTTGGAAGCACTCACTTTTGAAAAGGGCTGGGATCAAAGTAGAGAATAGAACAAGTGGGAGATGGGATAGGAGGGAGGAAAATATAGTCAGTCCTTTACAATATATCTACTATGTTATTGTTTTGCATTAGCCACACATGTAAAACCTATACTGAACTGCTTATCTCCCTAGGAAGGGTGGGGGACAAGGGAGGAAGGGAATGAATCTGGAATTCAAAGATTTAACATCAAATATTTAAATATATATACATATATGTATATATATATATATATATATATATATTTAATTATTATTAATACTATTTTACATGTAATGGGGAAATAAGATATACAGGCACTGGGCCATAGAAATCCACCATGCCCTACTGGAAAAGTCGAAAGGGGTATGGGAGAAAATATGGGAGAGAACAGATTGGAGGAGGGGATATCCTGTGGGTCTGCTATTTTGAGGGTGGTGGATAGGGGAAAAATGAGGAGAAAATTTGTAACTCAAAATCTGGCAGAAATGAATGATGTAAATCAGAAGTTAATAAAGCATTTGAAAAATGAAAAAAAAGAAAACTGATGAACTCTGAGTACAAACTGAAGTATAGTTTTCTCACTTTTCTTACTTTTCTTGCTTTTTTGGGGGGAGAAGTATGTCTAATATGGAAATATGTTCTGTGTGATTTCATATGTATAATTGATATCATATCGCTTGCCTTCTCAGTGGGTGGTTGGGGGACAGTAGGGGGAGAATTTAGAACTCATTTTTTTTAAAGAATGTTAAAAATATATAATAAATATAAAAAAGAAAAAAAAACAGAAAAAAAAGAAAGAGCTCTGCATCTGATACCACTTCTGGGGCTGTATCCCAAAGAGATCATAGAAGTGGGAAAGGGCCTCCATGTACAAAAATATTCATAGCAGCTCTATTTGTGGTGGTAATGAATTGGATATCAAAGGGGCACCCATCCATTGGGGAATGGCTGAACAAGTTGTGGTATAGGAATGTCATGGAATACTATTGTGCTATAAGAAGTGAGGAGTGAGTAGAGCACTGGCCCTGGAGTCAGGAGGACCTGAGTTCAAATTTGGCCTCAGACACTTGACACACTTACTAGCTGTGTGACCTTGGGCAAGTCACTTAACCCCAATTGCCCTGCCTTACCCTCCAAAAAAAAAAAAAGAGAAAAGAGAAGCAGATGGATTTCAAAAAAAAAAAAAAACAACTGGAGAGACTTATATAACCTGATGCTGAGTGAGGAGAACTTTGTACACAATGACAGACACATCATGTCTGTGATGACTAACTTTGACGGACTGGGCTCCTCTCAGCAATACAAGGTTAGAAGACAGCTCCAAAACCTCATGATGGAAAGGGCATCCACATTCAGAGAAAGAACTACAGAGTCTGAATGCAGATGGAAGCGAACCACCTGCTCTCTCTCTCTCTTTTCTGTTTTGTTTCACTCCTTTCTCGTTGTTGACTCTGTTGGTTATAATCCTTCTTTACAATGTGACTAATGTTAAATGTAAAAGTATTTGTAGATCCTATATTGACTGCATGCCGCAGTGGGGGGGGGGGAAGGAGATGGAGGGGGAGAAAATTGGAACTGAATGTTGTGATCTAAAGTTAAACGAATAAATTAAAATTTTAAAACAGAAGAAAAAGCCCCGTGTCTGAGCCTAGTTACAGATTTTTATGTTGTAGGGCCTTTAAGAATGCAGTCAACCAATTATCAAACACTTATTAAACACCTACTGTTTGCCACATACTATGCTACAACTTAGTCAAATTGGTTGAAAGAAGAAGACAGACCGTGCTGAGCTTACAACCAAAGAATAATAGACTCTGAGAGTAAGAGAGAAATCTAAACATTTTCTTTTTGTTCAAAGTCAGACTCAGCAAGGCTATGGGAAAAGTGTGATGACCTTTCAGTAAGAAGCACTTCCCTTAATCCAGAGAAGTGCCAGGTTCTTCAAGATATAAATAACAATGGATTCTTCTGATTGTTGTGTTCAATCCATTTACTGCACAGATAAGAAAAATGAGGACTTAAGAAACTGAGTGACCAGCCCAAGGTCATGCAGCTCAGGAAGGGCAGAATGCCTTGGGAGTGTCATGGTGTTCTAAATTCCTGCTGCTTCCTGGTCACTGGGCCCAGAACGATGTCAGCCAATCCCTTTAGATTGGAGGGATGGATTTTCATTCTCACAGGAAACATCTTCGTTTTCTAACCTGCAGCATTTCTGTGCCTGACTGGAATATTTTTGCATTTGATTAATATTTTCATTTGTCTTTTGATGTGATCTCAAAATAATTTAGCTTGTCATAGTCAAGTAATCAAATTACTGGGATACCCCGCCCCCTCAATAAGAGAACAGAGGAACTGAAATAAGATTCATGTGAGCGTGAAGAGGCATGACCACATCATCTGAACCCATAGCACTGTTTGGTTTTCTATGAGGCCCGACTCTGGAAGCCAGTGACAGGTGACAGCACCCACCTCATCTGAATCTGGAAAGACTTGGGCTCTTTCTGTGAACCTCCCCTCCCCCTCCACATGACTAATGCTCTCTGCTTTTGTGTTGCGTTCCTCATAATTGCCAGGAGTCGCCATTTATCACATGAGATGAAGCTTATTAATGCATTTATTCTTAACTGCTCTTAATTCTTTTTAATTATCATTAAGAGTTATTATAATTTTATTCAAATAAGAAATTAGTTATTTTATTCACCTTTGTAATTGTCAAAAAAAATGTTCAACATAAAAGGATTGGAGGACAGTGATTTGTCTCGGGAGATTTTCTATCCTTGTTGAAAATGGAGATGACAATTGTGCCCAGCTCACAGGGCTGTGATGGAGACACAGAGATAAAACATATAAAGTACATGGAAAACCTGAAAGCACCACATGATGCTACCAATTAGCATTAGTATTTATTCCCTCTCTTGGAATTAATTCTTTTTGAGACTTGGGTCAAGTGACAACTTACAAGGGAAGTCTTTCTTCATCCCTACTGTGATGATAGTTTCCTCCAACCCCAAAAATGACTTCATAGTTACTGCGTTTGCATTTGGATTGTCTGTCTATATGCATGTCTGGTTTTCATTATAAACTCCTTAAGGGAATTTGATTTTGTCTTTGTATTCAAGTTGTACATAGTAGATGTTAGAAAATATTTTTTGAATAGAATGGAATTGAATCAAATTCAGTAGGAGTAGAATACAATATAGTAGGAGTAGAATAAAATGGGATAGGACGGGCTGGGATAAGGTAGGATGGGCAAGAATGGAACAGGGCATGATGAAAATTAAGCATTTGAGTGCCAAGATTCAACAGACATAATCTGAACCCGAATAGCCTCCAAGAACGCTGTTTGCCCTCCCATGCGATGTATTATCAGAAAGAGTGCTGCTTGTACCCATCCACATGGTCCAACTCAGTTTTAATATTTTTCCTATTTTATTGTGAGCTTAACTGAAACATTTCCATAAAAGGAGCATTAAAAGGATTACATATGAAAACATTTGTTGCTATTATATATGCTTGTTTTTGCACATTTATTACATTTAACATAATGGTACCAACATTGCCTCACTTGCCTTTGTCCCCTTTTGCACTTATTTCAGTTTGTCTTCTGTGTATTTTTATAAGTTGTGTTAATATTTTTTTCTTTTTCATTTTTTCTTTCATTGCTATGATTGCCTCTTTACTGTCCCACAGTTTGCCCTTCAATACCAAAAAGCAAAAGTATTATCTTACAATAAATTAACATAAAACAAAATCTGTTATATCTGGCAATGTATGTCTCCTTCTGCACTTGTAGTAAATCATTTCTCCACCGAGAGGGAACATGATCCTTTATCACTTTTCAGACTAATAATTGGTCATTGATGATCAGAGCTTAAGTCTTTCAAAGCTATTTTCCTTTAGATTAATGTGATGATTATGTGAATTGACCTCCTGGTTCTGCAGATTTCACTCTGCATCAGTTCACACAAGATTTCCCAAGTTTCTCTGAGCCCATGGCATAATTTTTCATCACATTTAGCAAAATTTATTCCACCTTCCCCTATGAATGAGCACCAACCTTGTTTGTAGCTCTTGACTGCTAGAAAAAGAGCTTCTCTAAATGGTTTTTGTCAGTGGCTCCTTTACCTTTTTCTTTGATTTCTTCCAGGTTTTATAACTAATAATAGCACTTCCAAATTAATGGGTATGCAGAGCTTAGTGACATTTGGGACATGTCGCCTAAATGCTTTTGAGAAAATTTGGACCAATTCACTGCTCCAACTTCAGTGGATAAATCTTCCTTTCCTCCCATAGTTCCTCCAGCAAATGTAATTTTCCTCTTTTGTCTCCTTTGTCTATATGATTGGGGTGATATTGAAATTCAGAGGTTTGTTTTAATTTTCATATTGATTATTAAGTTATTTGGATCACATTAATATTTTCACACTTGACCATTCAGTGAACATGTTAAACATATGAATGATAGCATGAAATTAGCCTCTTATAGAAATACTTCATTGAATTTAAAAAAGAGCCCTTGTTACATTTGTGCTATAGACTGACCTTTCTGAAAATGGCTATATCTGCTTGGTCCAAATGTGGATCATTGCTCAAAAATATTCAAAACCATTATGACTATTTGTTTTGATTCAAGATTAGTAGAGTCAATAAGCTTCTACCAAAGTGGGGATGAGTTGTCTTCCCTTCTTGTGATTTTCCAAGACACAAGACGATGAAATGCTTCCGAATGTCTTCTAATGGACTACATGGCATGTCTCCTTTTCTTGGAACAAGTTAGGGGTTCTTGATATTGTCAATCAACCACTCAATAACATTGATTAAATATTTACTATGTGCAGGCACTGTTCTAAGTGTTGATACAGTGTTGGTAATAGCCATCTTTCAAAAGGTGAATAACCTATGGATCTCTATGGATTTGAACCAGAAAATTCCATTTTTAATAGGGACTCCCTCCAATAACAGGAGGTAGCTAGGTTCTGTCTAGATTAGAAAATAGAGCTCTGGATCTTGGGTCAGGAAAATTTCAATTCAAATCCAGTTTCAGCCATTACCTAATAGACTGCCCTGGGAAAGCCTCTTGACCATTGTCTGCCTTAGTTTTCTAATCTGTTAAATGGAGGTAATAATAGCACTTGCTTTCCAGTATTGTTATAAGGTTTAAATCAGTTAATAATTGTAAAATTCTTCTCAAGCATCAAAATGCTATATTCTTATTCTAATTATTAGTACTGTCACTTAGATTGTATTAAATCCATTCCCTCTCATTCTAGGTGTCTCTTGACTAGGTGCTCACATAGATCGTTCCTAATGGGTCCGTTGAACATTCTGGGACCTTCCTCCCATTCTCTTGGCATAATAAGGATATCATTGCAGACATGGGCTATCCTTTGACCTATTCTAAAGATTGATTGATTCCGTAGTATTTCCAGTCATTGGTCACTGGCCTAGAAACCCCCATTTACAGTTCTGAAAACTAAGTTAATTATCTCCAGTAGTCTAACAAAGATGTGATTCTTCATACCCTTTCCTTGAAGTTTTCTGTCATTCTGCTATTACCACTTCAGAAGTGGACAGGGCCTCAGAGTACCAAGGGCCATTTTGCAAATGGGAAGAGTTTGCCAAATGAGCTCTCTAATACGGACACCATTGGAAAAGCAACTATGTGATTATTAGAGTCGTTGCAGCTTTTTTACTTGTGCACCATCATTCTCATTTCTAGATGGGCTTCAGATTTTGAATTTAGTGTGTTTGAATTATATTGTTTACATGGCTTCTCTTTCATGATCTTCACTGTAAATTAAATCATTTATAATAGCTTTTTGGAGTCACTACATTAATTTTCATTAGTGTCTATGGATATCTTCCCTCCTAAGTGGCATTTTGGAAAAGGGAAAAGCCATTTCTGCTGCCTGGGTATGATGAGCACTTTTCTACTGCATCCCAGGAAGGGCATTGCTTTTAACCAGCTGAGTGTGCTTAGTGTAGATTTGAGCAGGTGCATATGTGTGTATATGCATAATATGAATCATTCCCCAAGATTAATGGGGGCCAAAGTATCTTAGCTTGGTTGCGTTCAATTTTTAGAGAGATAGCATGGTACAGTCTAAACGTTCACTGGAAAGGTCACTTACTCTGGAGTGAAGATAGCCTTTGTTCAAATTTAACCTACGAATGGGTACATGATTTAGATAGAAAGGGTGAAAAAAACATAAGAAATAGAGAATCAAAGGAGAAATTACTTCTCAAACTGTCAAAAGAGGAAGAGTTTGCAATCAAACAAGAGAGAGAGAATTCTATAGGAGATAAAATGAACAATTTTGATTAAATATAATTTAAAACTTTTTGTTCTAACAAAACCAATTCCACCAAAATTAGGAGAAACACAAAATTGAGAAGAGGAAGAACTTTGCAGAATATTCACGTGATAAAGGCTTCATTTCTATGTATGTAGGGACCAGATCATATTTCTTTTAAAAAAAGGCACCATTCCCCATTTGAAATGATCAAAGATAAGAACAGGCATGTTTCAGAGGAAGACATTCAAGTAATCAATAGTCACATGGAAAAAATATTCTAAATCACTAAAAATTAGAGAAATATAAATTAAAACAATTTGGAAGTACCACCTCACACCCATTAGATTGGCAAAAACAAAAAAAAAATATGGAAAACAACACATGCAGAAGAAACAATGAAAAAATAGTTATATTAATATACTTTTGGTGAAACTGTGAACTGATCCAACCATTTCTGCAAAGCAATTTGGAAATATTCCCCAAAAGCTACTAAGCTGTTAATGCCCTTTGACCCAGAAATACCAATACAAGATCTATACCCCTCAAAATGATTTTAAAAAAGAGAGTGGCCCCATATGTACACAAGTATTCATAATATCATTATATATAGTAGCTCTTTATGCAGTGACCAAGAACTGGAAGTTGAAGGGATACCCACCAATTGAAGAACGATGAAATAAATTATACTGTATGAATGCAATGGCATGCTATTGTGCAATAAGAAATAATTAAAGGTATGGTTTCTGAGAAGCAAGACTTCTATGAAGTAATGTGAAGTGAGGAGAACCAGAGAAATTTATATGAAAATAGTATTTTAAAGACACACAAACTGGAAAGACTTAAAAAGATAGCTCAACACAGTGAAAAACCACAGTTCCCAAGAACTCATGATAAAACCTATTACCTTCCCCCAGAAAGAGAGTTGGTGGATTCAGTGTGCAGATTTAGGGATATTATTTTGTTTGTTTTTTTTTTTGGGGGGGATACATGGCCAATATGGATATTTGTTTTGCTTTCTATACATTTGTAATAGATTTTATTTTCTTGCTTTCTCCGAGTAAGACAGGAAAGTATAAAGGGGAAAATGGATCTGAAGATAAAATTCTACTTAAAAAAGAAATTTAACCTTTGACACCTCCTACCTGTGTAACCTTCGAAGACTTGCTTAATCTCCTTGAGCCCAGCATTCCTTTACCTCATCTATAAACGAAGGGCTGGATTAGATGGCATTCTTTCCAACTTTATTTCTATGGTTCTTGATTGAAGGCAAGTAGATGGTGCAGTGGAGAGAGCTCTGGAAATTATCTGAGTTCACGTTTTGCCTCAGATCTTTACTTGGTAGGTGATGGTAGGCAAGTCCTTTAACCTTCACCTGCCTCAGTTTCCTCATAAGAAAAATGGGAATAATAATAGAATCTAATATCAGGGATATAGCATGATCCGATGTGTTTTTTCAAACCTTAAAATGCCACACAGACACTACCAATTTTTATTCTGTGGGTAATGGTTTATAGTCATATCATTGAAGAAAGCTGAGAGACCATGTAGTCCTCCCTCCTCAATTTACAGATAGGGAAACAGAGTCATAGGTAGTAGAAGTGACTTGCTTAAGATCATACAGGGAGGAAGAATCCAAAGTAGAATTTAAACATGAGACCTCTAACGGTGCAGTTAGTGCTCTTGTCGCTAGCAGTACCATACCTCGATGAGTCAGAGGAGCTGGTTTCGAATTCTGACTCTGCTGGTAGCAAATTCAACATCTAATACATATTATATATGTAACACTGGGCAAGTTACTTATCCAGTTCCTCATGTCTAAAATGAGGAGGGTGTATTGGATGACCTTTGAGTCTGAGGGCCTTTCTAATCAATCAATATGAATTTGTTAATCACATACCATGTGCCAGGGACTGCCAAGTACTGGGGAAACAAACACAAAAATGAAAAAGTTCCTGCCCTCAAGGAAATCACATTCTCTAAAGGGAGACAGTGTGTAACACATATGTAACAAAATATAAAAATACAAAATATATAGCAAATATGTCAACTGAAGAAATATAAGGTAATTGAGGGAGGAGGTGAGCCAATCAATCAGCTTAGAAGATGAGGAAAGGCCTCGGGTAGGTGGAAGTGCTGAAAGTTACAGCTATGAATCTGTGATCTGGAAATCACTAGAATGCAAGTTCCTTGAAAGCAGGTACTATTTTGCTTTTAAAATTTCTTAACACAATGCTCAACACTGTTCTTTGCACATAGTGCTTAATACTTTAATACCCCATTTATTTACCAACTAGTTCAATCTTAAATTGAAGCGAATTATGGGTACCCTCTCTGTATTTTCATGTTTATTTTCTGACACAGAAAGCATGATTACCATCTGTCTGGGAATGTTGCCTGAATTCCACCAGAACCTAGAAGAGTCAACAGAGTAGTTAAGTGTGTGCCATCTCCGGGATTGTCCTTCCCATTTCCCTACCATTCTGTACTTGTTATGTCTGGAGATTGAGCAGTGACACCGACATTGGCATTGATGCTGACACTGACTGATACTGATGCTGACATTGATGTTGGTGCTAAAGATATTGGCAGACACTGACGCTGATGATGCCACTGGCAGATACTGATATTGACACTAGCATTGTCAGACAGCGATGCTGATGCTGACACTGATATTGACAGTAGTGACACTGACACTGGCAGACATTGACTTTGATGCTGACAGTGATATTGACACTATTGACACTGGCAGACACTGACACTGATGATGCCACTGGAAGATACTGACATTGACACTGACTTTGGTAGGCAATGATGCTGATGCTGACACTAATATTGACAGTAATAACATTGACATTGGCAGAAATTGACTTTGATGCTGATAGTGATATTGACACAGATACCGACATTGACACTGACATTGGCAAACACTGATGCTGACATTGACACTGACATCGGCAGGCAACAATATTGATGCTGACATTGCTATTGACAGTATTGACACTGACACTGGCAGACACTGACACTGGCAAACACCGATGCTGACATAGACACTGACTCTGACAGGTGCCTGACTTGTCCTGACTCAGGACAGATTTGTATTCAGTGATGGCATTGGATAAATCTATTTTTTTTCTTTCCAGTACAGTTTTGTCGATGTCTCTCATTTTATAAGAATGGGTTTTGATACTCTCGGTGAGGGATCTTTTCCTTCCTCTTTGATGTTATAAAAAGGTAGGCCTTCATTCATGAGATGAGAAAGGCTCCTAGCCTTTGCATATCTCTATTTTCTTCACTCATTTATCTTACCCTTAGGCACTTTCTTCTGTCTGCTTTGGAAAGAAGTGATGGAGGATGGGCAACCAGTGGAGGAGAATCACATTTGGAAATGTAACTAAGCCTGGACATACCTCACTGTTGCTTTTTCTAAGTGTCTTTCCTTTCTCCTTAGGGAGGAGAAATAGCATATTTCTCCTCATTTAGAACAGATGCAAATATTATGACTTCTTTGGATCACTCTGACCTTGCCTCTTTTGAAGTGACAATTTATTTACCTTTAGCATAAAGCAACCTTCTGATTTCAAGTAAAAACAACTTCAAACAACAGGCTCCTGGGGAACTGAGGGTAGATAGTTAATAGTGTTTTTTTTTCAGCAGTATTTGACTAAGTTAAATTTAAATAATTTGAAAACCAAGAGAGTGGATTTCTCTTAACATATATTATAACATTGCTATTAGAAATGTCACTTTCTCTCTGAAACAGAGTAATGGGAGGAAATTTGATATCTCCTGTCTAGTAGGTTCTTACTGTTTCCAGTGACTTCCCTTTGGCATTTTCTTTTCTTTTTTCCTTCATTTTTCCTTTCCTTTCTTTTTGCCCCTAGCATTTAGTACAGTTTATGGCATCTAGCATGTGATTCATAGATGATTGCTGACTGACTGATTGATGCAAGTCTTTTTGACCTAAAGGTCAAGGTCTGGGTAAAACTTGAAATCTGGGTGACTGCACGCTGACAGGTCAGTCCCTTCTTCCAAGTCTTTCTCCTCTGTCTGTGAATAAGGCCAAGGACAGGCTATATTTTTATATGTCCATGTTTTCATAAAATCACAACCTTAGCTTATCTCCAATGTTAAATCTAGGCTGAACCTACAGGCTTTGACCCAGGATATTGAAAATTCAAAAGGACTGACTATCATCCTACAAAATATTCCCTCCTTATTCCCCCACTCCAGTCACAAATTCTTAGCAGTCCTCCTGCAGGGAAGAAAAGTCCTGCTCTACAAGGTAATACATAGCCTTACTTTCATTCTTGTTGCTAATACTCCAAGTGACTGCCCTTTGACTCAGGTCAACAAACCTTTGAGTTTTTCCTTAAAAGGGAACCTTAGAAGATTACCTTCCTTCTACTTTTCAATTCCTCTTTTTAAAAAAATAGAACTTTATTTATTTCCAATTACATGTAAAGGTAATTTTTAACATTCATTTCATTTTTTTCTTTCTTAGGTTTCAACATTCATTTTTATACGATTTTAAGTTCCATATTTTTTCTCCCTCTCTTTGTCCCATCCCCAAGACAGCAAGAAATCTGCTTTGGGTTATATATGTAAAATTATATTAAAATATTTCTACATTAATCATGTAGTGAAAGAAGAATCAGGACAAAAAGAAAAACCTTGAGAAAGAAAAAAAATGAAAATATCCTTTGATTTACATTTAGACTCCATAGTTCTTTCTCTGGTTGTGGATAACATTTTCCATCATGAGTTTTTTGGAACTGTCTTAGATCTTTGTATTACTAAGAGGAGCCAAGTCCATCAAAGCTGATCATTGCACATTATTGCTGTCACTATGAATAATACTCTCCTGGTTCTGCTCGCTTCACTCAGCATCAGTTCATATAAGTCTTTTCAGGTTTTTCTGAAATCCACCTGCTCATTATCTCTTATAGCACAGTAACATTCCATTGCAATTATATGCTATAACTTGTTCAGCCAATTGATAGGCATCCCCAATTTCCAATTCTTTGCCACCACAAAAATAATTGCTATGAATAATTTTGTACATGTGGGTTCTTTTCCTTTTTTAATGATCTCCTTGGGATACAGATCTAGTAGTGGTATTGCTGGATCAAAGGGTATGCCCAGTCTGATTGCCCTTTGGGAATAGTTCCAAATTGCTCTCCATAATGGTTGGATCAGCTCACAACTTTACCAACAGTGCATTCGTGTTCCAATTTTCCCATATTCCCTCCAACATTTATCATTTTCCTTTTTCTGTCATATGAGCCAATCTGATAGGTCTAAGGTGGTTATTTTAATTTGCATTTGTCGAATCAAACGTGATTTAAAGTACTTCTTCACATGCCTATAGAAAACTTTGATTCCTTCATCTGAAAACTGCCTGTTCATATACTTTGATCATTTATCATTTGGGAAATGACTTGTATTCTTATAAATTTGACTCAGTTCTCTATATTTTAGAAATGAGGCCTTTATCAGAAACACTGGCAGAAAAAAATGTTTCCCAGCTTTCTTCCAATTCCTCTTAATGCTAATAGCTTTTCTCTGTTGACTGTGTGCAATTTATGCTGTTTATAACTTGTGTATATACAGCTGTTTTCAGGTTCTCTCCATCAATAGAGTACGAATTCCTTGAGGGCAGAGAGTGTCTTAAAACTTTCTTTGTATCCCCAATGTTTAGTACAGGACCTGGCAAATAGTAGTTGAACTAAAAGACTACTCTGTTGAAAATTTGTCTTGTACATACCTAAATATGCACATATTGTGTCCTCCATTAGAAGGTAAGCTCTTTGAGAACAGGGACTGTTTGTTTTTGTTTTTGAGTCCCCAGAACCAACCCCAATGCCTGACACATTCTGAGCCCTTAATCAGTACTTGTCCCCTGGAGGCAGGAGTCAATGAGTGGATAGAAGACACAGTAGCAAAAAGATGTGAGGGGGAGCATTTTGGCTGCAGAATCAAGATAAAGAGGATTGTATCCTAACAATCCTATGTCTTGTCCCAGTGACCATGAACAAATGAACTAGCATCTTTTCACTTCCGTTTCCTTGTCTGTTGACGTGAACTGATGGGGTCCATGATACTTCTTCTCTGCACTCACCTGACAGATTGATTTAGGAGGTCAAATGGGACAATATATAGAAAGCACTTGATAAGAGGCTGCAATTGCTGTAAAGGAGTCCACAAAGAAAGGAAAACAGGAAGCTTGACAAGGAAGGAGAGCAGGTCTTTGTTATTCTCAGAAGAATTTGGTCCAGAAAGTTATTGGGGATTTTGTGAAAAGTTTCTTGTTTCACTAATTTTATATCATCTCTTTCACTGTGTATAACAGTCAGGGGTTAATAGGAATGTGGAACAATAGTAAGGGTTCATATTTATAGGTGTTTGCAAAACACTGTCTATGTGTAGGTGATATTGATGGTTCCTATGTTATAAATGACCTTCAATAGATGAAATGACCAGTCACAAATTTCATCACTGCCCAAAGCAGTGAGCACAGAGCTTCCTGATTCTAGGTCCAACAGTGGCAAATCTTGCCTTCCCCAACCACCCATACACATACACACACGTGTGCACACACAAACACACCCCTCTCAGATTGCTCTTACAGCTCGAAAAAGTCACATGAATAAAAGTAATGTCTATTCTCCCAAATGTCTTGGTCAGTCACTAAGTCCACTCAGAGTTTTCTGTTCTGGTTGAGGCCAGGGTAGAAAGACCTTGTTAATCAAACCCAATTAATTTTTTTTTAATTATCTAAGATGTATTTCTAGAGAACAAAGATGAACTCTCCCAAATGGAATGAGCACACAGTATTCTTAATTCCTAGAATGAGCCTGGATTTTGGATTCTCCAGGTTTAAAGGACACTCAGTGGCTACATATCCAAGCCTTTATGTGAAAGAGAAGAGCTGCTCCCACTTGACCAACCACAAGTCCTACAGCTGTGGTGTGATGGTCTCCAGGGAGAGGAGGCCCTCTGGGGAGGTGCAAAGGACAGACCATTAGGTTTGGGGTCAGGATCAAGCAGAGGTCCCTGTTTTGCAAATACCTGATTACTATGATTATACATTCCTATGCATCACGTGACACCAATCAACACAGTGAAGGTGATGATATAAAATTAGTGAAACAAGGAGCTTTTCGAGAAGTCCCCAATAACTTTCTGAACAAATTCTTCCGAGAAGAACAAAGACCTGTTCTCCTTCCACTTTAAGCTTCCTGTTTTCCTTTCCTTTCCTTCCCGTTGACCATCCCTCAGTCTGTTTCCAAAGTTATAAAAGGAGGCTGAGAATAGACTTAACCAAGGAGGCCCATACAGTGATGTGCAAACCCTAAAGGCTAATACAAACTCCAGGCTCTGTTATGGCTGTCAGAGCAGCTCACACTGCTTTAGGGAATGAGTAGTTTGGAGTCATTGCTAGACGTGCAGAAACAAAGACTTGAGCTCAGATCACGCTTTCTCCCGGCTATGTGGCTATGTGCAAGTCAATCAGCTTCTCTTGGCATTGCTTTCCTCATATTGAGAAAAGGGAATTATGTTTGTGTTCAGTTATGTTGGACTCTCCATGGTCTCAAAGATAGTGGAGTGGTTTTCTTCTCCAATTCATTTGACAGATAAGGAAACTGAGGCAAACAGGTTTGAGGGACTGACCCAGAGTCACACAGCTAGTGAGTGTCTGAGGCCAGATTGGAACATAAGCATTCCTGACTTCAGGCCCAGCGCTCTGTGCAGTGCACTATCTAGCTGCCCCAAATAACATTATCTCCACCACAGAATTCCACCGGAATGCTTCATCATGGCACAGAGGCCACCCTTAGTTTTCTCCTACAGCAGAGATCTTGCTTGGGCCACTGGTCAAGATTGGACAGACTCATCATCAAAAAAGATAACCTACAGAAAAGACTAGAAAAATGGTGACTATGATCCTTCATAGGCTCTATCCTTAGGGATGAATCCTTGGCCATGGAAATCCATGAAAAAGGGAAGGGAAATAAAGAGAAGCCACTAGTCCTGTGTGGACCTCTTCTTTCATCATGATAGTGTCAGAGAAGTGAAATCAGAGGCAGATCACCTAGAATAGCTGATAGAATATCAGGATTCTAAATTAAATATCCTTGCCTAATCATCAGTGAGGGAACATATTCATAGACAACTCAAGTACATCCACATTTCAGTTCTAGTTATAAATTAAATCAGAGAAATATGGAAGTTGCAGATGAATGAAAAGATAACTAACAGCATCTCCTTGGGCGGCAAATAAAGGAATTAGTGTGTGAATGGATCACAGGATCTTGAGTAAGGCAGACCTGTGTTATGTCTGGACTCTGAATGTGCATGGCAGTATTGCTGGGTTTCTGCCTGTCTCAGTGTCTTCCTCTATCAATTGGGTATAATAATAGCACCTACTTCCCAGAGGACAAAACAAGTTAACAGTTGTGAAGGGCTTTGGAAACTTTAAAGCGTTCTATAAATGCTAGGGATTGTTAATATTAATTATGCACTCAAAGATGGAACATGATTTCATGCAATTAGTGTTGCTCCGAGTATTTACCAATAGATCACAATGAAAATAAACTCAGCTTATTCCCCAACATTCGTGCCAGACCAGAGAATGAAAAAGCAGACAAGTTCTATGAAAAGTCAGATAGGACCGTCTCAATTAGATCAGCATGTAGTCTGATATGTGGTGTCTTCCACATGAAGTGGGACTGAGAGAGGATGCAGAAAAATATACTGGGAATTGTGCATGAAGAAAGGAGGAGACAGGCTAAGGGCTGGTTAGATGCATAGAAGACACACATACATACACATATGTACACACATACATATGCATGTATGTGCGCACATACACACATGCACACCCATGCACATACACATATAATGAATCCTTTCTTTGAGAAAAACACCGGTAACTGGATATTCATCACCAAAATTGTATTGATTATAACTCAGCCAACAGGAGAACAGGCATTATTGTCATTGGATCCATCCCTGAAAAGATCAAAATTAGTACAAACCAGAAGAGAAATGAGAAAAGTCAGCACAGTCAGTTGCACAGTTCAGCCCTGGGTGGCACAATGGAGAGAATGCTGGCCCAAGAGCTGGGAAGTGCTGCGTGGGAATCCTCCCTTGGTTACTCCTCACATCCCACCCTTTGAAGTCACATGATGGCTCTACCTCGGCTGTTTCCCATGTAGAATGCCAATGACAACAGCAATAGGGGCATCTAGGGGGAGCATAGAGCACTGAGCCTTGAATCGGGGAGTCTCATCTTCCTGAGTTCAAATCTGGCCTCAGATACTTCCTGGCTGTGTGACCTAAGTCACTTAGCCCTGTTTGCCTCAGTTTCCTCATCTGTATAATGACCTGGAGAAGGAAATGACAAGCCTTTCCAGTATCTTTGCAAGAAATTCTCCAAAATAGAGTCACAAAGAATTGGACACAACTGAAACATTTGAATGAAACAGCAGCTCTATCCTAGGACTGTTGTGAAGATAGAGTGAGGCAATACTTGTACAGAGCTATATAAATGCTGACTTATTCAAAAAATTTATTGATAATTAAACATGGATAAGAGATAAAAGAATATAAACAGAACCCAGGATGATTTCATGCAGAACTTTAACCCACACAATTCAATTGCCATAATAAAGAGATTAAAATTGCATTAAAACACCCCAGTCTACAAATATTTGACTCAGTTGCTAAGGGAAGCGAGAGCCAGATAAAGTCAACACTAGGCAAGCTGACGAACTTGTCTGTACAATCTTGTAGGCGAGGATCATGAGCCATGTCACCTCCTAAAAGCAGGACATGCTTGAAAAACTGCTTTCGAAAAGCTGGCACAAGGACCAGAATGGGTAAAGTCCTCCTGGGGCCGTCAAACAGTGACCATGCAGAGGGCCACAAATTAAGAAAATCGGTAGATATTTTAAAATGAGTTTTTAAGTAAATAAATGGATAGTGACGTCCCTCAGATGCTCTGTGGCTGCACTGAGCCCCTGGGCATGTCAGAGCCTCCTAGAAGAGAGACTATGACCACTCAAAAGTTTGGTCTAGCCAACCTCATAGAAAAAAAATGTGCATGAGTACTCTCTATTGCTCAGTACCCTACTGGCATTGTTGTAAGGCTGTGAGTCATGGAACACTATACTCCCTGAAGAGTGAAAAGTTAGCATTACGCAGAGGGCAGTGGAGCATTTCAGGGGGGAGTGGGGAGCTGACCAGAGGCTGAAGTATAACAAATAAGTAATATTGAAGAAATGGGGGGAGGGGGAAGGAGAGGGCGAATGATGTGATTGAGGAAATACATGAATGAAAAAGGAGATAAGAAAGGCTTCAGTGTCCCCAGTGAGGTACAACAGAAGCTCCATTGGTTCATTGACAACTTCAGGAGACCGACCTTAGGGGAGTCTCCCATGGTGACCAGCCCTTAGGGCAAGACATGAATGGACAGGAGGAGCGCGAGCTGGGCAGACGTCGCTGCCTTGTGGACAGCACCAGGGTGTTCTAAGTTAATGGGCCCCTCTGAGAGTGCCGAGCTCAGAAGAAGCCAGGATACATAGTCAGAGGAGTGTCCATACTGTAGGAGCTGGAGGGGCAGGTCAGCGGGAATGCAGCGGTCTGCAAAGACCATGGGAAGGGGGAGGCTGCACATCTTCCCTGGACTTGTTTTCAGAGGGGAAGGGAAGAGGTGAGGTTATAAGAGGTCAGAATCTATGGGATCACGTAGAGAAAATCCTTGAAGGCCTTTGGAACATAAGGTTTTTGCACATGCTTTTAACAGGGAAATGCATCAAGTCTACAAGTGGGGATAGAAGAAAAGTTTGTCAGGGAAGAGAGAAAAGGGCTGTTCCAGAGATGTCCTTTGGGGGGATAAAAGGGAATAGGAAAGAAAGTGGGGAATGATTAATGAGGCCGTATCATTGGGAGCAGAGCAGGGGGCAATCTGAAATCCATAGACAAGCCAGGAGACAGAAAAGGGAAGCCAATTAGAAGTGACGGGGAACCTCTGGGAGCTGTGTGATATGAAAGGAAGGGGGCCGTGGCTGCCTTGGGAGTGGGACGCTGAGGACAGAAGGAGCATCTTAAAATCCAAAACTTGAGTCTTTGCTCCTTTCCCTTCAGTTTGGAAGATGAGCCTTCACCAAGAGGCAGGGACTGGCTCCCAAAGAGCAAAGGCTTAGCTAAGGGCACCTTTTCTATGGGGAGGTTTTCATCTCTAAAGGCTGCAGACATATATACATGCCCATGTCCATATACATATTCTGTTAGCTATAGACACATATCTATCCATACATATGCCCAAATATATGCATGTATAGACCTGTATGGATATGTGTGTATCAGTCAATTACATATATGAAATGCCATAATTATGCCCCCTTGAAAAGTTCTTTGTGAGGGTCCAAAGAAAAGCCTTTTGTGTTGGATTCACACTGGGATGTAAGCCCCAAAAAACAACAGCTCAGTATTGGTTTTAATACTTATGGCCTAATATAGTATTCCGTTATTCCTAAGAGTGGTTACAGCTTTAATAGGGCTATCTGTCAATGAAAGGGTGGCTGCCTACCTGCATTTTGCAACAAAATGGGAGATGTATAAATAGATGGGCATTGTCTGGCAAATTCGACAGTACAGCCCTCAGGAAGGCAAAGTGATGGGATGGAGGTAAATAATCCATACTCCATGAAAACAGGTTTTGTTAAAAAAAAAAAAAACACACCAGAAATCACTGAAGGGCCAGCAGAGAGGCAGATTGCCACAGAACTGAACTCATTTTCATCAATGTTACTGGAGAGGCAATTGCTCAAATATAATTCTCACATTAGGAGGTTAAGAGAGATAATAACAGCTTCACACAGGAGGAAAATAACAAAAGAAATAAGATGTCAAATATAATCAGATCCATCTTTTCCATATAAATTCTGGCCACAAAATCATTCTGTAATTATTTCAAAACTCTAGTTAATCCCCCCCCCTCTTTTTTTCTTTTCAGTATTGAATTTAGCAGTCCCCAGAGTCCGCTGCCTACATCTGGGTTTTTGTCCTCACCAGAGCATTTGCATGGGGGAAGTCACTTTGCATTATGCCAGTTAAATCACATGGGTTTCAGTGCTCCAGCTAAAGGTGATGCTGAAAACAAGATTTGGGATGCATTTCAAAGTTCTAATCTTCCTTCCCAAACTGTGGAGTTGACGTAATGAAATATTGGAACATGCACCTCAAAAGTGAGTTCTTTCATTTTTTTTTTGTTTTGTTTTGTTTTTACTTTTAATGCTAGAAATGTCCTCTGCTACTCTGAGCTGGAGGAGGTGGGGGACCTTTCAAGAGGGGTAGAGTAGAAAGACCACGGAAGCCGGAGTTGGGATGTCAGGGTGCTAGTCTTGGATCTAGCTGTGTCACTTTGGGTATGTTACTTCACCTCTGGGTCTTGGGATCCTCACGTGTGAGATGAGGGAGTTAGAGGAGATGAACTCTCACCTCTTGGCCATCACCAGACATCTAGGATGCTGTGGTTCAGTCTGGGAACTCAAAAACTGAGCTTGAGGATGTGCTTCAGGAGGTGGGAGCTGGGAGAACAGGATGCTGGCCCTTGCCTCTTCTCTCATGGGGGACCCACATTGTCATTTGTTAGTGGTAACCAAACCAATGACCCTGTCAGAGTGAACTTGCCCGCTATCAGCAAGCCCAAGAAAGCCCAGTCCTCAGAATTCTTTAGAGTTGGAGCCCTCAGCAGCCAGGGCAATCACTGAACCCATAAGCAAATGGAACATTCCTGACAAGCAGAGAACATCAGCTCCCAAGGCACACATTTCACTGTTGGGAAGCTGCCCTTCAGCTGCTGACACCCCGAGCTGGTGACAAACGCCAACCAGGTCAGATCTGTCCAGTGCCCTGCCTTGGCGAGATCTTTGCCTCCATCTCAGCTATCTCTGCCAGCTTGCCAACACTCTGGATGTGATGAAGGTACCACCCAGGAGTCTATTTCAGTCATTGATAAGGATGTCAGATGGCACACAGCCAAGCAGAGATCCCTGGGATCTCTTGCCGTGGGAACAGTAATGACTGTTAGTTAAATTAATATTTAAGTCAAGCTGCTCAACTAATTCTGAACAATTTTGATTTCACTATCGTCTCTTGATCACATCTCTCCATGTTATTCACAAAAATGGCTGGAGAAATCCTGCAACCGCTTTGCTACCATCTAGACAAACTATTTCTACAATCTTCCCTTCATCTGCCATTTTAGTAACCCGGTCACAAAAGGAAACACGACTCCTCTGTTCTTGATGATGCCATCCTGACTCTTTACCATCATGACCCCCTTTATATACTCACCACTCAACTCTGGGATCCAGTTCAGAACTGTCTCAGGAATGGAAGTCACTCTTTTTTTTAATCAAATGATTTATTAACTTCAAGTTTACATCATTCCTTTCCGCAAGATTTTGAGTTACAAACTTTCTCCCCATTTTTCCCCCTACCCACCATCCCAAATTAGCAATCCCAGTGGATATCCCCTCCTTCAATATGCTTTCTCCCATATCTTCTCCCATACCCCCTTTGACTTCTCCAGTAGGGAATGGTGGATCTCTATGCCCCAGCACCTGTATATCTTATTTCCCAGTTACATGTAAAATAATATTAATAATAGTGTATGTATATATATATATATATATATATATTAACCATTTGATTTTAAAGCTTTGAATTCCAGATTCATTTCCTTCCTCCCTTGTCACCCGCCCTTACTGGGAAGATAAGCAATTCAATATAAGTTGTACATGTGTAGCTATGCAAAACATTTCCATAGTGGATATATTGTAAAAGACTGACTTTATTTCCCTCCCTCCTATCCCACCCCCACTTGTTCCATCCTCTGCTTTGATCCTGTCTCTTTTCAAAAGTGGGTGCTTCCAACTTCCCTACACCCCAGACTGCCCTCCCTTCCATCATCCCCCCTGTCATCCCCTTCCCTCCCATTCTCCTGTTGGGTGAGATACCCTATTTAGTGTATATGTCATTCCCTCCCTAAGCCAAATTCAATGAGAATAAGGTTGAACCATTCCCTTTTGCCTCCCTGTTCTTCCCATCCATTGTAACCATTTTCCCTTGCCTCTTCTATATGAGATAGTTTAGACCATTCTGTCTCTCCCCATCTCCTCTCATTATATTCCTCTCTCACCTCTTAATTTCACCTTTTAAGTATCATCCCTTTCTATTAAATTGGTCCTGTGCCCTCTATTTATACCTGTACACATATATACACACATTCACATATATATTCATATACCTATATACCCTCCTATGTAGACATATATGTATGTATATGTGTGTGTATTACATTTCTATTCCCTTCAACTATTCTCATACTGAGAAAAGTTTCGTAAGTTAAAATTATCATTTTTCTATGTAGGATGTAAATAGTTCAACTTTGGTAAGTTCCTTATGATTTCTCTTCCCTGTTTGCCTTCTCATGCTTCTCTTGCTTCTTGTATCTGAATGTCAATTTTTTTATTCAACTCTGGTTTTTTAATCAAGAATGTTTGAAAGTCCTCTATTCCACTGAATGATCATATTTTCCTCTGTAACATGATACTCATTTTTGCTGGGAAAGTGACTCTTGGTTTTAATCCCAGCTTCTTTGACCTCCATAATATCATATTCCAAGCCCTAAGATCCCTCAGTGTAGATGCTGCCAGATCCTGTGTTATCCTGATTGTATTTCCACAATATTAAAATTGTTTCTTCCTGTCCACTTGTAATATTTTCTCCTTCTGGGAACTCCAGAACCTTGCTATAATATTCCTAGGAGTATTCTTTTTGGGATCTTTTTCAAGAAGTGATCGGTGTATTCTTTCAACCTCTATTTTGCCCTCTGGTTCTAAATCAGGGCAATTTTCTTTGAGAATTTCTTGAAGGATGATTTCTAGGTTGTTTTTTTGATCATGGCTTTCAGGTAGTCCGATAATTTTTAAATCATCTCTCCTGGATCTATTTTCCAGGTCAGTGGCTTTTCCAATGAGATGTTTTGCATTACCTTCTATTTTTTTTCATTTGTTTAGATCTGTTTAATAGTATCTTGATTTCTCATAAAGTCATTAGCTTCCTTTTGCTCCAACCTAATTCTGAAGGAATGGTCCTCTTCAGTGAGCTTTTGAGATTCTTTTTCCATCTGGCAAATTCAGCTGTTTAAGGCATTCTTCTCCTCATTGCCTTTTTTACCTTCATTTGGCATCTGTTAGTCTATTTTTTAAGGTGTTATTTTCTTCAGTCAGGCTGTTGACTCTCTTGCATCATTCTCATTTCTCTTCCCAATTTTTCCTCCACTTCTCTCATTTGATTTTCAAAATCCTTTTTAAGGTCCTCTGTGACCTGTAATCAGCTTGTATATTTCTTGGAAGCTTTTGGTGCAGGAGTTCTGACCTCATTGTCTTCCTCCTGTTCAATGATTTGGTCCTTTTGGTACCCCAAATAGGAGTGTAAAGTTGGGTTGCTCTTTTTGCTTTGCTCCCCTCGTTTGCTCATGTTGCCACTCAATTACAACAAGTATTTTCAACAAGTGACCCTGGGCCCCTTGGCCCTCAGCACTGTGACCGAGTCTTAGAGGAAAAAGCCATGAAACCTTGCCAGTCACTCTTCAGGCTCCTCCAGCCCAGGACGGTGCCAGAGACACCCACCAGATGCTCCGGGCTTCTGGCCTGCAAGGAGCGGGTCCCCCATCCGCCCAGTGGATGCTGCCCCCCAGGGTGGTCTAGGCTTGTGCCAAAGGCCACATTTTGCCCACGCCCTCCATCCCGGGCGTTCAGGAAGGCTTCCAAGCAGAGTGTTCAGTTGGAGAGCAGTGAGCAGCGGGGTTAGGCAGCATCGCGTCTGCTTTGTGGGACCGAGCTGGGTCCGAGCACGCTATCTGGCCGATGGGTGCTACTATGAGAAGTCACTGCAGGCTAATTGCAAGGGCTTCGGGTGGGGCACTGCTCACCCTCCCCCCATCCCATCCCCATCTCCCGAAGTTCCCCTCATTCCAATGTTCCATTGAGGGAAAGACTTCCCAGCTCTGCGCCAGACTTTCTGGAATTTCAAAATCCTGTCTCAGCTGTCGTCTCATTCTGGAACAACGAAATAGCCCTGTGGTCATCCCACCCTGGAAGATCCCTCCACCAGGGCCAGGGAAGACCCTTTCTCCCATCAGCGAGAAGGTCATTGGGGTGAGGGGAGAAGGAGCGCTCTGCTTCTTGAGGGGGAAGGCCGGAAAAGCCAGGAAGTTGCTGAAAAGTCACGGAAGATGATGAAGAAAAATGTGCTTCAGTAAGTAGATCAACAAGCATTTGTTAAGCACTTACTGTATACTGGGCATAGTACCAAGAGCTGGAGACAAAAAGAAAGGTAAAAGCCGCCCCTGCCTTGGAGGGGCTCGTGGTCTGGGGCCAGACTGCCGAGTCCTTGTCACTGCCCTGCCCTGTGCCGCAGGATATGGAGCCGGCAAGACCGGCTTCTCAAGCTGACTTGGTCACTCTCCGCACGGGCACTTATTAAGTGCCTGCTGTGTTTCAGGCCCTCTGCCAAGTGCTGCTTTACAAAGATTATCCCCTTACATTGTCACAACAACCCCGGGAGCAGGTGGTGTTTTCCCCATAACACGGGAGGAAAAACTGAGGTTAAAATGGCGGGCTCTGGGTCACACAGCTAATGAGGGTCTGAGGCTGGATTTGAACTCAGATCTTATCAAGTCCAGGACCCATGCTGTGAGCCATGGCTTTCTGTCAGCTGCCTCTTCCTAGCAGAGTGTCCCTGATCAAGTCACTTCTCTTCTCATCTCATTCTGTATCTAAATCTATGAGCTCACAGTTCACTAGAGCTTCCACTCCATTTTTCTTTCCTTTCTTCCTTCCTTTCTTCCTTCCTTCCTTCCTTCCTTCCTTCCTTCCTTCCTTCCTTCCTTCCTTCCTTCCTTCCTTCCTTCCTTCCTTCCTTCCTTCCTTCATGGCAATCAGTGCTAAGTGATTTATCCAGGGTCACACACCTAGTAACTGTCTAAGACCAAATTTGAACTCAGCTCCTCCTGACTTCAGGACCTAGCACCACCCAGCTACCCACTCCCCACCCCAATCCTTTTTTAATTTGAACTTCTGTCTAGTCTTTTTGTTTCTCCTATTACATGATAAGGAAGAACATTTTTTGAACCAAGGGTAAAACTTTACATTTCTCCCCAGAAAATGCCATTTTATTCCAGTGGGCTACCTCATGCCAGTCCCCTCAGATTCTGCCTTCACACCTGCCATTTTGCCTTTCCTTCCCAGATTTCCTAATTTCTGACTATTCACACACTTTGGAAAGGACAGATCTACTTAACACATTTCATACTCTCACAAAAAAAAATTTGAAAACAAACCCCACAATTGCACTCTCTGTTGATTTTCAGTTGCTCAAATCCCTCAGTAGTCCTAAACCCAGGGCACTAAGCCCTTCTTAACCCAGCCTCTTTGATAAAGAAAGCCAAACCTCTCAGAGCCCAGACTCCATGGGAAGCAGTGCCTTTCTCTTCTCCTACACAAGCCTGTATTTATGAAGTTCTTCAGACCAAGGACACCGTTTAACATTCAGCTTGTCAGCTTCCTTCCAGAAAAATAGCTAAATAGGCCTGGCCATTGAACTTTTGCACAGAAGTGATTTCCTCAGGGTGCTTATGTCCCTGAATTAGGAAAATACTCTTGATCATTATAGCAAAATGTATATCACATTCTATATGAAAAATGATGAACCAGAGAAAGATGCCTTTTGTGGAATAATTCAGTGCTCTCAGGAAACCACAAGGTCAGCTGAGTCCCAGATTGGAGCCTCCATCAGCTTTGACTCATTTTTCTTTGTGTCTTGGCTTATGGAGGGGTATAGATCAATTTCTTCTTGTTTAGGGTTTCACATTTAAAAAAATTTCCTATGGAACATACTAATTCTGGAAAACAAGCATCAGACTCAACCAATTAAATCAATTAAAAGTCAAATCAGCACTGATTAAGTACAGGATGTGAGGCACTGTGCTGATCACTGGAGATAAAATAATAAAATAGCTAGCATTTTAGAGAGCACCTACTATGTACCAGTCACTGTTAGAGAGCACCTACTATGTGCCTGTCACTGTTAGAGAGCACCTGCTATGTGCCTGTCACTGTTAGAGAGCACCTACTATGTACCAGTCACTGTTAGAGAGCGCCTACTATGGACCAGTCATTGTTAGAGAGCACCTACTATGTGCCTGTCACTGTTAGAGAGCATCTACTATGTACCAGTCACTGTTAGAGAGCACCTACTATGTGCCTGTCACTGTTAGAGAGTGCCTACTATGGGCCAGTCATTGTTAGAGAGCACCTACTATATGCTGGTCACCGTTAGAGAGTGCCTACTATGTGCTGGTCACTATATCAAGTGTTTTACTAATCCTATTTTATTTGGTCCTCACAACAGCCCTGAGCTACATGCTATTGTTATTCTCATTTTGCAGATGACAAAACAGAGGCTAAGTGACTTGTCCAGGGTCACACAGCTACTAAGAGTATGAAGTCAGATTTGAATTTGGGTCTTCCTGACTCTTTATCCACTGTACTACCTAGCTGCCCACAAAGAAAGACAAAAATAGACCTTCCCCAGTGGGGAAGATAGCTTGTCAATAAATAGGAAAACACAAGATAAACACACAGTAGATGGAAGGAGAGCAAGGCCTTAGAGAGGGAAGCCCTGGTTGAGGGAGCCAGGGGCAGCTTTGGGCAGAGGATCTCAGCACCTTAAGGCTGGAAGAAACTTCCAATGCCCTCATTGGGCAATTGTGCACACGGATGTCCAGAGAGGGGGAAGGGACTCATCCCTTGGGATTCTCTCTCTGAGCGGGGCTGCCTATTTCCCTGTTTTAAATAAAAGCCCGGCTTTCTGCTGGATGGCCTTTGGCCCCCTTAGGCCACTTGGGAAATTTCACCCTATTTTATAGGGAAGGTTGTAGCTGGCAGATTTCCCCTCTTCTGCATATGTTAGTGGGGACATCCAAGAATCAGTCTACACCAATGTGTTGGTACTGTCCCTTCTATCTGATAGTAGCTGAACCCCAGAAATCATCCAGAACAATACACTGGGTGAGCGTGATGGATTCGAATTCTGCGTTACAGAATGTGTCTTCCTGCCGGTCATTCCTGGCATAATGCTGAATACCAGGGACATCCTAAGTAAATATCAGTGGATTTGAGTTGAAATAATGGAAATCTTGTTTCTAATTTGTTCTCGCTGGTGAATAGAGAGTCCTCTTCTTGCTCCTATACAGCAGAAGACAGAGTAATGGGTAGATGTTGCAAAGAAGTAAATTTCTGTTTAAGGACAGGAAAATCCTCCTCACAATAGAGTGATTTCCAAGAGGAAGGGTCCCCTGGAGGCAGGAAGGGAAGGGGTGGGTCCTCCTCATTGGAGGCTTCAAAGCAAAGGACTGGGGACCTTTATTTGGCATGTGGCAAATGGGACATTTTTCAGACATGGTCCAGATGACTTGCTTGCTCAGGACCCTTCCTTAGAAATCCTGTGATTCTTTTTTCAGAACCTTTTAATCTAGAATTCGTGACCTTTAAAAAAGAAAAGGAAAGGGAAAAAAAAAACCTTCAATAACAGTATTTCAATGTAATTGGTTTCCTATGTATTTATTTCATGTATTTTAAAAACATGACTCTGAGAAGGTGCCGACAGGCTTCCCCAGGTTGGCAGTGGGGCTCATGCCCCAGACAGGACTCAGAATCCCATCCTTCATTACACAAGAAGGTAGGGGTGGGGCCCTTTACTGTGAACTCTGCCAATGACCACAAGGAGATTAGTGAGGTTAAATATGACTGTCCTGATTTTATTTCTGCAGATACATTGTATTGCACTGCTGCTAAGCGGGCTCTCAGCATCCATCCCCTGCTTCTGTGGTCTGTTAGCATGACATAGAGTGCATTGCTTGGCTGATTGGATTTGCGTTTATAGATGGGCAGTGGCAGTAGGGGAGTTGATAAACATGATTAGAAAACCATCAAACAGTATCCAAAAGGGGCAGTGAGTTTGTACAGTCCCAGGTAGCATTGATGCGGACAGAGCAGGAAGTGTGAGCTTCCAGTAAGAAGATCCCTGTGTGTTGGAAGTGGTGAAGAATGGCCTGGGACTAAGAAAAGCCTGGGTTCAAGTCCTATTTCTGAAATGTTCTGACAGGGTGTCCCTGGAAAAGTCGTTTAACCTCTCTGTGTCGCCTGGAAAACTCTCCAGGGCTATAGAAATTGGAGAACAGGTGCTGATATGCTTTGGGAGAGGGCATTTTCTTACTGGCAGTCCCCAGTGAAAATCAAAGTACAGATCTGAACAAACTTTCCATGAAAAATAAAGTTTTATTCCTCTTTATTATGACAACTTTCTCATTCTAACCTACGTAGGGGAAATTGGATTTTAACCTTGACTATTCAGAAATCCTTTATCTATTTGGAACATTTTTCCAACCAAAGTAGACCAATTGCTATCTATTTCCTGAGTTTGATACTCCATCTACCACCTCCATGCATTTGCAAAAAGCCTCCCTTGTGCCTGCCACTCTCTCCTTTCTCATCTCCAAAGCCCATGAGCTTTGTCTTCCCCAACGGTTAGCTCCTCTTTGAAGCCTTCTTGCTACTCTGGAAATGAGCAGTCAGTCCGGACTTCTCCCTTTCTGTTCTATCTATTTCTCTGGACGTTAAACAGAGTGTGAGAGCCTTCTGGACAGAATCCTTGTGGTCTCCGCTGCCTCAGTTCCTAGCAGAATGCCTCACACATAGTAGGTATTTAATAGTCAAATAAATAGAATCAGAACTATTGAGCACTTGAGTGGAAATAGAAGCTTGTGTCTGTTAGGAAGATTTATGACTATTGTAAGTACTGAGTGGCGTCCCAGAATGTGTCTGTGCACAAACCGTTCTCTTACAGCTGAGGAAACGGGCCTAGACAGTGTCCAAGCCAGGGCGAGAAGACCACTCCTCAGGGCTGGTTGCAGAGACCCACAGGGTCACACTCTATGAGTCTGCCAGGCCAGGGAGCCACACCAGCAGGCCACCTGCCCATTCTTGGGGCTCTGCCAATCAATCAGCCTCCATTATAGGAAGGCACGAGAGGGGGTGCAGCTGTTTGTGCTTGGTGAGGCACAGGGTGCTACTACTGGGGCAGCCCAGCCTCATGGAAGGCATCGGCCCATCCTCCTGTGCACCCCAGTAGAATGTTAGCCCCTTGAGGGGAGGGGTTTTAAAGGGTTCGTCTTTGTCTCCTTTCTGCTCAGTGCAGTAACTCGTGCAGAGTATGGGTCTTGACAAACATGTGCTGGGTTTAATTGGTAACACACAACCTAAGAACCAGAAAATGAGCCATGCCCGCCCTCGATGTTGTCTTTGGAAAGTGGCATCAAAGGCATCATTCCCGGTCTTCAGACAGTTTGTGTGGATGTTGGATGGGAAATGGGCCTGTCTGGGGCTCGGTCGACCAGTGATAACTAAGGCCTAGAGCTGTGTGCAGTGGGCTCCATCGGGAGTCAGAAAAACTGGCACCTCTAACACCTGGGTGACCTTGGCCAAGTCATTTCACCCCTCCTGGCGCCAGTTTCCTGGTCTGTAAAATAAGTGGGTTGGACTCTAGCTGTAGGATCCCACATCATGACTCTGCTGATCCCTAGCTGTGTGGCCTTGGACAGCTCACTCCTCCGGGCTAAGAAAGTCCAAATCCATCAGAAATGACTTCCACAAACTGGAATCATGATTCTCAGACTGCTAAGCACTGCACACACCGTCCTGGGAGCAAGAGATGAGGTGACAAGCCACTCGCTCTGTGAGGTCTCCTGGCCTAAGGGGCCACGGGAGGGACAGAGGGAAGAACGGAGAGGAGAGATCCCGGGGAGACGCAGAGCGAGGGAGGGCAAGGCGACAGAGGACAAGTGTGGCCGTTTCGTAGGCAGACCGGACCCACGCGCGCGTGGGGTGGGGGAGCAAAGGCAGCGGATGTGCTGCTCACCTCTCTGCCCTCCCGTGAGCACCTTTGTAAGGCACTTTTGCCGCTAAATGAGAGGCAATCCAAAGTCATGGACACAGGAGGAGCAGGCTTCCCAGCCCGCCTCAGACACTCACTATCGGCCACGCACAGATCGCGTGATGGGGACTGCAGCTTAGGCTTCTCGGGATCCTCTGATGATTTAAATGAAGGAGTTTGGGTGGGTGCCGGAGGTCCAGAGCCACACGGGCGTCACCCGTGGCTCCTTCCAGCCCGGCCGGCCGGAGCGTAGTGATCTCCCTCGTCCTCCCTCTGAGCCTGTGTCCGCCCGCTCACGGGGGTCTCTTCTGCCTGGGATGTGAGCCCCTAAAAGGCTGCATCCCCAGCTCTCAACACGGTGCCTGGCACACGGTCACTAGAGAATTAACGCGCCTCGATGGACTGACAGAGTCTCCTCCAAAGGGGCATGGCAAGCCTCTTGGGGCCCCCAAGCCATATTCGAGGGCTCCTGGGGCGCTGCCTCTTTCAGGAAAACTTCTCCGATCCAGAAGACCTGGCCCTGGCCCCAGCAGCAGGAAGCAGTGTCTTTATCTAGCCGCATGGCCCCTTTAGTTCCGCTGCCTCCCGCCTGGGTACCAGACAGGCACGTGACCCACACGAGCAGAGAACCAGAGCTCCGCACTGTAACATGACTATCCTGGCCTCTTTTTGCATCTCCAGTGCTTAGCACACAGTAGGTGTCCAAAGAATGCTTCCTGAATCGAGTAGGGCCTCGGCCCACATTGCTCCTGAGTAAAATGCAGCAGCACTTCCCTCCTCGGGGTATCCACCGAGACATCGGCAGGACGAGCTGGGCAGCCTTTGAATTTTGGCCATAGGAGCGGCAGAATTCCTGGAGGCCTCAGAATTCCACGGCAGGTGCTGTTGGTAGCCTGCCACTGCCCCCCCCCCCCCATTGACTCTGTAAGTGTGCTTTATCCTTAGTTACAAGTAGAAGTGTCCTTTCTCCAGAGGCACTTTTACCTCCCAGACGATTCAGGTTGTCTCGCTTTTGTCTGTTCCCTTAGGACCTGCACACAGTAGGTGCCTAATGAATGGCTGATGTCCATTAGTGGCTGATGAGTCATTTAAACAAATAAAAAGGCAGGCTCATTCTAGAAGATACAACTAAATGTGGCTCTAACAATTTGGGCCACAGAGACTCAACAGGACGAGGAAATATCAGTATTTCCATTTTCTCTTGAGGTTTGGGCAAAGCCTCGATTGGTGTTTCTGTAAAGTCATTGAGAAGAAGCATGGAAAGTCGGTGCCTGCTGGAGGAGGGTCAGTCCAGGAACTTGTGACTTGGAGGCTGGGGAGAGGACAGGACAGCTTCCTTCTGTATCAGAAGGGATTTCAGGCAGAAGAAGGAGGAGGTGGAAACCTTCTGTTTGTGCCAAGAGACAAGAGCTGGAGGAATGGGTGACACGTCAGTGTGTCAGATAGAGTAGAGCTGTGAGAGCTTTGAACCAGAGCTGGCCTAAGGTGGGGCGGGTGGCCAAGGCAGGCAGTGAGCCCTGACGCCAGGACAGGGAAGCTATTGTGTGGGTGTGTTTTAGAGAAGACTCTCACCTAGTATATGTGAGATGGGATGGCCAGGGAGGCTTCTTTCAGTTCTGAGTTCTGTGATTCTGGATGACTTTTTGTCAAGTCAATATAAGAAAGTGTATTTATCTTCTTTTTTTTTGAATTTGATGCATGAAACCTGTATATTTTCTACTTATACAGCCTGTTTTCAGATGAATGTCATGATAATAATGATTTTAGCCAACATGTGTATAGTGCTTTAAGATTTATAATACAATTAAAATGTACTATCTCATTTGAACCCAGCGATATCAGGTACTGAATGATCGAATTTTTAAAGGTGGAAGTCACCTTGGGGATCTTCCAGGCCAGGAGCTCTTAACTGGGGGTCCTTGAACTTGGTCTTTACATATTTAGATTAATGTCCTGAAGTCACTGCTTTCCTTCGTAATCTTTTTTTTTTTTTGGAGGACAATTGGGGTTAAGTTATTGCCCAAGGTCATATAACTAAAAAATGTTAAGTGTCTGAGGCTGGATTTGAACTCAGGTCCTCCTGACTCCAGGGCCAGTGCTCTATTCACTGCACCACCTAGCCACCCCTTTCCTTTATAATCTTATGTATTTTACTTTATACATTTAGAAACAATATCCTGAGATGGGAGCTGTAGGCCTCACCAGATTGCCAAAGCACTCCCAGATACCCAAACACACACACACACGCACACACACACACACACAATTAAGGACTTAAATCTATACAACCCTGCCATGTTCTGGGCATTGTGCTAAGACCTGAGGATACAATTACATTTTGCAGATGAGGAAACTGAGATATAGAGAAGATAGGTAAGCTGGCCAAGGTGTTTTGGTTAGTTAGTCCCTGAGCCAGGACCAGAACTGAGTTACGTTGACTCAGTCCCACGGCGTTCCAACTAAAGCAGCCTGTCAGAAGACTCCAGGCCAGCCTTACCTCATCGGCAGAGTATCAGATGCCAGAATCCATGAGAGGAGAACAGGTTCATCTGGACTCTGGAATCTCCATGAGGCAAAAGTCTCTTGCTTGTTTAGGAATGAGAAATCGTTTTTTTTTTTTCCTGATCAAACAAGAGGCAGCATGGGTCTGATGGATAGAGAACAAGCTTGGGAGGCAGGAACGCTTGGGGTCGAGCCTTGCCTCTGAGGCCAGCAGTAAGGTTCTGGCTAAGTCATTCACTCTCTCAGGGCTCTGGGAAGCTCTCCAAGACCAACGAAATCCCCAGTTCATCTGCTATTGTCTTCTTCATCTCCACTTAACAAAACATGGTAATCATTTATTTTTATATAGTCAGCATTTAATCCAGAGTTGCACTGTATGACATCTGACCTCCTCCGAAGGGATGTAATTGTAAGAGCAGACCCTGGAAAAGCATGGGCTTCTTCAAACTATAATGTCCTTGGATTTGAGAGGCCATTGAAGAAGGCCAAAGAGAGGGAGAGAAAGCCTCAGCACAAAACCAACTTTCCTGATGTGTTCTGTGATTTCGTGTAGAGCAGCCAAGATGACAAGAGTGACAGAGACCTGAGATGTGTGTTGTGAATTCCAAATGGTGCTCTTGGGGGCCTCTTAAAATGAGAAATACCCCCACAAGTGATTACAGCCTGAGCCTGGCTCCGGACGGTTAAGCCAGAAGTGTCCAATGTACTGCTTTCACCCAGTGCTGGGGTGATGGAGAATATGGATGGAAAGATGGAAAAGTGATTCCTCTCTTTGTCAGGCATAGGAGTAGGAGGTGTGTGTGTGTGTGTGTGTGTGTGTGTGTCTTTGTGTGCACATGTGTATACAAATAACCTCAGAAAAAAGAATGTGGATTGCTCAAGCACAACATATTCCCAAATATATGAAAATACACAGGATCTCCTATTTCATCAGCCTCGGAAATCCTCCCCTATGCCAGGAAGGATTTGTCTATGATTCAGGAATTAAGTCCTTGGAGTTGCTTGAAGTTCACAGTAGTTAAGCTATCACCCCTATCACAGAATTGGAATATGGGCCTTCCTGATGCCAATGTCAGCATTTGATCTGCCCTTCATCCACGCCTGATGATCTATCCCTACTATGGGAGAAAATGGCAGCTAATGTGCTTTAAGTCTTGCAAAGGGATATATTGACTCATATATAATATATGTATACATCCACATACTCTCTGAGTGCTACGTTTTAGGCTCTGGAAAGGATTAATTATCTTTGATATTTCTATTCCAAATCATAAAATTTCTCTTGGCTGTCTTTACAGAATCTTCAACTCAGACTTTTAGAATGTTTAGCCCTGGAGATTTTTTTTAAATGTCATATGTTTTCATTTTTTTATATTGGAATACTTCTGCAAGAAGGAAAATTACCTGACTACTCCATTACTTTTTAAAGATCATAAATCCCAGGTATCCACATGGTTCTATTTAGATGCCAGTTATTGAATTCATTATTCATTTGTGTTCCTTCTAACTGCAGATATGTCAGGATCAAAACTCCATTCCAAAAGAAAGCCATTGATTCTCTTGCCCTCAGTCCAGTATGGCATGCAAGGCAATGTCCTTGGATTACAGATGTGAGAGTATCAGCTCCAAGGTCTGTGTGAGGAGCAGATGGATCAGATCTAGTCATCCCCAGGAACTGCTTTGAGAGGACAGTCATGCTGTCTGCTTTCTTCACCTTTGGGCACTTTGTTTTAGGAAGAATGTAGAGCATCCAAAGTAAAGTGAGCAGGGCAGTTGGTGAAATGCCTTTATCAGGACTTTTTGAAAGGAACTGGGGATTCTTAGCCAGGAGAAGAGAAGGCTCCATGGCATTTATGACAGCTCTGTTCATGTATGGGAACAGCCAACATGAGAAAGGGGGATTAGATTTGTTCCACTTGTTCTAACACCATAGAACCAAGAACAGTATGTGGAAGTCACAAAGGGATAAATTTAGATATTATGTCAGGAATAATTTCATAACTGTTACAATTATCCCTATGTCCATTGAGCTGTCCTGAGTAATAGTGATTTTCCCCTCATTAAAGGCCTTCAAATGGGGGTTGAAAAATCCCTTGGTCATCATATTAAAAGGAAAAAAAATATTTTGCAGGGAGGGATGGATGAAGTGAGCACTATAGTTCCTTCCAACTCTAAAATCTCACCATTTTGAGATTCATGGTGCTGAGAATTCCTTCTGGCTCCAAAGATTTCCACCATTTGGTGGGTTTCCAATGTCTGAAATTCCTCAATTCAAGTTTTATTTCTTCTATCCAATGGTATAAAACCCTTGGGGAGGGGGCAGCAACAAGTCATCCTATAATCACCTCAGTGTACCAGGAAGTGCTGTAACCTTGAAAAAGCACATCTCTGAAGACAGAGACCCTGGGTCTCTCATGGAGGACCTGCCTCTTCAAACACCCCCTCTTAGTATCACTAGCTCTATGACAGTGAAGAAATCACTGAAACTTCAGGGGCTTTTTGTTTCCTTAACTGTAAAATGAGGTAGTTGGACCAGGTCACCTCTCCAAATGAATTATTAATTGAAAGAAAATTTTGGTAATGGGAAGGAGTGCAGGGTATACTGAGCTGAAAGAGAAAGAGACATCATTAAAGGGCAGGGGGTGGGTGGGGGTAGGGACCTAGATCACAGTGTTTTCCCCAGGCTGCTAAGAAGTAACCAAGGTGAGATGTCTAGGATTATCCTAGTCCCTCTTTCCATGAAAATCCCCAAGCAGACTTCCAGACTGCCTTCTTTCAGATAATTCAAAGCTTCATTTTAACTGTGTTCATGTTCTTAGCTGAATGGTGAATTCACAAGGTCCTGAGAAGCATCTGTCACAGTTGAGGAGGAGAAAGCAACCTCAATATTAGCAGCCCTGAACTGAGTTAATTTTGCTGTGTTCTCTGGTCCAAGGCTATACTGAATCCTAGAACCCAGACACACATATTGTTGGCCATAAAAGACTCAGGGGAAGGAATGCAGATTGGTCACAGGAGCTACATTCCCAAAATGAGGACGTTAAAGTATTTCCTCTTTCAGCCACCTGGGGAACTCTCCATTCCATTCAAGACTTATCCATGATTTAGTGGCCTCCTCAAGCTCTAACAGTAACGCAATTGCCCCGGCTCACTCAATTAGCCAGTGTCAGGGAAGTCATGAATATGGGTTTCCTAATGCCCAGGCCAGCACTCTGTCATGCTGACGCCTCTCCATAATCCACACACACACCCCCCCGTGGGAAAAAATAACAGCTGACATGTCTATAGACCCTTATGGCTGGCAAAGAGCTTCCCATGTATTATCTCACTTAGTCTTCACAAAAACTCTGGGAAGCAGCTGCCTTTGCTCTCTCATTTTACAGAGCATGAAGCTGAGACAGACAAAACTGCAAGGACTTTTTCAGGATGACACAGCTAATAATGAGGAGGAGGAGGGGAAAGAGGAGGATAGCGATCATGATAGTTATAGGTTCCAACTCAGGTTTTCTGGAATTTAAGTTCCTGGCTCCATCCCTCACGCCACCAAGATCCTTTAACAACAACAAAGTTAAGACCCTCACAACATTGGCGATGCTCAGCGGGGCCATTTATTAGAGGCGGAAGAGCCCATAGTTAACATATGGACATTTTAGTTACATGAAAAATGGTATTGAACTTAGGGGGGAAGTGAGCACTGCATCTTTGATGCAATATTAATCACTAGAAATGTGACATTCACTATCCTAGGCCCTTCCACACCTCGAACACGATATTTTCAATTATGTAAAGTACATTTCGTGTCTTTTGCTAAACACTCTTGGGCTATTTTAAGCAACTACTGGCTCAGAAATGGCGGTCGTCCAATGATGAAGTGGTGATCACATTATAGTCATAAACTATACTTAAGTAGCAAGGGTATTGTGGAGCTTGATTAATTAATGTTCAAGAAATTAACTGAACTTCACTGATGAAAGGTGCTTAGTGCAAAGCATAACTGTCATTATGTTCTGTGCCAAAAAAAAGAAGTGTGCTTCCTTTGAAGTTAACTTACAGCAATGAAAAGTCTCTCCAAGGACCATTTGGGCCAATCAGAAGGCAAGCAGCTCTGTGGCATGATTCCTGCCCTCAGTCTTCAGCTGTGAGTACGTCAGTCCTAGAGCTTAGTTTAATTTCCTTGAAATATTCAAAAGAAGAGAAGGAAAACAAATTTGGAATATCGGGGTACCTGGTGGGATCTGAAGGTAAAAGTCTCTACCACTTGGTGATCAAAAGTGCTCTAAAATTGGAATTCTTACTAATAGTCATTAGGGTTCCTTTCAGATGCACATCCTGAATTTGGGTTTCTGAGTGATGAGCATGTCCTTTGAAATAGGTGTTTGTACTGTGAGCATGAAGAGTAGCCCAGAAGCTCTGAGTGATCAAGGCTACTGACAGAAGTTTGGGCTGCTGGATCATTTGGTCACCAGACAGTTTTACAATCCTGGGAGGAGACTGTTGGGTTGGACTTTATCACCCGCCAAAAGCTGTTATCAGGCTTTTACTCTGAAAACTTACTACACAGAGGGAGTGGCTTTGACTGCTTAGTTTGGGTATTTTTAGTATTTCCATTTTGTTATCATAATATTTATACCCATAGCATGTGCACACATGCATATGTCTCTGGACCTGTATATGTATGAGTGTGTGCACATATACACATACCTGCATCCACACTGGCATGTTTCCAAAAATACTATATTCCATATTATCAGTTAATAGCATTTCATTTGGGGAAAAAAAACTATATCAATTGAGCTTTGTCGGTAATAAATTTATCTTTTGGGTCAGTCAGTCAATAAACATTTGTGAGGTGCCTACTATGTGCCAGGAAATGTCAAAGATAAAGAAGAGGTCAGAGCCAGTCCTTACACTTAGAGCCTCAGCCCATCCTCTGCCTGCACTTTAGAGTGATCATTCTGTTCTTTAAGTAACAGGAAACAACTGATGATGATGATGATGATGATGATGATGATGATGATGATGATGATG
>NW_027185852.1:336333-343602 GCF_028583685.1 Petaurus breviceps papuanus | reverse complement strand
ATCACCTTTACAACATATTTAAACCCCCAGATTCTAAACTGCATTGCTATTTTATATACAACCATGATCAGATCTCCTCAATCAACCAGATCGCATTTCCTGTGCAACATAACTCCAGTTCATCCAGTAGCCTTCAAACAACATGCTAATTGGTCGTGGAGCCTTTGGTGCTTAGCCTAAATCCTTTGATTGATTCACTCATTTATTGGTTGGATGTAACCAGCCCTTCTTCTCAGCTAGTGAATAATTGAAACATGTTCTCCCTTTGAAAACACATCCAACTACAGGGTCTTGTCATTGACTTATGTAGGGAAGGGTCCAATTTCAGACTGGCCCCAGCATTATTCCAGATCATTTTGAGAGGGAAGGCCCTATCAGCTTTGGAGATAAAGACAAACTTTGTGGAGAAGGCTGTACCTGAGCTTCATTTTCAAAGAAGCTCGGGGACTAAGAACCAGAGGCAAGGAAGAGGACATTCTAGGGATGGGGCAGAGCCAGTGTAAAGACTCAGAGACAGAGGGTGATGCACCAGAAGCAATGATGTGGCCAATTAGGTTAAAACAGATTCTGCGGAGGCAAGTAGAAAGACCAATACCTTGAGCAGGGAGACAAAGGAGTCTAGGCTGGATTCTAGATCAAATGTCGCCTGGATAATATCCCTCTCATCTTGTCTTTAAAGAAGCAGGTCAGAGGGAGATGTAGCAGAGACACGCGCTGACTCCCAGCAAAATTGCCATTGTAAAACTCTGGCTTGTGGTTCCACGAAGTTTTTCCATTGACTTTTAATTGGCTCTTGAGGAGACTGGAAGAACATTTCGGAGAGAGCTCGCTTTCCAGCCAAGATATTCCAAGCACTCATAACTTTCAGAATGATCAAATCCCACCATGCATCTCGGGCCCTCTTGCTTTATCCAAAAGGGCACTCCCCACTCAGTGCCGCCTTTAGAAGGCTTTATCACATCATAAAGCAGCTGTATCCCAGAGCGAATGCCTCCGCCGGGGCCATAAGCAGGCAATGCCGGCGTTAAGATGGAACGTTGCACAGATGCCGCTTTGAGCAAGAGATGTAGTAAGTGTCAGAGGTAAAAATACTCGGACCGTTATCCAGCGGTTCCTGAGCACATGGGACGCGTGATGTTTATCAGTCTTTCGGAAGCAAACGTTCAGCTGGCCAAGGCCCTTGGCTCTGGCACATCCCACTCAGAGGCAGCGCTGGGGCGCCCGGCCCGGGGTTTCTGGGGCCTTCCCTGGCCTTGCCACACTTCTGTTCCCATGGTCAGAGGGACTCGCTGTTTGCTTCTGCTGGTGGAGGAACTGCTGGAGTCTGACCCTGGGACGTTGCTACAATCAGTAACCCCATTTCTTTGTTGTTCACTCGTTTCAGTCGCGTCCTACTCTTCATGACCCCATTTGGGGTTCTCTTGGCACAGAAACTGGAGGGGTTTGCCTTTTCCTTCTCCATCTCATTTTACATATAAGGAAACTGAGGCAAGCAGGGATAAGTGACTTGCCCAGGGTGACACAGCTAGGAAGTGTCTGAGGTCACCTGACTCCAGGCCCAGGACTCTGTCCACTGCACCCTCAGCTACCTGTGCCTCTTTTACAGATGAGGAAACAGCTTCACTTCACATGCCTCCTTTACTCTCCCATGACCCTCCCTTTTCCCCCCAGATGAGGATCTTGCCTCATGTTTCACTGAAACACTGCACCTCTTCCCCAAGAGTTCCCTCCTCTGCCTTCCTTCTCATCTCTTGTGACTCAAACACCTTCTACCACTTCTTCCTCCTTCGTTTCATCTCGCATGAGGAAGCAGCCCTTGTCCTTTTACAGACAAAGCATTAGGAAGGCACAGGTGACCCCATTCCTCTCCACCTCGTCCCACAGACTGCCCCTTCTATCATCCCCTTCAATCTCTCCCTGTTCATTGCTTCCTTTCTACCTACCTACAAACATGCCCATATTCCTCCCATTCCTAAAAAACAAACTCTCATTTCCATCCATTATTCCTACCAGCTATCACTCTGTGATTAAAGGAAAGCCATCTACATTAGGTACCTTACTCTCTATTGTTTGGCTTCTGACCTCATTTCCAACAAGAAACATCTCTCAAAAGTTACTGATCATTTCCCAGTTGTCATATCTAATGGTCTTTTCTCAATGCTCATCCTTCTTGACCTCTCTGCTGCCTTTGACATCATCAAAAACTCTTCCGTACCTGATACTCTGTTCTCTGTAGGTTTTCAGGGTTTTCCTCCATCCTGGTTCTCCCCCTACCTGTCTTACAGCTCCATTTCTGTCTCCCTTGTTGGGTCTTTAACCAGGTCATGCCCTTTACCCATGGGTATCCCACAGGAACCTGTCCTGGGATGCCTTCTCTTCTTCTCCTATATCATTTCATGTGGTGATCTCATCCACTCCCACAGATTTCAGTGTCATCATCTTTCTCTGATGAGGGCAGGCTTTGCTGAGCAGTCCTGTGCTAGTGTTAATTGTTGGGCCAAAATCTGCACAAGCATCAGAGGATCTATCAATCCATATCTCAAAACTGCTTCCAGGGGTGGCCAGGTAGCACAGCGAGTAAGAGCACCGGCTCCAGCGTCAGGATGATGTGGAGATCGAATCCAGGCTCAGACACTTAGCACCCACCCAGAAACACCTGGCCGTGTAAACTTGAGCAAGTTACTTAACCCTAATTGCTTAGGGGTGGCCAGGTGGCTCATCGAGTAAGAGCACTGGCTGCAGTGTTGGGATGACCTGGGGATCAAATCCAGGCTCAGATACTCAGCACCACACCCAGAAATAACTAGCCATGTGACCTTGAGCAAATTACTTAACCCCAATTGCTTAGGGGCCACCAGGTGGCTCAGCGAGTAGGAGCACCGGCCCCAGTGTCGGGATGACCTGGATCAAATCTGGGCTCAGACATTTAGCACCCACCCAGAAATAACTGGCCATGTAATCTTGAGCAAGTTACTTAACCCCGATTGCTTTAAAAAAAAAACTGCTTCCAGAGTCCCTCAGAGAGACCTTGAGTGTCCTTGTGTTGCTTCTTCTGACTGCCATTGAAGCCTTGCCCCTGGGAGTTCTCCATGAAACCATCTTTTATGCAAATATACCTTTGGCACTTGAACAACGTGGCCAGTTCTTTGGAGCTGCCCTCTCCACAGCTGAGTTTGAAGGGTTGGCAGTGGAGCTTGAGAAGGTATCTGCTATCTTATCCTGCCAGGTAATCTTCAGCATCTTCCCAAGACAGTTCAAATGTAAATCACTCAGTTTCCTGGCACGGCACTGCTACACTGTCCAGTTTTCGTAGACATACAACAATGATATCAGCACAACGGCTCTGTGCACCTTTAGTTTGGCTTCAGTCTAATACCTCTTTCCTCCTACACTTTCCTTCGGAGCCTCCCAAACATTGAGCTAGCCCTGGCGATGCATGTGTCAGCCTCACTATCAGCGTATACATCCCTTGAAAGTATACTGCCAAGGTAAGTGACCTTATCCACAGCATTCAAATCCCTCCATTTGCTGTAACCAATGTTTGCTGTAGAGATGCTAGCTGTCAGAGAATCTTTGTTTTCTTGGTGTTAATTGTTAGGTCAAAATTTGCACAAGTGTTGGAGAAACTATCACCCCATTCGTTGTTGCATCTGAACCTCAGAGGTTTCATTGAGCGCACAATCGTCTGCAAAGAAATATTCATGCACCAAATCTCCCTCCACTTTAGTCTTGGCTTGTAGCCTTTTCAAGTTACATAACTTATTGCCAGTGTAGTAGGTGACCTTGGTGCCATTGTTGTCCCCATTGAAGGTGTCTGACATTGCTGAAAAGCATGGGAGTAAGTGAAAAGAGCCCTGCTTCACTGGTGCCTGAGAAAGCATGAGGGCATCCCCCCATTATCCAGAACCCATGTAAGCACGCCATCATGGAACTCCTCTGGACAACTAAATTGTTCATGAGCTTCTACAAGCCCTCATGAATAACAGTATCAACAGCTTTGGTCAGATCAACAAGTGTTGTGTGCAGGCTCTCCTGTCTTCTCCTGGCATTTCTCTTTGACTTGTTGGGCAGCAAACCCCACATTGACTGCTCCTTGGCTCTTGGATAGTTGACCATCTTCCAGGTGAAGGATTAGCCTTGTAAGGAGGACTCTGGCAAGAATCTCACTGGCAATGACTAAGAAAGAGACACGCCTCCCCCCACCATGTCACAGGGCAACCTATTTCCTTTTCCTTCACAGAGATGGGCACTGGAGTCACCCTTAAATCAATGGAGGGTGACCTCCTCTTGCCATAGAACCCAGAAGATCTCATTCAGCTTTTGTCCAAACAGTGGGCTCCCGGCCTTGTAGATGGCAGGTTCACTAGGACCAGCAGCACACTCTCTGCCTCATGTGAGGAGCCTGATGGCATCCAAAGTCTCTTCTTCAGTCTGAGTTCAGTGACAGAGGGACTGGCTTCAGGCTGAGCTATGTAGCCAGTGGCTTCAGCATTGATGACAATGCTGAGAACATTCTCACGAGTGTCCAGCTGATCTCTCTAGGAGTACGTCCTTATCTCTAATCAGTGTCACCCCATCAGTGCTGAGTACTTGAAATGCCCCTATACAGTCTCTGCCATCAGTCCTGCAACAATGCCAGGCAGGTCTGGGAGGCTGACTCTGGGGAAAAACAGAGACTACAGGTCTTTGCAAGTTGGAGAAAATTGGCTTGACTGAAGCTTGATGCTCACAAACACCAGGCAGTTCAAAAAGAAAATTTTGATGAAGAACAGCTTCAGATGTCAGTAGAAAACTCTTCTGGGAAACAAAATCAGGCTACGACCCAGTAGTGGGATTTAACTGGCGTCTCGTGGGCATCCACACTCTGGCCAGCCCTGTGTGGTAGACACAGTTGGCCCTGAAAAACTCCATGCCCTTAAGGAGATGACCATTTTGTTGTGTGGATCTTTGTGAAAGTGTGTGGTACCTGCACAATGTGGTAGAAGTGAGGAAGGAGAATTCAGTTAGCTATGGTGATTGCAGGATGAGAGGGATTTTAATAAACAGCTAAAAATATGGAGGAAGACATTTCAGTGTAAGGCAAGCTGCATTAAAGGGAGGGCATAGTGTTAGATCTCTAGTCAGGAAAACAAGCTCAAATCCAGCCTCAGATGCTTGGCTGGCCTGACAGATCCTATTAAATGTTTTGCCAAAACCCAGGATAAAGTCTATCTACAGTATTACCCTGACCTAAAGACTGACTAAGCTCCATCAAGAAAGGAAGCAAGGGGAGTCTGGGATCACCTCTGTTCATTCTAGTGTTCATTCAGCTGCACTACAGACACACAAGTCAGGAGCATAGTCAGGGCATGTTGAGAGGACAGTCCAAAAGTACCAGGGAAGGACTAGTCACATAAAACCATCCTGAGTCTTCTGTGGCTGCCACGTGGCACAGTCAGAACAAGCTCAGCCTCTCAGGACACGGGTTCACTTCCTACCTCCTTTGTTCATAATCTGTGTAACCGTGGGAGGATCATTGATTCCTCTGTGTTTCAGGGACCCCTCAGTGAATGGACGGTTTGAACTGACAGGGTCCATCAGAATAGAACTTGAGGAGATTCAGGAGGGAGTTGAGTCCAGCCATGGAATGAACGTGACCTGAAGTCAGAGGGCATTTGCCTCAGGCACTGGCTGCTGGGTGGTGGGGGGCTGGGCCAGCCCCTCACCCTCTGGGCCCATTTTCTGATCCACTGAAGTAAATGGTTCTAGATGGACCTTTCAGCTCCAGACTCAGGCAGCATCTAAGCTGCCTTGATGTTCTGGATCAAGAGGCTGAAGAAGGAAAGAAAGAAAGAAAGAAAGAAAGAAAGAAAGAAAGAAAGAAAGAAAGAAAGAAAGAAAGAAAGAAAGAAAGAAAGAAAGAAAGAAAGAAAGAAAGAAAGAAAGAAAGGAAGGAAGGAAGGAAGGAAGGAAGGAAGGAAGGAAGGAAGGAAGGAAGAAAGAAAGAAAGAAAGAAAGAAAGAAAGAAAGAAAGAAAGAAAGAAAGAAAGGAAGGAAGGAAGGAAGAAAGGAAGAAAGGAAGGAAGAGAGAGAAAGAAGGAAGAAAGAGGGAGAGAGAAAGAGAGAGAAAGAAAGAAAAAGAAAGCACAACATAAGCTCTAAATGATGACCTATTTGTCATTTTCATTCTAATTAATAAAAATAATAATAAATAGATAACATTTCCGTAATGCCTGCTGTGTGCCAGGCACTGTGCTAAGGGCTTTAAATTATGATCTCATTTGAACCTCACAACGGCCCTGGAGGCAGGCACTATTATTATTCCCATTTCAGAGATGAGGAAACTCTCAGAGACTTGCCCAGGGCTGCACAGCTCGTAAGTGCATGGGGTCAGAATTAAAGCCAGATCTTCCTGACTCCAGGCCCAGTGCACTCTCCTCTGTGCTACCAGTAATAGTGACCAGCACTTATATGATGCTTTGAGGTTTGCAGAATGATTTACAAATATCCCTATTGTTAACTATCTCATTTATCATTTTATAAGTGTCTACTTCTGACAGAGAATGTTCTTCCTGTTACAAAACCAATGCCTAATCCGCTGAGAAGACTAAGCTATTGTTACAATAGTCTTTTTTTAAAAATAGATTTTATTTCTAGACTTCATGCCGGATCCAAAGTGTCCTTGACTGGAGGAAGGCATTTGGTAGCAGTCACATTGACGTGCCCTTCTGCTGAAACATGGGCATTGCACACGCCCTCATGGTTGAAGAACAGATGCCTGAGGCAGGCAGGTCAGGCATTGGCACAGGTCAGGTCTTAGTAGCCATGGTGAGCCATGCCCCTCCCAGCTTTCTGCACATTCTGACCTCCTGTGGAGACACAAAGTCAGCATCCTCAGAGCCTTTCTCTCCCCCACTCATTCACAAGCCAGGCTAGGAAGTTCACAGGGGGAACCCTCAGAGGCATCTGAGCGGCTCCCACCTGTCAGAGAGAGAGCAGCCTGGCCTGACATCCTGGCAGCTTGGGTGAGTTCCTCTGAGCCTCGCAGTCTGTCTGGAGCCAGCCGACGTCCCATCTACCCGACGGGTGCTTCCACCTGACCCAGGTGGCTAGAGCCCATGTCTTGGCACACACAGGATTCCTGACTTCTGCCCCTCTAAACTCAAGGACCTTCTGTGCTGCTTATAGCCGCTCCCTGCCAGGCCCATGTGCTCTCTCTCTTTCTCTCCCTCCCAACCTTCTCCATTCCTGTGTTGCCCCCATCCAGTACACATGCACATGCACACACAC
>NW_027185852.1:244084-336323 GCF_028583685.1 Petaurus breviceps papuanus | reverse complement strand
TATTGTGCACACTCAGAAATCGGGTGCTCTTCCCAACAGTCAAAGTGCTGACCTAAGCTTGAGCTTTGAAATGTCTGAAAGGAGAGGGCCCGTCCTGTGAGTCTCTTGTACTAGTGTTCTCAGTGATTATTTCCTAAATGTTGTAGGGTCATGGTCCTAATGCTAGAGGGCACTTTGAGGCCATTTAGCTCATCTTACAGTTATAGAAACTGAAGGCCAGAGAGGACCATCAGCAACAAGCACTTACCAGGCAGTGCCAGGTGCCAGGGTCTGTGTTTGGATTCCCAAACAGTATCAACAAAAATGACACGGTCTCTACCCTGAAGATGCCTACATTCTAGGGGGTAGAGTGAGGCACCTAATGCCCAAAGCGCAATAGATTCAAATCTCAACTATGTCACTTAAAACCATATCCTCTCCAGCAAGTCAACCTCTCTCTAATGGTAAGGGAATGTGAAGACCTTCCCTGCCCCATAAGGGGCCTCAAGGAGACCCCAACAGGAAGGGCTTGAAGGGGGGAAGGCCCACACCTTTTATTACTTTGTAATTAGGCAGTAGTAGGGTAGTGATGGTCTCTAACCCTGCAGAAGGCTATCTATACCCGAGGTGAGGTTCTGCTGTGGGGCTCACTTTGGTAAGAGTTGTGTGACTTGACCAGATGAGACTCTGGGGGCTGTTAAGCCCCCAGCTTCATAAACCCAGATGTTGGTGCTTCTCTCTCTGGTGACTAACTATGCGTGTATGGATCAGTCACACAGCTAGAAGCCCCATCTGTTGAATTTCTCTGTATTTTTTTGTTTGCTTGTAATTTGTTTGTATTTTCTGAAGTTCAGGGTGCTGATTTTTTCCACTAAACTAAGTGACTGATTTATACATATGTATATGTGTATATATATATATATATATATATATATGTTTAATTAAAAATCGTTGACCCCTTTAAAGTTGCTTTCCTTTAGAAAAGCAGATCAAGAACCCATGCTAGCAGCCATTCTGGGTATGCTAGGTGCTTGCTGTTATACTCTCTAGGCCTCATTTTTCCTTAATTATAGAATGCAGGTTCTAGAATCAAGGACCCTTGAAGCTTTAAATCTAGAACCCTATAAACCTCTCTTCTAGCCCTGAAACCATTCTTCCCAAACTGCTTGTGGTCTTTGGTGGGTATGAGATCTAGCCTGTTGTTAGGATTTCAAGTGCTAGCTCCACATTTTCTGTTATCATGATCACCATCATCATCATCAACTTGCTTCTGTATGATGGGGGTATATATCAACAATACAATATTCACAATGCCTATGGTAACTATGAATATTCTGATATGGTTATTAATCTCAAAATATAACAGGCTCTCTGTATGGAGGACAAAGCTAGAACATTTATTCAAATACCAGAAAACTGAGTCCCCAAACCAGAAAGTCAAAGCCATCGCAGTAGCTATAGAGTTGGTACACATAGTTAATGCAGTGAACACCCACATTCTCAAGCCTTCAAAACAGAATGGGCTACCTCAGGCAAAGGTCCTTCTCTCTTCACTCATGGCAGATGCTCAGCGTCCACACAGCTCACTGCCAGCAACTCTGCCCTTGCATTTCCCATCCCCGGCAGTCCTCAGCAGGATTCCTTAGCATAAATTCTGGCTGGCTCCAAAAAAAAGGAGTTAGTGCTGCAGGCCCTGTTGCTACTGCCACCTCGCTTCCAGTCACCGCACTTCTTTAGCTTGGCTCTGACTTCCTCTTGCCCCACCCCTTCCAGCTATGTCAGCAAGTTCAAGGGGCATAGAAGATCTTCAAATCCTATAACCATTACAGGGCAGCTAGGGGTGATAGACAATGTTCCATCATGTGGGCAAAGAAGAGGGAAATAGCATGTCTTTTAGTTGATTGGTTTAACTCTTTCAGCACTACTGGGTAGTTTAATGCCAGGGCTGTGGATAAAAATATCCAATCCTCTGGCTGAACTAATCCATTGATTTCACTGTAGAATTCCACCAATGGGAGTCAAGCAAGCTCAGCAAGTATTCACTAAAGGCTTTTCTCGGTCAGGCACTCAGCTAGAGGCCTAGGCTCCATGGTCAAGAATGTGCACCAGCTGACCACAAGGAGCTTGCATTCTTTTTCAGGGAGATACTATGCAAACATATAAGTAAATATCAAAATAACAAAATAACTGAGTCAGGGTGGGGAGGTAGGATCTGGGGAGATCAGGAAAGACCTTGGGACTTGGGCTGAGCTTTAACTAGAGATTCTAAGAGGTAGAAATGAAAAGTACATGGATTCCAGGGACAGAGTTACAGCTTCCACAAAGGTACAAGGAGGGGCGACTAGGTGGCACAGTAAATAGAGCACCAGCCCTGGAGTCAGGAGGACCTAAGTTCAAATCCTGCCCCGGACACTTGACACTTAACTAGCTGGGTGACTTTGGGCAAGTCACTTAACCCCAATTACCCTGCCTCCTCCCCTCCAAAAACACAAAAAATTAAAAGCACAAAAGTACAAGGAGGAAAGATAGGCTCTTGTTTATAAAGTGCAGCCAAGTGGGCCAACGTAGGCAGAATATCGAGTATATGAGGGGAGTGATTGGTAAGGAGCTGGTGAAGGCAGACAGGAGCCAGATTGTTGAAGGGTATAAAGGGCAAACTGGGCAGTTGGCGTTTAATCCTGAAGGGTCTTGAACATGGGGGGGGGCATTTTTAGATACACTCTTTAGGATTATCAATTGAGCAGCCATGTGGAGGATGGATGGGAGAGGAGAGATGTTTGAGACAAAGAGATCCTTCAGGAGGCTACAGAAATAGTCCTGTCCAAAAAATGATCAGGGGCTGAGCTAGGCTGGTGGCTATATGAGCACAGGGGAGCCAAAGACAAAAATAAAGCAGACCATGCCCTGGGGCATCTAAAATTCCCCATTTTAATGGAGAAAGAAATGAAATGTCCATAGCTTCATCAACACAAAAACATATCTTTCTGTGACTCAGCATCAGAATCCAAACAATCCATGAGGGAGGAGGGATGTAAAAAACTGTCTTCACTGATATAAATGCATTCCAAACAGACGTTATTGTTTAGGACAGAACACATTCACTAATGATGTTTTTTGTTTCTTCAAATCTCCTTTCCCAGGTCTTGGGTAGGGTTCTCCACTGCCATGTTAAGTTAAAACAAGACAAATCTTATGCAATAAATGCATTGCTTGGGTTCTTCTGAGATAATGCCTCCATTGGAGTCCCAGCACCAGAATTATTAAGAGTAGTAGTTCTCTCACCTAGGATTTCTCAAGAGACTCCACTCTTTTAAAATGAATTAAAAACAGTCTGAAACCATCTGTCAAAATGGAAATTACGCCATGCTTGTTGATTCTTGGGAGCTCATTTATAGAACTCGTGATCAATACCACGCATGGGGGACTGGATTTATTCATTTCTGATTACTATCCCTATTTCATTCTATGGCCCTAAATTAATAGTAAGTGTGGATGAACGTGCTTCCTCACATTGCCCTCAATAAACAGGTTTAACCACAAGACAAATCTCATAATTCTCCTCCATGGTCCCAGAGGCTGTGGGACAAATCCAGTCGCTTTAGCAGTAAGCCTTCAAATATACCTCTGCTGACAGTCTTGAGTTTGTTTTAGGGAAAAGTCAAGGTTCTACAATCCTTTGCATTTGTGGGAGTTTTCTGTTGCCATGGTTGCTAAGAGTTCACTGAAATTAAACTCTCCATGTATAGAAGTTCATGATGTAGGCTGTCTGTAAATTTCTCTCCTCTTACCCAGACATGTACAAAGGATTATTATAGGTGAGAAGCATCATGGCTGTGCTGGATGGAGAGCTGGCCTCAAAGTCAGAAAGTTCTGGCTTTAAGACCCGCCTCTGATCCATGCTGGCTGTGTGACCACTGAGCCTTCCTCTAACCCAGGGAACTCTAAGACTATAAGCTGTGGAACCAGTTGCATGCCCGTATACCATTGAAATAGTGGGATCGTGGGTCTGTGGTAAGTTGCCAATACAATTTTAGAGAGCTAGATAGATGATGGTGATAGACATAGACAGCTATTGATAAACAGACAGACAGGCAGACGCTGATGGAGAGATAGACATAGGTGGATAGATGGATAGACAGAGATGAGAAACAGACAGACAGAGAGACAACTTATACAGATACAGACATAGATGATAGATGGAGAAAAAGACAAGGGACACAGGGTCACACAGAGAATATGATAGAGGTGAGACAGGTAGCGGTAGATAGAGGATACAAAGATAAACGGCCATAGAGATCGAAAGACGCAGAGACAGACAGACAGACCCGTGATGTCTTAGTGCAGCTTTAAATCATTGAAACTTAAAGAGGAATAGACACAAACACACACACACCGTTAGAGCCTGTTGACCAACGCAGCAGTGCCTACCATGCTTTAATAGAGATGGCTTTTATTAGGATTTTCTACCCCTCCCTCCTTTGGGGGCACGTCACTCAATCAGGGCACATTGATTAAATGACTGCTGTATACCAAACAATGTGCAAGTTTGCTAAAAATACAAACACAAAAGGACCTCCAAGGAGCTCACATTCCTTTTGTAACTTGATTCCACAAGGAATCCTGGGTAAAAGCAAACGGTGACAGGCTAGAGACTTTGCCCTTTAAGGGTCATGCCTCAGATCTCAGTCTGATAAAGACTGCCTGGTAGAGTGCAGAGTGCCCTGGGTCCTAATTGTAGGACTTTAGGCAAGTCATTTACATTCTCTAGGATTGGGTTTTCTTCCTGTGTGGGAGGAGGGGTGACTGGGGGGGGGCAAAAAAAGGAGGGATTTGAACTAGATGACTTCCAATATCCAAATCACCTTCAAATCTATGGCTCTTTGATCCAAGAGGGACAAGGTGAGTTTGGTTTACAACCAGGAGAAGGCAGACCAACCCCCTTGCTGCCTGGGATGACCATACTCCAAAGGAGATAACAGAGTAAAAAGGGAGAGCAGGTGAGGGAATGGGAAGTGGAGAGAGCCCAGGTGTCTCTAGCATTGAGCAGAAGGCAAGCCTCCATAAGGCCCTGAGCCTCCCTTATTCTCCATGCCCCAAGATGACAGAAACCTAGGACTGGGCTGCCTTAAACCCCATGCCATAGATGGCATCTAGTACCTTATCTTGGGTGAGCCCTTCAGCCCTTCCCAGTAGCTTTCTCATAACCCAGAACTGCCTTTGCATTTGTGAGTCAAATTCCAGGAGGGAGCCATGTGCTTTATGAGAGCTCACTCACCACAGACCCACGGCAGGGGAGGTTGAAGGGCCTCCCTTTTAGCCTTAGCCTGCCTACTTTATTATCTGTGACATTGAATGAGTCACTTCCCTCTGGGGTTTCAGTTTGCTCGTATGTAAAATCCTCAAAGGCTCAGCACCTCCGAAGGACCTTCCGTCTCTGAGCTTCCACCAGTAACCAAATGAATGTCAGCTGGGGTCAGACATTGGTCTCGTGTGGCCTCTACTCTTAGAGGAGCTTTGGAAAGCTCTAGAATTACATCCAATGGGCTTCCAGGAATCAGGCTCAGTTATAATAATAATGATTTCTGATTATTGTTGAATATTACAAAAAAGTGTATGGGAGAAAGGAACATACACTAAGTGTAAGGGGGAAACTTTGTCAGAGGTGAGGAGAGAAGAACAAATAGGGGGAAGGGGAGAGAGAAAATGGGGAGAAAGGAAAGAAATAGGATGACACAAAGAGATAAGAGGGAAAAAGAAAGAGCTAAGATGGAAAGAGAGATGAGATGGGGACAGAGATTAGTGACAAGTGGAAGAGAAAGAGATGGTGGGAAAGGAAAAGAGAAATGGTCAGAGAGAGAAAGGAAGGAGATTTTATGGGAAAGGACAGAGAAGAAATAGGAAGAAAAGGATATGCAAAGAGAAGTGGGAAAGTGTGTGTGTGTGTGTGTGTGTGTGTGTGTGTGTGAAGACAGACAGAGACAGAGGGAGACAGAGAAGAGAGATAGACACAGACAGAGAGAAGAGAGGAGGGGAGAGGGGGAGAGGGAGGGAAGGGATGGGGGAGAGAGTGAAGTATAACACTCTCTGACAGTTTAGGAGCTCAATTGTATTGCCAGGGAGTTTCTTGGGGAAGGATCAGGACCCAGGGCCTTCAGAAATGAATTCTATTTGACTCTAGGGATAGCAGTCAGCACTTCATTCTGGACTTGAAACAAACTGCAAAATGTTCAGAATGTGGCCCTTTGTGTGCTGGGAAAAGCTGAACCTCCCAAAGGAGGAGAATTACGGTAACCAGTGCCCTTGACCCTCATTACATCTCCCTGGGCTCTCTGTGGGCAAAGTGGGGCTGAACACACTGGCATCTCTGCTTTGAGTGTCACAAAGGCCTATGTCAGCAGCCAGAGGTCTGCATCAGAGAAGAGCTGTCCCCCTGCAATGGTGAGGCAAATGGGTCCAGAAAAGCACATGTTGTATATTTTAGTCTTCTGGGAGATGGAGAGTTTAATGAGACTTCACCACACAGGGGTGTTTATAAACATGTGACCTTTGGAATTCGATGAGATTTGATATGAAGACTAATTCCTTCCACTTACTGAATCCTTGGGAACTTTCCAAGTATACCAAGGCCTATATGGCTTTATTCTAATGAATTAACACGTTTTCTGGCTATATCAGAAGGCACTGTCTAACTGAAGGATGACTATGGTTGGCCAATATACACTTCTGGGGAGATGATCTCTTCATCTATTGGCTAAATGAATTATTATTAGGGATGGAGAAGGGCTACCAGGGGTAGGGAGCCTGCAACTTCGAGGCCACCTAAGTCCCTCTAGGTCCTCAGGTGCAGCCTTTGGACTGAGTCCAAGTTTTGCAGAGCAAATCTTTTTATTAAAAGGATTTGTTCTGTGAAGTTTGGATTCAGTCAAAGAGCCACACTTGAAGACCTAGAGGACCACATGTGCCCTTGAGCCTGCAGGTTCCCCACCTCAGCCTAGACCCACGATTTTATTGGTATAGGGAACTTCCAGGTGAAAACCTTTCTCTTAATGCAAACTAGTACGTTCCCTGCAATGTACGGCCTTTGATAATTCCTTTGATTTTGGAGAGAGTACGTAAGTGCCTTATATGGGCTCCCAAGCCACCATACATCAAAGGTGGAGCTGGGACCTGGGTCTTCCTGGTGTGAGGCCAGCTCTCTACCTCTTACATCATCCTGCCTCTTAAATAAGTTATTATGATTACTATTACTGTTGATAACAACATGTCCTGGCATTCATGTGATAAATTGTTTTTCAAAGTAGTTTAAGTCCATTCTCTCATTTGAAAAGGGTCAGTCTGACTACTGTGCCCATGGGCTTGTCTTAGGGCCTGTCACTTTCAAGGTCCTTAGAAAAGAATTGAGAAGAGAACTATGGAGGGGAGGCAGGACGGAGACCTGGGCTCTGGCAGTTTTGCATGTCACAGACCCTCTGGGGGCAGTTTGATGTAGCTTAGGCTTCTTCTCAACATGTGCGTGGCCTACATTCATAATCAAGAGAAAAGCCAAATTTTAGATTAAAGTTAATGAAGATGAAGGTCACTACCCCAGTTACTATGATGTTTATGGAAAGGTGGGGGTCCATCTTGCCTCCAATTAAACACAGAAAAAACAGTTCAGATGATGACATTCTTGTATTCCAGCAGCTGCTTTGGGAGTTTCCAGGTTGAGAAGTCAGGTCTTATACCCACAAAAGGAGTTAGTAAGGGTGGTGGGAAAATGAGCTGAGATGGAATGTTGGCACATGCAACAGTCAAACCAATTTCAAAAGATAATCAATAAAAGACATACAGCAACCATGACTCATAAAAAAGATGAAGGTTGGGGTGGCCAGGTGGCTCAGCAAGTAAGAGCACTGGCCCCAGTGTCGGGATGACCTGGGGGATCAAATCCAGGCTTAGATACTTAGCACCACACCCAGAAATAACTGGCCGTGTAACCTTGAGCATGTTACTTAACCCTGATTGCTTAAAAAAAAAATGAAGGTCTACATTTTTTCCCTTTCAAGTCAAAACCCCCTAAAGGTATAGTGGAAAGACTGTAAGGACTAGAAAAGAGTGAGTGGATTCAACACTATCTCCACTGTTGACTTCGTATGTGGCCAGTGGCCACTTGTTTCATCTCTCTATGACTCAGTTTCCTCATCTGTAAAAGGAGATGGTTGGATCCGATGGCCTTTAAAGAGCCTCCTAACTCTAAGCCTATGAACATATGGACCTCTCTGCTTAGCCTAAGAGAACAGCCCCAAAGTCACCATTTCACCAAAGTCAGACATGCTGACTAGACTTTAGGGAATGGAGAGCTTCAAAGGGGCCTTACAAAGAGTTCAAAGAGGGAAATTGTCTGTGAATTATTCCTTCTGACCAGCCCCATAGAGCTATGAGATTAGGAATCACTGGAACACTTTAGGTAAATTCAAATCTAAGCAATTAAAATGAAAAGACTTATGATCTGTACATAATGGTTTCATTAATTTAATTCATTCTTAGGTTAAGAGAGAGCATCTTATTTCATTTTTATTCACTTTTGGTTAAGAAAACTTGAGAAAGTACTTCTCCCTCCCCACTCATTAAAGGCTATTTACTAATCTCTTTAAAATGAACCATCACTGTTACCATAGAAAAGTGTATCAAAGGTCAGAATATATGTTCCTCCTCTAGATTGAAGTGAATCCCATAGTCACAGAATCTCCAAGTGGGAAGGTGCCTCAGTGACTGTCAAGGCTAGTCTGTCCCTGACTGGCAAACCCTGCTACATCATTCCAGATAAGGGAGCATCCGCTCTTTGCCTGAAGACCTCAAGGGAAGGGGTGCATACCATACAGCAGTCCATCCATTCCACCTTAGGACAACTCTGGTTGTTAAGGATTTTGACTTTTTTGTGCCTCCTACCCATTACTCCCCCTTCCGCCTAGTGGAGCTAGATAGAGAAAAGTATATTACCCCCCCCCCAATCCTGAGGAGCAGTTACCTTGTTCTTCTTTCCACCCCGAGTTACTTTTTTTTTCTATTTATTTAGTGCATCTGTGTGTTTATGAAGTTGTTCAATGTCGACAGCCTTTATTGTGGTACAAATTAAGAAGGAGCAATTCCTTTTCATCTGTGGACTTCCATAGATCTCAACTGTATCTGTACAATTCACTGGCACAGGGGTCTCCACCAAGGTCTTTTTGTTTGTTTTTATTTCTTGTGCATCAGAGAATCTGTAAGAAGTCCAACGGTTAAGGGGCGGCCAGGTGGCTCAGAGAGTAAGAACATGGGCCCCAGAGTCGGGATGACCTGAGATCGAATCCTGGGCTCAGACACTTAGCACCCACCCAGAAACACCTGGCCATGTAACCTTGAGGAAGTTACTTAACCCCAATTGCTTAAAAAAAAAGTCCAATGTTAATCCTTTGTGCCAACAGGATCATAGCATTATAAATTTAGGGCCATAAGGGTCCTCTGAAGCAATAGATGAACCCCCTAATTTTATTTCTAATAGTATTTTGCTCCCAATTACACATCAAGACAATTTTTAGCATTCATTTTTAAAAGATTTTGAGTTTCAAATTTTTCTCCCTCCCTCCCTTCCCCTTTCCCAAAAATGGTAGGCAATTTGATACAGATTATACATGTGCTATCATGTAAAACATATTTCCATATTATTTTCCACAGTTGTGAAGGAAGAAACAGGTTAAAAGGGGAAAAAAAGCATGAAAAAGAACAGAGTGAAAGAAGTCTGCTTGGTCTGCGTTCAGAGTCCATCGGTTCTTTATCTGTGTGTGAAAGGCATTTTCCTTCATCAGCCCTTTGTACTTTCCTGGATCATTGTGTTACTGAGAAGAGCTAAGTCATTCACAATTGACCATCACATAATGTTGATACTGTATATATACAATGTTTTGTTCGGCTCATTTCATTTCACATCAGTTCATACAACTCTTCCTAAGTCTGTATGGAATCTGCCTGCTCATCACTTCTTATAGCACAATAGTATTCCATTACATTCATACACCACCACTTGGTCAGGTATTCTTCAACTGATGGGCATCCCTCAGTTTCTAATATTTTTTCCACCATGAAAAGGCTGCTATAAATATTGTTGCACCTGGAGGTCCTTTTCCCGTTTTTATGATCACTTTGGGATACAGACCTAGTAGTGGTATTGCTGGATAAAAAAGTATGTACAATGTTATACCCCTTGGGATATAGTTAATTGCTCTCCAGATTGGTTGGACCAGTTCACAACTCCATGCACTGGTGCTCCAATTTTCCCATATCTTCCCCAACATTTACTATTTTCCTTTTTTGTCACATTAGCCGATTAGATACAGATGAGGTTACAGAGATACCTCAGAGTTGTTTTAATTTGCTTTGCTCTAATTAAGAATGTTTTAGAGAACTTCTTCATATTCTTATAGATAGTTTTTATTTCTTCATCTGAAAACTACCTGCTCATATCTTTTGATCATTTATCAATCAGGGATTGTATTCTTATAAATTTGTATTCTTGTATCTTTATAAATTTGACTTTGTTCTCTATATATTTGAGAAATGATTTTTGTAAAGTCCCTTTACACTTGCTGTAAAGATTGTTCCTCAGCTTTCTGCTTTCTGTATAATCTTGGCTACATTGGCTTTTTTGTGCAGAAGCTTTCTAATTTAATACAATCAAAACTTTTTATTTTACATTACATGTTCTCTATCTCTTGTTTGGTCATGAACTTGGAATTCACTTAACTTCTCCTTTAAGAATCTGGATACTATACTACTTGGTGAATATATGTTTAGTATTGACAATACTTCATTATCTATGGTACCTTTTTAGAAAGGTGTAGTTTCCTTACTTACCTCTTTTAATTAATCTATTTTTGCTTTTGCTTTGTCTCAGATTAGGATTGCTACCCTTGTTTTTTTTTTTTTGCTTCACCTGAAGCCCAAAAGATTCTACTGCAGCCCCTTCACTTTAACCTGTGTGTGCCTCTCTGCTTCAAGTATGTTTCTTGTAAACAGCACATTGTAGGTTTCTGGTTTTTGTTCTGCTCTGTTACCAGCTTCCATTTTATGGGAGAGTTCATCCCATTCATGTTTACAGTTGTGATTAATAGCTGCGTGTTTCTCTCCACCCTATCGTCCTCTGTCCTTTCACCCTTTCCCTCCCCGACAGGGTTTTGCTTCTGTCTACCACCTCCCCCCATTGAACTGCTCTTCTCTCAGTCCCCTCTTTATTTAATCTCCTCCTCGCCTACTTTCCTGTTGGGTTGGAAAGATTTCTATATTCAACTCATTGTGTATGTTATTCCCTCTTTGAACCAGTACAGCAGATGAGAATAAGGTTCAGGCAATTCCCATCACCTACTTCCCATCTTCCCCTCCGCTGTAATAGGTTTTTAAACTCTCTTAACATGTAATAATTTACCCCATTCTATCTCTCCCCTCCTTCTGTGCCCAGGGTACTCCCCTTTCTCATCTCCTAATTATTTTTTTATGTCAGTCGCTCAAATTCACCTTATACCTGTACCCACTGTGTATGTGTATTCCTTCTAGCTATATTATTAGTGGTACATTTTTTTAAGAATTACAAGTATTATCTTCCCATATAAGGATGTAAACAGTTCAGCTCCATTGAATCCCTTATGTTTTCTGTTCCTTTTTAGGCTTGTCTTAGGTCTTGATATTGGAGATCATTTTTTTGTTCTATTCTGGTCTTTTCCTTATGAAAACTTGAAATTCTTCTTTCATTGAATGACCATTTTTCTCTTGAAGTATTATACTTAATTTCACTGGGTAGGTAACTCTTGGTTGTAGTCCCAGCTCCTTTGCCTTCCAGAATATCATGTTCTATGACCTCCAGTCCTGGAATGTTGCAGCTGCTAAACCATCCTGTGTAATCTTGATTGTGGCTTCCTGATACTTGAATTGTTTCTTCCTCATTATTTGCAGTATATTTTCCTTGACCTGATATTTCTTAAATTTGGCCCTAATGTTCCTTGGAATTTTTGTTTTGGGATCGCTTTCCTGAGATGACTGGTAGATTCTTTCAATACCTATTTTGCCCTCTGGTTCCCAGATATCAGGGCAGTTTCCCGTCAGCATTTCTTGAAAGATGCTGTCCAGGTCCTCTTTTTGATCATGGCTTTTAGGTAATCCAATGATTCTTAAGTTCTCTCTCCTGCATTTGTTTTCTAGATCGGTTGTTTTGCAAATGAGGCACTTTATATTTTCTTCTGTTTTTTTTTTCATTCTTTTGAATTTCTTTGATGGATCCTAGATGTCTCGTAGTCATTAGCTTCCATTTGCTGAATTCTAAGGAGGTGTTTTCCTCAGTTAAGCTTTTGTGCTTCCTTTTCCATCTGGCCAGTTGTACTGTTGAAGCAGCTGCTTTCTTTTTCCAAGCTGTTGACTTCCTAATTCTCTTGGGTCACTCTCATGTCTTTCCCCATTTTTTCTTCTAACTCTCTTATGTGGTTTTTAAGCTCCTTTTTGGGCTCTTCCATGAGTTCTTTTTGGGCTTGAGACCATTTCCCATTTTTCTTTGGGATTTTGCCTGTAGGTGTTTCGACATTGTTGTCCTCCTCTGAGTTGCTGTCGTGATCTTCCCTGTCGTGATATGTCACCGTAATAACTTTGTGATCAGATTTTTTGTCATTTTTCATCACAGTTTTTGGTCTTTTTCCTTCATTTTAAATGTGAGCTCTGCTCACAGGGTGGAAGAGGCAGTGTCTCAGGCCCTATTTGTCTTCTTGGTGCTGCCCTGAGTTGTCCTGAGGCCCACAGGGACATCACTCGTGTCTGTGTTGGGTTGTAGCTGCTTCTGGAGGCCTTCAGAGACTGACATCTTTCTTGCTGCTGGTGTCTGGCATGTGCGGGGTGGGGGGGTCAGGGTGGCGCTGTGAAGCAGGTGGGGGGGTCAGGGTGGCGTTCTGAAGCAGGTGGCAGTCTGGCTGCTGGAAGCTGAAGGTTTTCCTGAGGCTATACTGAAGCCCACAGATCGGCCGAGCCCTGGCAGCTGCTTGTTTGCTTAGGTGCCCCAGGGGTTAGTATCTATCCATTTGCCCAGAGTTATGCTAAAGCATACAGCAGTTCTCAGATCTGGAGTCAGCCTGGTCCCCTGACTATGTGGAGTCATATGGGGAGTCCTGCTGTTGGCATTTGCCTGCTCTGTCACACTGGGGCTCAGGATTCCCCACTGATTTGTTGAGGTGGGGCCTGCTGCTTGCTTGCTGGGCCATTTCCTGTCCTGGGCTGCATTCCCCTTTACCCAAGTGACGTAGACTTTCTTGCCAAAATCTTCCAAGTTTCTTAGACTAAAAGATGGTTTCACCCCATCTTTCGGTTGTATCTGCTATTCCAGGATTTGTTTTAGGGGTGCTGTTTTATAGTTGTTTGGAGGTGAATGTGGGAGTTATGGCTATTTACTGCTCACTCTGCCATGTTGGCTGCTGGAAGTCTGGCCAGTCCCATCATTTTAAAGATAAGGAAGCCGAGGCCCACACAAATTTAGCGACCTGCCTGTGGTCACATAGCTAGTGAGTATGGGAGACAGGATTTGACTTGGCATTGCTGATCAGCCTGTATCCTCTTGTTCAGGGATATAAACCAATGGGTCAAACACATGGCCCACAGGCCTCATGTGGCCCACAACACTCCCAAATGTGACCTGAACCAGATCAAAATGTAATTGGGAAATATTTCACAAAGTAAATAAAAATACCACACAACAGAGATGATATTAATAATGTGTGGCTTCATATGTCAGTAGGTGACCTGCAGGGGCTCAATGAACGGCTTAGTGGCTCTAATTCTTTTGGAGTTTGACACCATCACTATACACAATTCATGCACAAAATTTGTCACTGGAAATTACACCCCCAGCACGTATAATGTGGCATAGTTGGGAGTAATTGAACCCAGACATACCTGGGTTCAAGCCCTGCCTCTGACACATCCTGACTATGTGACTCCGGATGAGTCCGTCAGTCTCTTGGTGATCTAGGTGAATCTCTAAGGTCATCAGTTACCAGCCTCATAGTTAGAGGGGGTTCTGTCACCTGGGAATTCCCCATGCCAATGAAATCACAAGCCCATCCTTATTGCCATCCTGACATGGTTTCTCCAGATAGTACATTCTGCTAAAAAGTGAAAACTTGAAGGGTTGTTGGGGGAGGCGATGCTCTGTGGAGGATAAGTGCCTCACGTAGAGGGAGGCATTAAGTAAGCCCAGACCACTCTTCCATTACCTAAACACACCATTCCAAGGAATGTTCTTCACAGTTAGAAAACAAAGTCTAAAATTGGCACAAATAGCAAAGTGCCAACATCACTAAGAAAATAAAAAGCACAGATAGCTGGAGGTGAAAAGGGCACAAAGACCCACTCAGATGTCGTGAACAGAAGAGGGAGGCATGTGCTGAGGCTTCAAGGCAAAAACATCCTCTAATAACCCCAGTTATGGTGGCCCTGCTTGGTCCCCTTATGATGTCAACTGCAATTACTTAGTCAACCAGACCCATCCAGCTCTGCACAGATTATTTCCCTCATTACCTTTACCCCTTATCTAGTTGTACATCTCCTGACTCCACATCTCGTGACTATTTCTTTCTCTAACTCTTGCGTCTTTGTTCTCTCATATGACTCAATCTGAGAACCGTCCAATGAGGGTGAGATGTTGCTTAGGAACACCCTCACTGAATCACCAAGTCTCAGGGTTGAAAGGGACTGGTGGGATCACCTAATCCAACAAGCATCGGAATAAGAAGCCTCTCTTCATTGGACCTGACCAACATTTGCTTGAAGATATGAAAAGGGTAGGGAGGGCAGGTACTAATTCTCAGGCCCATTCTTCCTTTTGGGATATTTTGCTGAAATCAGTTCTGCCCCTTCCCAACTTCTGAAACTCTTTGCCCATAGGTCTGTCCTTGAGGACCAAACACGACCCACTTGGGCCGAGTGCCCCAAACGCGGAAACACAGACCTCCTCACCCCACAAATTCTGGATTCTTTTAGCTGCTCATCTTGGCATCATCTCTGTGCCCTTCACGAAGCTGGATGATTTCCTGCAGGCATTCTGATGCCTATCCATTTCTCTCTGAAAATGTGACTAGACCTAGCCCTGAACCAAATTCTCCAGAGATGATCTCACCAGGACAGAAGAGAGTGGGGATCTCTGTCCTACAATTGTGACTCTCTTACCACAGTCAAGCTGGAATTCACCATTTTCACTGTCCTGCCATATTGTTTGGTGTTTTGGAATCTGCAGTTCACCAGGAACCTCCAATCTTCATCAGAAGAAAATATTAGCCGCGCTCACCCCATTTTAAACATTGTATTTGGTATTTTGAACTGTATATGACTTGTCACATATCCCAATTAATGGTTTTTTAGGGTTTTTTTTAGATTCAGCCTAACTTTCTAGAGGTAGTTAGCAGATCAGCTAGGCCATGTAGTAGATGGAACTCTGGACTGGTGTCAAAAAGACCTGAGTTCAAATCTTGCTTCAGATCCCTTCCTAGCTGTGTGACTCAGGATCACAAATAGTTGCATTATTCACATTTGTATCATACATTTCTTTTGGGTTGGAACCAATTATTGTGATTCACGTGTGTGTCATGGCATCACCTCCCTGAAGGCATGTTCGCCTTTGAGAAGGAAGGACAAACAAACAGTAACCACACTTCACGTCGTTATAATTTTGAATAGTACAAATTTAAATACATGCAGCCCCTTCAGAGGATTGATTATTTACACTAATTGAGGACTAGCTTTATATGGACAACATACCAGCATAAATATACACAATATACACAATTCAGAGGTCCTCACGTGATGCTAGGCAAAAACACAGTCCACCTCCCTAGGGTGCTCAAGAACTCACGGGAGAGACAATGTTCAAACAACTACCTACATGTGAGAAATAGATGGGCTACCTTGGAGGTGATCTTAGAGGGAAGGGAGCAGCATGATGGGGACCAGGCAAAGAAAGACTTCCTATAGAAGGTGAGACTCCAGGGAAGGCAGGAAGGAGGCCAAAAGCTGGAGTCTGGAATGAGAAGCTGCCTCAAGGCCGTGTCACTGGCTCTTGGTACCTTAAGCAGGGCTTGCACCCTCTAAGCCTCCACTCACCCCAGCCTCTCCTGGAGCACTGAAGTTTCCTATTTCCTTTTCCTCTGTGCTCTGCATATCCCACCACCCACCAGCCTCCAGGCCTCTGAGGACCACTCGGGGGTGATTCGACTGGACTATTTAATAGCATATATTAAGTGCCTAGGGACACTTGCTGGGCCCTGGTGATGCCCCTGCCCTCAGGGAGGATACTTTCCTTCAGATACGAAGATGTAGAATCCTGGATCTTTGTTGCTTCCTTCTGCCCTTCCTGGCCTTGCTTTTTTTCTGAAGTTCAGGAGAGAACGTGGGAGGAATGGTAAGAACATGCCTTGTCAGTCACGGAATTGAAGTCCTTCCTCCAGCATTTCCTGTGTGAATTACTTGAAGCAGTCACTTGTCTCTCTTCCTCAGTTTCTCCATCTGTGCAGTAGGGGTGGGGCAGAATTGATGGCCTCTTGGCCTTCCTCCCAGCCCATCATCCAGGATGCTCTGAAACACTTAATAGAAGTCCATTCTTCCCTCCAGGCATCTAGTCCTCAGCACCATCTGAGGACTTTTCTTCCACTCTGCTCAGGTGGGAAGAACTTGCAGGGAGGGTTTGTTTGCTAGTTTATGTAACTTTTGTGTCTGAATGGCCCTCTTAAGCAGGAACCAGGAAAAAAATCATTAAATGCTTAGAGATTCTGAGCAGAAAACAAGGCACTTCGTCACTCTCTCCCCCTGCCTCTGTTTACTGGGCCATGAACAGACCACTCCACCCAGGTCAGCGGCTTCTTCCTCACTACACTGGACCTTCTCCCCTCACCAGATCCCTTGATTCATTATTTTGACACAGTTTTCTTCACCTCCTTACATTCACTTACTCACTATGCCTTTTTCCTAGTCTATCAAGACAGCTCACGGTCTTGGATCACATCCAAAATCCTCTGTCAGCCCTCCTGAGATCTTGAGCACTAATTGGAAAAGATTTTGAAATGTCTGCTACTGACTCATTATCAATTCTGGTTGACTATATTCACCTTGGCCTTCCTTTTGCTTGTCAATAATTATATTCACTTCTCACTGACTCACAGTACCATGAAAATTCTGTGTTGGACAGGACTCCAGTGGCATGTGGTAGAACCCCAATCTCCTCACCACATACCCAAGAAGTGGCACTTGTCTCTATTGGAAGATCTCCAGTGAGGGGCAACCTCTGACCTCTTAAGCTGACCCATTCCATGCCTGGATTGCTCTGATCGCAGGGAAGTCTTTCTTCCCATTACAATTCAATTTCTCTTTTGATAGAGTCTATCTGTTCCTCCTATGGCTGCTTTCTTAAGACCAAACAGAAGAGTTCTAATATCTCTTTCACACAACAGCCCTCCAGGTGCTTGGATAGAGAAAACAAATATTTACTGAAACATTCTGGATTTCCCTAAGGATTGCATTCAAGACCATTGGCCAATGGAGGGAGGCAGTGACTGTGGCAGCAGGACCGAGGAGTTGAGATTATTGGAGATGGAGACTGAGATAGAGGAAGCATGATGTAAATGGAGTCAAGAGAACAAGAGAGGGGCTCCATGTGGCAGGGGCATTGTGAAGTGATTCTGGAGATTGGGGCATTTGAGCATTGGGGAAGTTCAGTCACCTGTGGGGTCACTGTCTGAGTTCTGAGTATGACAGCTGACACCACTGTCAGAAGACAGAATGAAAGACTTGGGAGGCATCAGGTAGCGTGTGTCTGAGAGAGAGATGGTAGCAGGCCTCCTTTTGGGAGAAGAGGTACTAGACTGTGAAGGAAGATCTCCCCACTTTTGCTCCCTTAGTCTAAATTGGGAAGAAACTGATTCCAAAGCTCATTTCTGATTTCTAAAGTGGAGGGTGTAATTTCTGTTTAAGTTGTGTGAATTTGCCACCTATGTGATTATATTCAATCAGCCATAACTGGCTTTAATTTCTGCGTGTCCTTACTTATGGATAGAGGCCATAAAAGACAGAACTAGTGATTGGTTTGTGGTATTAAAAAGGGAAACCGAACAATAAAAGCAAAAAATAAAACTAGAACTGACGTTTAAACTTTGGTCCAAAATATTAAGCTTTCTCCTCGGCTGAGGGCTTGAGTCAAATGATATAGAACCATATTGATGTGGATGTATCTTTTTTATTAACTTACAAAATGAGACAGCAAGTGATTTGCCTCTAGAGCATTAACTTGAAGTAGCCATGAGTGTACCTGAACCACAAGTCAGCCGAATTAAATGGTGGAGGAAGCCTTGGTGAAAGAGAAGTCAGAGAGTTTCCTCAGAGGCAGGCACCAAAGATATGTTCATCATTCATGTTATTCACTTTGAAAATGATCCTTTTCATTAGGAAGGGGTCAAGTTGAGGGATTGATTAAGGGAAAGTCAGCCCTGGGTATTCTCTAAGCCAGGAGTTAGGAAGGAGTGCCTCTACCCTATTCTAAATATGGAGCCTAGCTAAAGAAAAGTCACATAAGCACTAGGTGTCTAAGACTGAATGTGAACTCAGGACTTCCTGACTCCAGGCCCACCACTCTATCCAAAGTGTGCCTAGCTGCCTAGGTGCAGGTCAGTGCTAATATTACAAATATGAGGGACAGAAAGTATGGTGGTGCATTTGACAGAAGTAGGAGAGTGTGGAAGAGAGGACAGTTTTGGGGAAAGTTAGAGAGTTCAGTTTTGGACTTGTTGACCTTAAATGTCTCCAGCATATCAAATGTCTGAAAGGTGACAGGTGATGCAGGACATAGGCTCAGGAGAGAGAAGGGGGAGAGGGACTATCTCTGAGTCATCTGCTCTGGGATGGTGAATCAACTCGTGGGAGCTGATGAGGGAGAAGAGAAGAAAAAGGAAGGACAGATCCTCGGGGAGCAGCCACAGTAAAGAAATAGGGCCTGTGTGTCAAACTCAAATTCTTATGGGGGCCACCAAGCCATGGTAAGGATCTCTGTGACACACATTGACTTGGAAAACCACACAGTAATATTAACTGTGGTTTCGTTGTATTTTTATCTATCTTGTTACATAGTTTCCATTTCTATTTTAATGTGGATTGGACCACACATGGCAGCATTGTCAGCCATGTTCAGCTCTGTGGACTATGTTTTTGAAACAACCCTACGGTTGGGCAAAGGAGATGGAGAAGTAACAAGACAGACAGGCTCTCTGGTGACCTTGGAGACAAAAGTTTCGCTGGAGTGATGGAATCAGAAGCCAGATTGCACAGGGTTAAAGGAGTTAGAGGAAACACCAACTATAGACTTTTTTTCTTTAAGAAGCTTTTCTGATAAAAGGAGGGAAGATTTGGGGCGATATCTTGAGGGGAGAAGAGCACCTGAGGAAGGTCTTCGTGTTTGGTTTTAGGAGAGGGCAGATATGGGCATTTTTGAAGGCAGCAGAGAAGTGTCCATCAGATAAGGAGAGACTGAGGATTTGAAAGGTGGCAGGTGATTGATGCTGCATTCTGTTGGAGAAGTTAGGGGCCATGGGATCACATGCATATGTGAAGGGGTTGACCTTGGACAGGAGAAAGCCCATCTGTTCCTTTGAGACTAAGGGGAAAAAGAGAGGAAAAGATTCTATGAAGTGGGTGGGGAGGTAGCAACAAAAGGAAAACAGGAAGAGAATCCTTCTTCTGGTTGGTTTGTCTTTGTCCTGAGAATACTTAATACAATTAGAGAAACACAAGTAAAAGCAGCTCCGAGGTTCTCTCTCATGCCCCTCATCTGGGCAAACATGACAAAATAGGGGCATGACAAAGATGGGGAGTGGGAGACTGTGGGAAAGTAGGCACATCGGTGCTCCCTTGGGTAACTATGAAATGGTCCAGCCAGTGCGGAGAGTAATTTGGCATGATGATCCCCAAACTACTAAACTACAAATACTTCTTCTCATGCTACTAGGCCTATACCTCGAAGGGATCCTAGAAAGAGGAGAAAAGGACCTGTGTGTACAAAAATATGTATAGCCCCATGTACTGTAATGCCAAGGAAAGGCAACTTCCCAAGGTTCAGAAAACCAGCATAGGTGCTCGCCATTTTACTCAGTGACAAACCAAGAACAGAGAAGGTCAAAACATGACATCATTCAAAATACAGCATTTACTAAATGTGATTAAATAATCTCCAAGTACTACCCCACCCCAGGACCTTCCAATCATTCAATCAATTACAAAGTCCCTGTTCTAAATACTACTCCACCCCTAGGCTGTACCTTCATTTAGTCCACCACAAAGCCCCTCTTCTTAAATGGAGATTAGTTTCCAATCTAAGTAAAGTACATTCATTTGTTCAACCATAGAACACAAAAAGGTCAAAAGTTCCCCACCCCTGGATCACAATTGAATCTACCCCAGAGTTACATCAAGTTTAAGCACAGCACTTAATACCCAAATGGAGGTCTTTTCTTCATCTTGACACGAGGCAAGTTCTCAGCAATCTTAGTTCCTGGGGAGACAAGGCTTAGCAAGGCCACAAGATACATTGCCAGTCCCTTCATTAATTCATCCTCCGTCTGTAGAACAGTCCTAGAACCCCTAAAAACATTAGCAAAACCCTCTCCCAGGATTTCTGTAAAAATATGACAAGAAAATCCTTCTTCAGGGCTTCTGAACCAACAGAAAGGTTCCCAGACCCCTGCAACAACAGCACTGTCCTTCACCAGTGGACAGTATTCACTCTCTGTCTGCAGGACAGTCTCAGGGCTTCTTAGTGAACAGCCAGGTTCCAGGACTTCTTCAACAGGACTGTCTTTCACCAGTGGACAAATATGGCAAAACAACATCAAAACAGACAGACAAAGTACCAGCAAAACAGCCATGTCTCCTCAGTCCTTGGCAGCTCCGGGGGGCAGGTCTCAAAAGTTCAGGGCGATTCAAAGTGGCAAAACAGCAATTCTCTCAGTTTCTCTCTCAGCCTCCACGAGGTGCTGCTTCTAAAAAGTTCTTCCGCCTCTCTCTTGTCTCTCCAAATCTACATCACCAGTTCCTCCCAGTTCAGGACTTTCTTTTCACATCAACAAGTCCATCCCACAGGTGGGATTAACAAGCTCTGGATTTTAACACAATCAATTTGAAAAACCAAGCCAATACAGGGGAATCTTTAAATGCCATTACTATCACACCCCAAAATGGAAACTAAGGGAGTCCCCACCTCTTGGAGAATAGCTAAGCAAATTGTAGTATCTGGATGCAATGGGATGTTATTGTCCCATAAGAAATGAAGAAATGAAGAGTGGCAGAGGAAACTGGGAAGACCTCTGTGAAAGATGCAGACGGAAGTAAGCAGGACCAGAAGAACTATTTATGTAGAAAGGACAAGAACATTATAGAGAAAAATAACTCTGAAAGAATTTAGAGCTCTGGTCATTGCAATGGAAACTCATCAGTCCAGAAGACTAAAGATCAATGAGCTTACCCATGTCCTTCCAGAGAGGTGATGCATGCAAAATACAAAAGGAGAAATTTATTTTTGGACTTGGGCAAGCAGGGAATTTGTTTTGCTGGATTGCAGGATTTGTGATGAGAGTTTCTTTCATTGTTAGTTGTTAAATTGGTGGGGAAGGCTGTGAGGGGGTGGTGGTGAGATATCAGATGTTTTTATAAATAAACAAATGTTTTTTAAGAGAATAATGAATTGTACTCGACACCCCTGAGAATGTCGATTCCTTCATCACCTTTCCTTCTAAGAGGGGAACCAGCTTCTCCTTTTCTGTTGTACTTTTCATTGGTCACCATTCCCTGGATACTATTCCGCTAAGAGTTGTAAAGTCACTCAATGTAAGACTTTTCTAGTTTCCAACCACAAGTATCTTTCCAATCACTTTCCTGGTCTGGGCCTGTTTGCTTATTTGTCAGTGGGGGGAAGGGGGTTAGACTCAGTGACCTCTAAGGTCCCTTCCCAATCTTTCTTCTGTCCTCTATCATCTAAATTTTATGAATGCCTTTTGTCTTTAAACCACTGTAATTTCCAAACATACTCTCTTTCCCCTCCACCAAAGAGTTTTCTATATTAACAATGGAAAATAATTGAATGGGAAGAAAATGAATGAATGAGACAAAAGTATTTATTAATCAGTTACTGTGTGCCAAGGACTGTGCTAAGTGTTGGGAACACACACAGAAAAAGTGAGACAGCCCCTGCTTCCAAAGGGCTTTCACTCTAATTGTGGAGGGACACACAATAGAAAGTTTGGCTCTGGGCAGATGGAAAGGCCTGAAGGTTTTCCTCGAGGAGGCAGAAGGCAAGTCAGAGGGGTCTGGAGGCTACATGCCTAAGTCAGATGGTAGGTCTGGGGGCCCTCAGGGCATATATACCAGGTAGGTGATACCTTAAGGAGCACTCATCAGAGGAATGAATGGCATAGGGGACTTCATCTCATCCAAGCTGTGAGAGCCATCTAATAGCCCAGAGAGGTTCCAGGCAACAGAGATAAAGGGGAAAGGCAAGAGAACGGGGCCCTCCCATGCTGTTGGGTCTTCCTGCTGCCAGGCAATCTCTGATGGCTGTTGAGACAACCCGGGACTGGGTGAGGTGCCCAGGAGACAAAGGGGATAGCAAGGCAAGTCCAGTGGTTTTTAAATCAAAGATAATGGTTTGATAAAAAGATTTCCCCCAGTTAAAATGATCTCTTCTTACCCATGGTGCCCTGATTTTATTCACGCAAAAGCTTTTATTGGTGAAAGGACCTCCTGTTAAAGAAACTCTCTCTACCAGCATAATACAACTATTTAAAGGTCTTAAAACTGCCCAGAGCACAGAGCCACAGTGCCTGGTCTATGGTCCCATCACTAGTATGTGTCAGGAGTGGGACTTGGACCCTTGTCTTCCTGAGACTGGGGACAGCCCTCCTTCCTATGGCTATGCCATACAGCCTCTCAGAATGGTCTGTTTTGTGTTTTCTGATCCCTTCTAGTCTTTTCTGCTAAGAAGTCTCCCACTCACAAAGTAACTCCTTCCATGCTCCTGATTCTTTCCATCCTATTCAGGCTGTAGATCAGGCAGAATTGTAGTGGTCCATTGTCTGAGGTGAGGGTCACAACAACAGCTGCCATGTATATGGCCCTCTAAGCCTCAGAAAGAGCTTCACAGATATTAATTCACGTGGTCCTCATGACCATGCTGGGAAACAGGCTTTATCATGAGCCCAGTTTGCCCATGAAGAAGCTGAGACTTGCCCAGAGATACCCAGCCAATGTATGGGTGATAATGTTGGTCTGAGGTGGGACTCCAGGCCCAGGACGGCACTACCTCTAACCACGGCACCACTAAGTCGTCTAAAACATGAGAGGCCAAGCTGCTTTCCCCTATCCCAACAGATTTTGTCCAGTAGAGAGCCCTCCCTTAAGTAGTTTACTTTCCTGGCTATTCCAAACACTGAAGGGGATTGCCTTTGTTTCTCCTGTGGTCTGTCCCACTGCTGCAGGGCTTGGCTTTTTAACCCACATCCAATTGTCTCCATGTTTATTGCTTCACAATAGAGTTTGACATCTGAAAGAGCTATTACCCTTTCATTTCTACATATGTTCATCAGCTCCATTCTGTTCAATTTAATTCAATTATACAAACATTTCTTTAGTCCTAACTGGGACAGGCATTGTGCTAAGTGCCCTGGGTAGAAAGAGAAACCCCAGCCATTGGCCTAAAATGGCTTATAATGGAAAGCGAAGCAACACTGTCCATGGACAATTAAATACACAATGCAGACGAAACATTCCAGGGGATGGGGGAAGGGTGAGGAAGACTCATGTAGCTGGGGCGTTGGGATGAGCTTCCTGTGGGAAGGGAAGCTGAGCAGAGCTTAGAGGTAAGGACTGCTTGAGACAGAGGTGAGGAGGGAATGTTCTCCTGGCACAGGGACACTGAGACCTAGGCTCAAATGCATAGACTAGGCCCCCAGCTGAAATGACAGCTGGGTAGGACCAAAGAAAATGTGACATGGTGGTGATGAAGGATGGAGGCTGATGGGGGAGGGCTCTTATGGGCAAAGAAAAGGGCAGTTATTTTATCCTAGAGACAAGAGGGCCCCCGGAGAGCTTCCTGAGCAGGAGAGTCAAATGGCCAAGCCTGTGCTGAAGGATCATTAATCTGGGAGTGATGGAGGAAGAGAGATCAGTTCCATGCTAAAGGCAATCAGTTCCAGAGGACCTGGAACAGGGTGGTTGGTATCGGAGGAGGGGCCTGTCAGCTTCTTTCTTTGGGGTAGGGTGTAGGGGAGCCCAGCCCACCACCATTGGGAAAGGAGAAGAGGACAGATGGTCTCAGTGAAATTACTTTCAACTCTATGACTGGAGGATTTTCTATAATACGAAAGTATCTGAGTCTGGGGATTGATTCCATCTTCTGTGAGGCTTGATGGCCTGAAGGGAGATGACCCAGGTTCTGGGTGGACCTCCCCTTATCACCCTCTGTGTGATGACCTCCCCAGGCTTCTTCTCTGTCAAATAAGGGGGGTAGAATAGATGACTTCTGAGACCCCTTCTGACTCTCAATCTGTCAGATTGAAGAGAAGTCATGTGAGTCATTTAGCAGCTCATGAATTCTACCAGTCATTGTGCTGAAAGGAAAAGGGAGCATGGTCATCCTTAGGCCGAGCCCAGTGCAAACAGAGCCTTATTATTGTGCCATGGAAGGAAAGCCAATAGATAGCATTAGTCCTGAAATATATCACTCATAAGTGGAGGAAAAATGCATCTTCAATCCAGATAAGTGTTGCCAGCCTGCAACACTGGGTCACCATATTTGAATACGTGGATGTTGAAAAGGAAAACTCACAGAAAAGGTTTTTATGCTTTCAGGAGGGAAAAAAAGGGGGAGGAGCATCATGGGGAGTGAGCCCTGGTCGTGAGGCACCAGTCACCCTTGGCAATTTGAGCAAGAAAACCCAGTACATCCTGATTGTTTTCTCTTTCATGAGAGAGGCAAGGACTTCCCCTGAACCAAGCTGGGTTTGTTTACCAGGTGAGATCCCAGGGTGGGGCTCAGTTCAACACAATTGAGAATCGATGCCAATACAAGGACATTGCTCAATTCTGACATCACTAGGATCGTTGGGGGCAGGAGCTTTCCTCCTGTCAGTCTGGCCTTCTGACGGAGAAGGGGATATTATATTCGATGGTCACAGTATTCCTGTCAATACCAACCAATCGTCCATCAGGAGTTTGTTAAGCACTCGCCGCGTGCCAGCCGCGTGCCAGGTGTGTGGCTGGGGGTCGTCCTTCACTGGTGGTTAGCAGACTGCAGGTTGTCCTTATTCTGCACGTGGAAGCGCTTAATGAGAGCTCACCCTTATGTAGCTTGGGTTTATAGGTTTTCAGACTGCTTCACCTTCACTGTCTTCTTTGAGTCTCAGAGCAGCCCTTGGAGGGCTGCTGCATGAGCACTATTTCCCCCAATTTCCAGGTGGAGAGTTCAGAAAGGCTAAATGATTGGCGTGCTTATGGTCGCCAGCAAGTTGTTGCCAAAGGCAGGTCTCTTACGCTGGTCTTCCAGACTCTAAGACTAGGACTGTCTGAGACGTCACACTCCCTGCTCTTTGACCAGGAACAATGGGCTTTTGGGCTGTTCTATTAAAATACAAGTTTCTGAGGGCAGGAAATTGTTTGCTTTTTTCCCTTTGTGTCCACAGAATCTAACACACTGTGTGCTTGGTGCATAGTAGGCACTCTAATATACGCTTGTTGTTTGATTCAGAATAGGAATACTACCTTCTATAATAAGCCTTTCCTAGGCCACTTAGCTGCTACTGCTTCATCCCCCTCAAAAAAATTCCTTTTATTTATTTTGAAAATCCTTTCCCTCTATGTGTGTGTATGTGTCCTCTCCCCCAATAGAATAAAAGTTCCTTAAGGGCAAGAACCATTTCATGTAGGTCATTGTTTCCCAGCACCTCTCACAGCACCTGACTGGTACCTCATAGATGCATAATAAATGCTGGTTGATTAACAGGCACATAATAAACACCAGCTGATTGACTAATGTTTGGTCATTCTCCCCAGGCTGGCCTACTATGCTACTAAAAATGACTTTCATGTCCTCTCTTGATCCTACACATACCAGAGAATCAGAACACCCAGTCCTCTTCTGCTCTCTCACTGTTAGCACTGTTATTGTCCCTTAATAATAAATATTTATGAAATGAGGACATGAATGAATGAATGAATGGAGGGGGAAGAACACACATTCATTAGCGCCATTATGTGCCTGGCATTGCGCTAAGCCTAAGTCCTTTAGGAACACCATCTCATTTTATCCTTCCAAAGACGTTGGGAGGTAGGTGGGACTAGTTCCCCTTTTTTACAGACGAGGGAACTGAGGCAGACTGAGGTTAAGTGACTTCCTTAGGGTGACACAGTAAGAGTCTGCAGAGGGTGAATCTGAACTGTCCATCTGCACTGTTCTATCCATTGTGTCACCACTAATGATGCTAAAAGCTATTCCCAGAATCTCAAGGCTGGAAGGAATGCCCCATCCAGTCCAGTCCAGTCCACACCTATACAAGAATCCCCTTCACTATATAACCAACAAATATTCATCCAGTCTCTTTTTGAAGACCTGTGTGGTGGGAGAAGCTATTTTCCCAGGGGCAGCCCATTGCACTTTGGGACAACTGATAGGACGAGCTTTGAGTTTGCTGACACCAGGTCCCGATTCCTCTGTCACTTCGGCCCATCCCTGCTCTTTGGTCTTGAGGCCAGAGCCAAAGCAATCCAAGCCTCCTCCATAGACAGCCAACAATCATGGCCATCTACATAGAGCTCTTGAAGGTTTACCACATGCTTTCCTCGCAATAGCCCAATGAGGGCAAGTAAAAGAAAAGATGACTTCATTAAAAGACTGTCCTTTCTTCCAGCCACAACATTCTCCTCTATGAAGATGGCCATGCTGTTGTAGCAGACTTTGGAGGTAAGATTTTCCTACCCAGTCACCCAAACATCAGGCTCCTTCTGGCTTTCTCCTTACTTTCTGATGCCATTTGACAAATGAAAAAGTAACTGTCTCTGCAACAGCTGTCTTTGTCTCACATTGCACAAATGATACAGAAACTCGATTTTGATTTTATAGCTTTTGCTTCTTTGATATTATCAGTCAGAGGGGAGGGAGGAGTGGAAATGTAAATGTGACTGCCAGCTCCCTGTGGCTTAGCATTGTTAAAAACAATTCCCTGGTGTGGGTGGTGAGGTATTGCTTTGACATGAATTTGCTTCCTTTCCCCCCCACTCAGAATCAAGATTCCTGCAGTCGCTGGATGAGGACAACATGACAAAACAACCCGGGGTTTGTAATCTGCTGCTGTTTCTAGTCCCTGTAATTAGCACCCAATTAAAATGTGTAAGCCCAGCCTAGAAGAAGAGGCGCCAGGAGAGGAGAGCACCATTTTTTTAAAAAGATGTCATTTTCTCAGGAAAAATAGAATGTTCTGTGCTTTCTTTTAGCTTCCAACAATCTATTGAGATGGGGTAGGGTGGGAGTGAAAGGAGCTCCGTATATGGGAAAGGTGCTGGATTTGGAGCCATATCTGGCCTATGAGCCCTTCAGGCCCCTGGGCCTTTCTGTATTCTCATTTGTAAAACAGCAGTTGAGCTAGATGCACTTTCAGGGTCAGCAGAGAGCTCAGTTGAAGATCTTGGCCTTTAAAGATTTCAAGGTTTCGTTTTGTAATTACAGTAGCTCAGAATGACCAAACATTTTAGCTCCATTTTCTCATTTAAACTTGATAATGTACCTGGAGGCAAATACTTTTATTAGTGCTATCTTATAAATGAGTAAACAGGCTTGGAAAGGTCATATACCTTGACCATGACCATAGCTGGTTCTGAAAAAGGATTTTAATCTGAAATAGGGTTTTAATCCATCCAGAAAGGTCAAACATTTAATAAGTGCCTACTGTGTGCTCCACCCTAGAGTGATAAACCCAAATGTGAAATAACCTCTGGCCCCAAGGAGTCTGCATCCCAGGGGATTCTTCCTGAATCCAAGCTCAGCCCTCTGTCCACTTTGCCACTCTTACTTTTGCTTAGAAAAAATTTTAAAAATATAATTCAAGTGATATTGTGGGTGAGATATAGATGCATTTGTTCCTGGGCCTCTTGAAGGAATGCAGACATCATGAATAGACGATCTACTTTCCCTGTTAGTTGTCTCAACTTTAATAGGTCATTCAACCCTCCATTTTCAATGTCTCAGCATTGCTACATTCTTCAGGACTTACTGAGGTCATTGCTTAGCACCAGGATGCCCAGAGCTGTGTTCCTAGAGGCAGAAGGTGGTCACAGCCTCACTAAGGCAAGAGCATGGTCTTCAGGGAGCTTTTAGTCTAGGAGGGGTGATACAGCATTTATTCAGATGGATGTTATTATAGGTCCCCAGGAGAGAGTAAGCTCCATGGGGGACGGCTTCCTTTTCCTCTGTCTCCTCCTGATCTGAGCACTGCCCGGCCCTTGATACAGGCTTTACGAAGGTCCAGTCTGCCTTTACACTTGGCTGTTCTGGACACCTGGAGAGCTCTCTCTCCTCACCACCACCCCTCAGAAGCACAACTGGCAGCTTCCATGGGAGCCTCTAATCTTCCTCATCTCGCCTCACATCCAGGCCAATGCCTTCTCTTTTTGCCTCCTCTCCATCTACGCCACGTGCATCTAGCTGCCAGGTACCTATTTACATAGTGGCTGTCTCCCCCATCAGATGGGGCAGGGACAAAGGTTTTGCCTTTTTTGTACCCCGACAAGGTACAGACACAAAGTAGGTACTAGTGAATGTGCGCTGATGTAATAAGAAGAGAGAGTCAGTCAGTGAACAAGGCTAGCTTCTTAGATCTGGAGTTGGAAGGAAACTTGAAGGTTACTAAATATAACCTCCTCATTGGGCAGATGAGGAAGCTGAGACCCAGACAGGCTAAGCCACTTGCCAAACAGTCAGAGAGCTGGCAAGCATCTGAGTCAGCGTTTGAACTCAAGTCTCCCCTGATGCTCATGTGCCATGGACAGAAGTTCCATGCCAGTCTGCTTGTCCTCTGGCTGTTCTCCAGCTTGCTAAGACTCCTTCAGAGCCTTGACACCCCACAAGGAGGAAGGCAGAGGTTCTCACCTTCTCATTCCTGGAAGCCTAGCTCCCTCGAGGCAGCCCAGCTGCAGTGGCCACCATATCGAATGCCTGACTCAGGCTGAGCTTGCAGTTATGTAAGCCCCCGACCAGCCTGTGCTGCTGAAGCCAGTATTTGGAACCTAGGTCCCTGTTAAATTCTATCCAGTGAGGCTCATGTCCTGCTATAGCTTGTCGTCCATGCATTAGCTGGGTGACCTCTGAAGAGATGGTGAACATTCTGCCTTTGCCTTTATTCCTGCCTGCCTGTGATGGAGATGTAAGCCAGCACAGGGGTAGGCAAAAGTAGATCCCTGGGCACACCATTGGACACCTCTCCCAAAATGCACAGAAATGGAATTATAATACCAAATGTCATAATGATATAATTAGAAGACCAAACAAAGGATTGTGCCAGTGGGAAATGATGAGTCCTGTCTTAGCTTAGCTGCTTACCCTCTTAACACACACACTATGCTGAAGACAGGGTTCGAGCAGTGTTCTGCCTTGTGGAAGTCCATTCACCTTTCTATGGTCTCCTCAGTAAGATAAAAATAAGATATGTCTGTGCCTCCCTCTGAGATGGGATGTGTCAATCACGATCTGATATGCCAGTGGAGCACCTCTCTCTCTTTTTAAAATAAGAACTCACATTTTCATAGCACTTAAGAGGCAGCTTGGCACGATGGATCGGAAACCCACCCTGAAGTCAGAAAAGGCGAGATTCAGGTCCTGCATTTGACGAGTCACATCGACAATCATTTATGAAGCACCTGCTATGTGCTGGGCATTGAGTTAAGCATTGGAGATATGAAGAAGGATAGGGAAGAGGGAAAAACCAAACAATCCATGCATCCATGCTCTCTAAATTGATCAAAGCCTAGTGGAGAAGAGAATATACAGACCGCTAAGTACAAACAAGATCTGGGCAGAATAAACTGGAGGTGAGTTCCCAGAGAACACACTGCAATGAAGGGGGATGAGGAAGGACTTCTGGCAAAGGGCTATATTAAACTGGAGAAGCTGAGAGGCAGGAGAGGAGAGGGAGAGAAGACAGTGAATTAGGGAGGGGCCAAAAAGGCAGCAGAGGCATCATCAGGAATCAAGACCACATGCAGAATTTGGGGAAGAGGGAGGGAGATATTGAACAGCAGACTGATTTCTCATCTACTACGTGCCAGGCACTCTGCCAGAGGCTGGAGAGAGAAAGCTGAGGCCCAAAAGGAGTTTCGGCATGGGCACATCTGCACACACTCCACAATTATGGATGTATAGTGTCCATATACACCTAGAGCGTACATAGATAGAATGTGTGCGTTATACATGTGGTGAGGAGAGGGGAGATAGAGAGACAGAGAAAGGACAGAGATAGAGATGGGACAGAGGAAGATGAGAAGAGAGATAAAGATATGAGATAGATATGAGAGAAAGAGGAGATGAGAGAAAGGAGGAGAAGAAGGAGAAGGAGAAGGGGAAAGAGGAGAAGGAAGGGGAAGGAGGAGGAGAAGCATGGAGGGAAGAGGAGAGGGGAGAAAAGGAGAATGGGGGGAGGAGGGAGGAGGGGAAAGAGAGACGGATGAAACAGAGAGAGAGAGAGGACAGAGAGATGAGAAATAGAGACAGAAGAAAAAAGATAAAGAGATGAGAGACAGAAAAATAGAAATAAGAGAGATACAGAAATGAAAGAAAAATAGAGATGAGAGACAGAAGCAGATGAGACAGATGTGACAGGATGTCAGAAAGAGACAGAGATCACAGGCAGAGATCAGAGAGAGACAGAGATGAGAGTACATAAAGAGGGGGTGAGAGAGGGGATGGATTCTAAGAGGTAGGCAGACATGAGGAGAAGTGTCCTAGGACGGAGATTTTCTTGGGTAATAGCACCAGATAAGAAACAGCCGACAAACATTTATTAGCCTTTACTATATGGAGTGCTGAGTTCTTGAACAAATCTCCAGTCCTGGAACTATTCTCTCCCAAGGAAGTAGAAAGAAAACGCATCCCATAAAACAAGGACTTTGGGGAGAATGACAGAAAGGACTCGAGTTCACCCCCTTCATTTTTCCCATTGAGACTGCTAGGGGGCGTCCCAAGGCAGAGAGCGCCGGGCCTGGAGTCCCAAAGACCTGAGTGCAAATGCAGCCTCAGAGGCTCCCAGGCTGAGGGATTCGGGGCAAGCCCCTTAATCTCTGCCCGCCTCCTTTTCCGCGGCTGTAAAGGGGATCATATCCGCACCTGCCCCCCACAGGGATTTGGTGGGTACGGGGAGGTGCTGTCTATCACAGCCCTCAGCAGAGGGCCTAGCACATATAGGCAGGCCTTATGTAAATGGTCCTTCCTTCCTCCCGTGTATGACCCGAAAGTTTGGACAGGGCTTGCACAGGTTTTACTGCATTTCATGTCAGTCTAAGGGGTTTGGCTAGACGGCCCCTGAAACTCCTTCCCACGCTAGACCTGTGACTATGGAGGCGAGCTCCGTGACTCGGAATCCATCAGGTCGTTTCTCTGGGACTGTTTTCTCTTTTATAAAACGAAGAGTTATACAGTCCCAAGGTCCAGCTCCAAACCTACGATCTTCTATGGCCAAAGTTAGGCAAGACCCTCAGGGTTCCCTCCCTCTTCTCGGGTCACTTTTAAATGTAGACCCCCAAGCCCGGAGAAGTTAGATTAGCTCCCACAGGGAGCAGTGTTCCCCCCGGGAGTCATGCGGGTGTCCGGTGATTCAATGACTTGGTGCTAGGGAGCTTGTCAGGCTCCATGGCGGGGAAGAAGGCGCACACAGAGAGGCTACCCCCCAGTCCCAGCCGCGCCCCCCCCCCCCCCCGGGCCAGACCCGACGTTAGGATCGCCCTTGTTCCACATGTGGCGAGAGGCTGAGTGGGGAGCCTTGAGGTGCCCGCGTGTCTTTGCCCTGCAGAATCTCCGCTGGATGGCTCCTGAAATCTTCACTCAGTGCACGCGCTACACCATCAAAGCGGACGTGTTCAGCTACGCCCTGTGTCTGTGGGAGCTGCTCACCGGCGAAATCCCGTTTGCTCATCTCAAGCCAGGTAAGGCGCTGCGGTCCAAGGCGCGTTGGCTGCCCTCGAGTCCACTGTTGGCAGGCTGTTGAGAAACAGCCCCTGTCCCTTGCGCCACTCGAAAGTTTAGTCTTGAGGGACGGGAAGATGGAGAGGAAGCAAACAAGCCTGGTCCTCTCCCTGGGCTGCTTGCTGAAGGAAGTCTCCAGGTGAGCTTCGAGCTCCGAGGCTTCATTATGAATCATGTCTCCAGATGATAGGACCCAAGCTAGTGCAGTGGGAAGAAAATTGGTTTTGGGGTCACAGAATGTGGGTTCAGATCTCGGCTTGGCCACATACTAGACGCTTGACCTGGCAAGTTGGTGGATTTCCGTGTCCTTCCTGAAATGAGATGAAACTAGCTGCCCCCTCCAGCTCCAAGACTCCAAGGTCTTATGTTTTTATTGGGATTTATTTTGGAGTCATGAGGGACTCCCTCTCCATTCCCCAGTCCAAAATTTGTAGTTGACCCAAGTAAATACAAGCAGCGAGTGTGTTGTGAGAGTGAGGATTATGGGTCTGGACAGCGTTGGTCACATTCGTTATTGGCAGCAAGACTAGTGATGTGTGTGGTTGTTGGTGGTTTGTATTGGACTGGAGTTGGGGGAGGCCTCAGAGGCAAAAAATGCTTTTCAAGGCCTGTTACAGTAATGTAGCTGCTTCCGACTTCAGACCCAGGACTGTCATGGAAAGCAGAGAGTGGAGTTGTTCTGATTAACCTCGGAGGGGAGCCGTTGGGTCACAGAGAAAGATCTGGGGGCATCTACACCAACCTTGTTCATTGTAATTTTCCAAGGTCATAGAGCCAATCAATGGCAAAGCCAGTGTCTGAGCCCACATCTTCTGACTTCGATACCCTTTCTGAAGGGGGTAGTTAGGCTGCAGAATCAATAGAGTACCAGGTTTGGGGTTGAGAAGTCCTGAATCCACATCCTGCACAATCCATTTTTAGCTGTGTACCCCTAAGTAAATCACTTCAACCTTCTGGGTCTTGTTTCCTCATTAATACCTTAAGAGCCCACATCTCATTCACAGGAGAGTTGTGGGAATTTAGGAGACCACATGGTAAAAGCCACTGGTCAGTCCTGGAGTTCTATGTGAATATCAGCTGTCAATACTGCTGGTGCAACACTCACCATCTTAGCCTCTAAATGGGATGCGGACCTCAGCAATGAATTTTTTTCCTTGTCCCCTGCCATGCTGCCTCAACCATCCCTCATGATACCAGCCTGTGCCTGTTTCCCAACACACCTCAACCCTCAGCCCATTCAAGCCCAGAAAAGGCACTTAGGGACTCTGCTCGCTGGCCTGTGTTCTGTGGATCAGCTAAAATAATGGCTATCATTTACATAGATGTTTGCAAAATGCTTTAAACATGCCAATTTATTTTATTCTAATGACAACCAAGAGGGGGAGGGAGGTATTGTTAGTATTCCCATTATAGAGATGAGGGAACCCAAGTACAGATTAAGTCACTTGCCCAAGTCACACACCCCACAGGTGTTTGGAGCTGGACTTGGGCTCGGTACTCAGGTCCTCCTGACTCCCAGTCCTATACTCTGACCACTGCACCTCCTACTTGCCCCTTTCTAAAGGCCCACCTTATATTTGAAGGATGCCTTAGAATTTTTAACACAGAAAATCACACAGATTCTTTTGGGCTACATTTCCATGAGTCTCCTGGAAATCTGTGGGGGCCGGCTTCTGTGTGTTTCATCCAGTGAGTCTGCACAGTCTTGCATGAACATCAGCAAATATTCCAATTCCAGATGTTTGCCTTGACATCATCATGTTGTTGGCCTTGAAAGCCACTGCTTTGGTTACACTCCAGGGTGACTTTGGTCAGGAGGCAGAAGGCTCTTTGTCTCAGGGAAGGAGTTTGCGATTCCTTTGACATTCCTGTGGATGGAAACCTCCTGGGTAGGGGCTGCTTTGTCTTCTTTGTATCCTCAGCTTCTAGCCCAGTGCTGGACAGGTAATCAGGATTGAATCATTATTTGTTGATGGACTGGGCATAGGTTGAAAGCTAGAAGAGGCCTTAGGTCTTCTGGTCCAAGTCTTCCATTTAATAAGAAACTGCATCTCCAAATGGTGCTCAGACGGGCCCAACATCATATGCAGAGTTGGCACTAGAGTCGGGATTTAACCTAGGTCTTTCCAAGTCCAAGTCAAAAACTTGATCCCCTTCTCGGGGCTTCTTCTATCTCTCAGGTTCAGTTTTTGTTGTCATTGAAATTATACCTGAGATTTTGTTGATTATAAGGAACTCCTGTTAAGTACTTTCCCTCCCCCCAGTCTGACCCCCACCAGGGCAGATCCCCAAACATCCTTACAATCCTAGAGAGGTGCCTGGGACAGTGACAGATGAAGTGACTTGCCCATCATCCTAATATCAAGTGAAGTATTCCATCTACTGCATTGGGCTGCCTTCATGTCAATATTATAATTTATATAAATCGTATAAAATATCAGTAATTACTGGTAAAAAGCATGGTAGCATCTCAATAATCAAGAGAAAGAAACTCCTCCAAATTCATTTCGAGCCATAGATAATTTCAGTGGTCTCCTAAACAACTCCTTGCCTGTTACCTGTCTAACCTTTTTTTTCCTGTGAAATGGGTACATAAAACCTCTTTTACACAATTCCCCAGAGTCCCATAGTGGAAAGAACATTGTAGTCAAATGACCAGAATTTGAAACTTGGTTCTACTTCATTTTTGCTGTGACTTTGAATGAGTTGCTTCAGTTTTCAAATGTGTTAAGTGAGGGGCTTGCACCACATTAGATGATAATCACCATTCCTGTCTGACTCTAAACGCTAGCTAGCACCTTCTCATCCCCTAGGCTTCCGGACTTGGAATGTGGCAACATCAGAGAGCCTTGACAAAATTGACCCAAACTTCACCTACTGCTTAATACATGCCAGGATGTAACAGTTCTGCTCAGGTCTGGGAAAGGGGTGGCAAGTAAGGTGTTGACCACTCATAGTGTTGAAACCTAGAAGAAAGGGGGCCTTCCTCATCCTGGTGGTGTTTCCATGAAGATCCCACATAAAGGAAGCAAAAAGCGCAGGCCGTGGCCCACTTCCATCCCTCCCTCTGGAAAAGCGGGCAGTGAGAGAGGAGAGGGGTGTAAAACAATCACTAAGCCATTCTTCCATCAGCCGCTACATGGTCCTCTCAGATGCTGTCCATTCTGCTCTGGGAGAGTGTTAATTTCCAGAAACCTCTGGCTAGCAAAGGAGAATGCGCTAGGCACCTCTGACTGTGGAAAAGAATGTGCTTGTATTAATTATGTTATTTTTCCCTTTAAAAAAAAATCACTGTATACATAAACACAATTAGAGCAACGGTCTGGCAAGTTTATCTTAGTCAGAACTGACAAACACATGCAAAACGGCTCACTTTCCCCAGCGTTCCAACTTTCAAAACGTATGCCTAGATCTAATTTTATGTAGAAGCCAGAACAGATCTAATGATGGTCTATTTGGGGAACTCAGAATCCAAGACCAATTTATCTGGAAGTAGGGCGTGACTAATTAAGTTCATCGTTGAGAGCTGCATTGTCATGTTCTTGACAATGATCAAATTTGATTTTGCAAGTTGGGGAGATGAGAGAGGAGACAGTCTGCAGCTAAATGATTTGCAACAACTCAGGATGCTTCCCTTTGTTTTTGTACACAAAGTGAATCACTCCAGCTGCAAAGAACAAAGGTTTCAGACCAATACAGAACAAAATACTCCCAAGCTGTTTTTCCCACCGTATTCAGTCATTTTGTTGTTGTTGTTTTTTGGTATGTCCAACTTTTCATGACCCCATTTGGGGTTTGCTGGTCAGAAATACTGTAATGTTTTGCCATTTTCTTCTCCAGTTCATTTTACAGGTGAGGAAACTGAGGCAAATAGGGTAAAATGACTTGCCCTGGGTTACACAGCTAGTAAGTATCTGAGGTCAAATTTGAACTCAGGAAAATGAGTTCTCCTGACTCTAGGCCCAACACTTTATCTACTGAGCCTCTTAGCTGTTACCCTACCCCCCTTTCCTACCACATTCTTTCAATAAATTTCTTGTGAAATTTTCTTTAGTTCTAGATTTTTCTGATGATTAAAGATTTTATAAGACCAGAATCCCAGAATCTTTAACCTGGGAGAGACTACTGAGATCAACTTGTCTTGAAAAAATCTTAGGGTCGTTAAAATAACTTTGCCAACAATAATGAGAAGAGTCAATGCTGAATGGGGTTATGGAAAGACCAGCATGTGGATCCATTGGTCATGGAGCCAAGAACTGGCCCAGTCACTCTAGAAAACAATTTGCTATTTTATCAAGGAAGTTTAAAAAAGTGTTCATGCCCTTTGACCTACACATTCTAATGCTAGGCATATATCCAAAGGAGGTAAACAAGAGAAAGAAAGACTCATAGAAAGGAAAATAATCATAGCAGTACCCTTTTTCATAGCAAAGAAGCAAAAACAAAGTAGAATTCCCCATAATAGAGAATGCAAAAGCCAATTGTAGTTATCTGGCTGTGATGGATTATCACTGCTCTGTAAGAAATGACGCAAATTATATATGAAGGTGCTTCTAAGTCAGGAATCTTGGGAAGACAGGAAATGATGTGGAGAAAGGAAAATAATGCACATAATCACTGTATGTCCAGAAAACATAAATGGAGAGAGTGTTGCTTCGAGTCCCGATGGCGATTCCCATGAAGCTTATGGGAGGGACGCAGAGAGCAGGCATGGGCGGGTTGAGAGAGTCCCTGTCTAAGCAGGAGGCACATTGACAGACAACATTGTGGTTTGATTGGATTGTTACCCACAAACCCCAAAGGCCTGGGGCAGAGTAGTACTTGATAATGGTTTGTGACTGATCCATGAGGTCACAGAGTTAGATCTGGATGTAAAGGCCCTCTGGTGCATGCCCAGAAGCCAAGGCCCGAGGAAGTGGGGGCCTCCCGAGATCATGCTGCGGGCAGGTGATGACACAGGGCCTGGTGCATCGTAGGTGCCTACTCAGCCTCTCCCCTGCACATCTGGCACTCTGCAGGCATTCTCCTGCCCTCTGCCTGCATCGCGCTGGCTGACTGAGGTTCTGCTTGTGAAGCTCTTGGCCCAGGGTCTGGCACAAAGTGGGCACTACACAAGATCTTGTCCCCTTCCCTTCCTTCCTTTCCCTTCCCCTGCTAAAACTCGCTTCTCACCCAGTCCACTGAAGCACAGGCATCTTCATGCATGTTTTGTTTTGAATCTGTAAGCTGAGGTTCCACTAGGTCATGGTTCCAGGCAATTGAATTTGAGGCTCTAAGGGTCCTAAGAGACTGTCTAGTCCACCTCTTTCATATCACTGAAGGCAAAACTGAGGCTCCGTCAGCCAGTCAGTCCACATTGATCAGGCACCTACTGTGTGCTGGGCTCTGTGCTAAGCACTGGAAATACAAAAAGAGGCAAAGCATAGCCCTGCCCTCAGGGAGTTAAGTGACTTGGCCAATGTCAGAAGCTGGCCAAATGACCCCTGGTCTTCTCAAGCCAAATTCAGAGCTTCTTCTGCTCAAGGTCAATGGAGACCCAGGGCAGCTGAGAGTCCCCAAGATCAGCCTTTCTATGTCACAGCAATAGTGTGTGCTGTGTATGTGTTTATATTCTACAAAGGGTGCTTCCTCGGACATTAGCCCAAGAACACAAGTGTGAGTGTGAGTGCCTCCCCTGCACTCTCCTCCAAAGCCTCAGGGACAGGACCTCTCCCCTATTCTCCATCATTCTCTGGGGAAAGCAGGCAAAGCCCTAGCACAATTTCCACACCTAGTACCTTGGCCCACCAAGGTTGTTCCAAATATGGCGTGACTGCTGGGTGAATCGTTGTCTTGACTGACACTGGAATCTCCCCAAATGCCACTTCTGAAGGTCATTCCTCACTCCCCAGTTCATTAATGCTGCACTGATGAAAAGCCCAGCCAATGTCAAACCAGAGTACCAGCATGCTGGGACCCCCAGACGCTATTTTCTGACCTTTTGAAAGTCACAGAATTGGAATACCTAATTGGAGCCAGAATATGTAATCCCTTCCCTTAGATACTGAAGAGAAAGGCAAAGGTCCGTCGGTAGCCCTATTCTCAAGGATCCATGTTGGCCACAGAGGGAAGTGGGCCCTCGCATACATGCATTTCTCATAGCTTCCCATGAAAGAGTCAAACCAAGAGGCAACAGCCAAAGAGAATCTCTCATAGAAACACGAACAAAGCTTTCTCTAAATCTTAAAGAGCTCAATAAACGAGACCAATTGTTCTCAGCCCAGGCCTCACTCTTTCTGCTAAACCAAACCATATCGGCTTCAACGCAGAGATCCAAAAAAGCCTTGGGCAGGACTTGGCCTGTTAGACTGTAGACAATGCCCGGCTTTCACCACATCTTAAACCTAGTCATATGTTCTTGGTCATTTAAAATTAAATGAAAGCTGCATTAACCTACTGCCCTAGTCCATGGCAGCAGCTTTGTGGGGAACTTAGAGATTTGTGCAGAAGACGCACACCAGCAATAATGCCAATAGGCACAGGCCCTTTGTTATGGGCACATTTACCTCTCAGAGCACTTCAAGTTAGACAATTGGGATAGTGGGAGGTGAGGGAAGAGATACAGGATAGACTGGGATGACTGTGGCCACAGATAAAATGATACAACCAGGATGCCCCCAGCCCCAGGCCAGTGTGACCATCTTTAACTCAAGGGGGCAAGAAGGGAGTCTGATGATCAGACTCCTTCACTCTTCTACAAAGAACCCCTGGGCTGTGATTCCACTTGGGCTTTGCCATTCCCTGTCTGGCTCATTTTCCAGAGGAGGAAACTGAGGCAAACAGGGCCACATAGGGTAAGAATTTGAGGTCAAATCTGAACTCAGGACAATGTTTTCTTGACTCCAAGGACCATACTCTATCCACTGTGCCACCTGCCTTCTGGATTAATGTTTACAAAAAATATAAAATTGTCAGGTTAAAAGAACAAGAAAGAGAGAGCATAAATAACCCTATTTCAGAAAAAAAATCAAATGAGCCATAGATTAAATGCCAGAAGGAAAAACAGAAAACAAAAAAGACAACACAAACCACAAAACAAGGACCAGGAGGAGGTAACAAGCAGATTAAGAGGGATCCTGATAAATTCCCTCTAGGATCCAAATATGATCTTGATTCATAAATCAGGTAGATTCAAAATAGGTAAAGCAACCAGAGCCGAACATCATCAATAAATCCAGACCCGGAGTTTACAAAGACTGAGCCAGCTCAGTCCCCAGCGCCCGACGCGGTGCTGGCCAAGAGAATCTGGCGTCCAGCAAGTCAGGGAGGGCTGGACGCTGTGACACAGGTGGGGGATAGGGCGTGGGAGCATCTGACGCGCCTCGGACCCTTGGCAGATGTGCCCCCTGGCAGTCACTGAAGCTCTGCCTGCCTCATCTTCCACTCCTATCTCTGCAAGGGGTCGATGAGATAAACCCTGGTGTGTCGTGTAAATGCTGTTAGCTGAGGTTCTCATCAATGGGGCACAGAATTGTCAAACAAAGAAGGTTCCAAATAGGATGGGGGGAGGCGTGTTTCTGAGAAGGGTCAGGAGGGACGGGAGCAGCAGACAATCTGGAGAGCAGCAGCCTGTCAGAGAAAGGCACCTGGCCCACTGCCCACTCCGCTCAGGCCTGTCCTCCAGCCCCATCACCGGCGAGGCCCAATCTAATTTCTTCGAGCCACTACAGTAGCCCTCAATCAGTAAACATTTAGCAAGTACCTACTGTGTACCAGGCACTGTGCTCAGTGATGGACACACAGAGAAAGGCATAGAGCGGCCCTCCTCTCAAGTAGCAGTGGTGTCCCTGGGAAGATGTGCAGACAACTCCGCACAGATGTTATGGATATGGGAGCAGTTAGCCGTGGTGCCAGAAGGCAGGCCCCAAGAGGAGGGAGAGGCTTGTCACAGGAGGCAGGACTTTGGCTCGGGCTCATAGGAGACCAGGAGGTCCCAAGGCAGAGATGAGGAGAAAAAAGTCCAGGCTTGGGGGACAGCCAGAGAAAACATTGGGAGCTGAGAGAGAAGTGCCGCGTGCCAGGAACAGGCAGGAGGCCAGGTCACTGGGTCACAGAGTGTGTGAAGCTGAGAAAGGGACAGAAAGGCTGGAGTGGACAAGTGGACAAGCCGAGCGTCCCCTGTTGAACTGTGAGCTCCCTGAGGGCAGGGGAAATGTTTGCCTTTGTATCTCCAGCACAGTGCCTGGCACACATAATAAATGCTTGCTGACTTGACTTGTCTTGAGGATCATGAAGCCAAAGCTAGAAGGGGCCAGCTCCATGACAACACGTGAGGGATGCTGTCTGGTCCTCTAATCCAGCCCCCAGAGCACACGTGTTTTCCTCAGATGAGCCTCGAGAACCCAGGGAAGGCAACCAGCCAAAGGCGGGACTCAAAGCCAAGGCCTAGGCTTGCAGGCTCTTCCCCAGGCAGGGGGAGCAGGATGCCCCTCCCTCCCTCCCTTGGTGGAAGGCCGCCAGTGCCCCTCAGGCCCCGCAGGGCTGCTGGCTGGTTCCTTTCGGCCTCTGAACATTCAGAACTAAGATGCCCCTGGCTGCTCCTTCTCCTCCAACTTGTGTCCTTTAAAGGAGGCCAGGACTCTGCCCATGCTCTCCATTCCAGCCTTGCCAAGGTAGAATGAAGCAGAATCCAAAGAGGGAAACCCCAGAGGGCTGCCCCTTTAATGACTGAGGCCCTTTAGAACTGCTTAGGAAGAAACATCAGGGAAGGAAACTGGCAAGGAAGAGGAGGGGGAGAGAACACGCATTTATTTTTCACCCACTGTGTTCCAGGTGCTGTGCTGTGCTGAGTGCTTTACAAAGACCATCCAAACATCCCTGGGAGGTAGGGCCAATTACTGCCCCCATTTTATAGGTGAGGAAACTGAGGCAGACAGCAGTGAAATGACTTGGCTAGGGTCATATGGCTTTTTAGCAAAAAGTGTATGAGGCTGGGTTTCAGCTTAGGCCCTGACTCCAGGACCAGTGCTCTGTCCAAACCTCCCTTCTAAGAGACCACCAGTGTGAGCCAACCCTCTCACTTTACCTGGAAGAAAATTACACACAAAGCCCTCACCTTTCACATGGTCATTTCTATTTCTTTTTTGTCTGTTTTTTTGGAGGGGGGAAGGCAGGGCAATTGGGCTTAAGTAACTTACCCCAGGTCACACAGCTAGTAAGCGTTAAGTGTCTGAGGTAGGATTTGAACTCAGGTCCTCCAGACTCCAGGGCAGGGACAACTTATCTCTGCGCCACCTAGCTACCCTGGGTCATTTCTATTGATAAAACCATATACAATTCTGGTTTTGAAGGTGCTAAGGACAGAGGATTTTCTCAGCAAGGTATAAAAGACCCATGATAAGTCAGCAAGCATTTATCAAACACCTACTAGGGCCTTACATAATAGTGCCAGGCACTGTGCTAAGCACTAGGAAGACAAACAAAGGGGAAAAACAAGAGGTAGGTGTGATTTCCCAAGGAACTGAGGCCTTCTCATGATGGCAAGAACAATGACACAGGACCAGCAAGGCAGGAGATGGGAGATTGCCTAAGATGGTGCTGAAGCCCTCTGGCCACCTCCTGGAGGATTACCTATAGAGGGGTCTGGGACACACTGGAAGACCTGCCTGGCTCCATCTCCTCCCCCATCACTCCAAGCCCCAAGGCCCAAAGCAGCCAGTTTCTGGTAGGGGTCCATTTAAAAAGAGGTCAGGAGCTGCAGCAGCAGAGAGTACTGTAGACTATGCCAGGTGATGGGGCTTCATTCAGGACCACAGCCAGCTCCAAGACCCAAGACAAAGCTTTGAACTATGCAGAGCAGGCAAGACCTGCCCTAGGCTTCTTCCTGCCTAGAAACTACATTGTGGAAGGTGGGACCCAAACCCACCCAGGACTCAGATGGAGTAATAGCTTACTGAGCACAGTTAGTGAGGGGGAGCAGGACCTGCCCTCAGCATAATATTATCCCACTTGATTGTAGCTCAAGGCAGGATTTTATTGGCTGTTGTCCTTCGTTCTCAAAGACACCAAAATGGCATCACTTTGTGAGAGTCAAGTCTCAGTATGTCCAACTGTGGCTGATCAGACCAATCCACACTCAGAAGGCTCTGCCACAGGTCAGGCACAAATAGTCTGTGTGAACATTTGGGTGGAGTCTTTAAATTTACACATCCTGCATTTCTTCTGAGCTATTTCAATTCTGCTTTGTTCCAAGAGCACAGCCCCTTCTCTGATGTGGGCATGCCATGCTGGGCAGTCCTGTGCCAGTGTCTCCCATGTCCCACAATGAGTTCCAAAGTTCTTTCTTAAAATTAAATTTTATGTTCATTTTTACTTTACAACATTCATTTCCACACGATTTTGAGTTCGAAATTTTCTCCCCGTCTTTCCACTACCCACCACCCCAAAATAGTGATACCACTGTATATATACCCCCTCCCCCAATCTGCTCTCTCCTATATCCTCCTCTTTACCCCCTCCGACTTTCCAGTAGGGCAAGATGGATCTCCATACCCCAGTTCCTATATATCTTATTTCCCATTTGCATGTACAAAAGTAAAGATAATAATAATGATTTTTTTAAACATTTGATTTTAAAACTTTTCACTTCCAGATTCTTTCTCTTCTTCACTCTTCACCTGCCCTTACTGGGAAGATAAGCAATTCAATGTGGGTTGTACATGTGTAGCTACGCAAAACGTTTTCATAGTGGATATATTGTGAAAGATTGACTATATTTCCCTCCATCCTATCCTGCCCCCCACTTGTTCTATTCTCTACTCTGATCCTGTCCCTTTTCAAAAGTGTGTGCTTCTAACTACTTTCCTCCCCACTCTGCTTTTCCCTCCATCATCCCCCCTCTCATCCCCTTATCCCCTACTCTCCTGTAGGGCAAGATACCCAATTTAGACACCCATAGTGTCCCTATGCCAAATTCAATGAGAGTAAGTTTGACCCATTCCCTTTTGTCTTCCTGTTCTTCTACTCCATTGTAATAGTTTTCTCTCGCCTTTTCTACATGAGATAATTTACCCTATTCTCTCTCTCCTCATCTCTTCTCGTTATATTCCTCCTTCACCTCTCAATTTCACCTATTAAATATCATCACTCCCTATTCAATTCATCCTGTGCCCTCTGTCTATGTATTCCTGTAAACATATATACACACACTCACACATGTATTCGTATGCATATATACCCTCTCATATAGACATGTATGTATGTATGTATACATGGCACACACACACACATATACACACACACATTTATATTCCCTTCAACTATACTAATATTGAGAAATGTTTCATAAGTTACAATTATTGTTTTTCCATGTAGTGCAAGTAAATAGTTCAACTTTGATAAGTTCATTATGATTTCTTTTCCCTATTTACCTTCTCATGCTTCTTTTGTTTCTTGTAGTTGAATGTCAAATTTTCTATTAAACTCTGTTTTTTTCATCAAGAATCCTTGAAAGTCCTCTATTTCATTGAATGACCATATTTTCCCCTGAAACATGATACTCAGTTTTGCTGGGTACGTGATTCTTGGTTTTAATCCTAACTCCTTTGACCTCTGGAATATCATATTTCAAGTCCTTTGATCCTTTAATATAGAAGCTGCTAAATCTTGTGTTATCCTGATTGTGTTTCCACAATCTTTTAATTGTTTCTTCTTGGCACTTTTAATATTTTCTCATTGATCTGGGAACTCTGGGACCTGGCTATAATATTCCTGGGAGTTTTCTTTTTGGGATCTTTTTAAAGAGGTGATCAGCGAATTCTTTCAATTTCTATTTTGCCCTCTGTTTCTAAAATATCAAGGCAATTTTCCTTGAGAATTTCTTGAAAGATGATTTCTAGGTTCTTTTTTTGATTGTGGCTTTTAGGTAGTTCTAAAATTTTTAAATTCTCTCTCCGGATCTATTTTCCAGGCTAGTGTTTTTTTTTTTCCAATGAGATATTTCACATTGCCTTCTATTTTTTTCATTTGTTTGGATCTGTTTAATAGTATCTTGATTTCTCATAAAGTCACTAGCTTCCATTTGCTCCAGTCTAATTCTGAAGGAATGATTCTCTTCAGTGAGCTTTTCAGATTATTTTTCCATCTGGCAAATTTGGCCTTTTAAGGCATTCTTCTCCTCATTGGCTTTGTGGGCCTGTTTTGCCATTTGATTTAATCTATTTTAAGGTGTTATTTTCTTCAGTCAGGTTGTTGACTCTCTTTTCATGATTTTTTTTGCATCATTCTCATTTCTCTTCCTATTTTTTCCCCTACTTCTCTTACTTGATTTTCAAAATCCTTCTTGAGCTCCTCCATGGCCCATAATCAGTTAGTATTTTTCTTGGAAGCTTTTGGTGCAGAAGTTCTGACTTCATTGTCTTCCTCCTTTTCCATTCTTCGATCCTTTCTGTCCTCTAAAAAGGAATCTCCAGGTCGATTGCTGTGCTTGCTTTGCTTCCTTTGCTTGCTCATGTTGCCACTCAACTACTTGACTTTTGAGCTTTTCACCGCAGTAGACCTCTGCTTCCAGAGAGGACAGATTTACCCCAAATAGCTGGGTGCCCTCTTTGTAGCCTCCCACAAGCTCTGACACACGGTCACACACCCCAAGACCTCCACCCAAGACAGCAATCCAAATCCAGGAATGTCAAGGCAAAAGCGATTATCCCCCAGAACAAGCACCTGGCCCCTCTAAGATCCACAGGCCAGTGACTCTGAAGCAGCTACGTGTAGGGAGCTGCACCACCACAGTGCCTCTGTTGCTTCTCACTCTGGGGGCTGAGGCCAGATCACACCCCCTTCTCCCCCCCAGTTCTAACAGAAATCTTCACTAACCTTTTATTTTGTCTTTGGCATTTATGGGTTGATATTTCTGGAAAATGCCAAAGCTGCTGGTGATCCACTCTCCTGAAGTCCACTCCAACTGCTGCTGGTTGAGGCCGCCCTGGAACTAAAACTATGGCTCACATGGGGCTGGCTTCTGCTCCCAGCGCTCTGCGATGAACCCTTTCTGTCCACCTGCTGGCCTGCCTTCAGTGGGAGGTTTGTTTCTCTCTGTCACTTTGTGGGTTCTGTCACTCTAAAAATTTTTTCAAGTCATATTTTATAAGTATTTGAGGTGGTTATGGGGGGAGCCCATGGAGTTTTCCTGCTTCTATGCCACCATCTTGGCTCCACCCCCCTCCAAAGTTCTTAAGAGAGGCCTTGAGAGTATCTTTGTATCTCTTCTTCTGACCACCATGTGAAAGCAAGGGAAAGGACAAGACAAGACCTAGATGTAGCCAAAAGCTTGGGATGGGGATAGAACTAAGATTTGGTGCCAAGCTCTGAATCAAGAAAGAAAGCTGAAAGCATGAGCAAACAGAAGAAAATACCTTCAATGCAGAAAGAATACTAAGGGCTTAAAGAGCTCCAGGACAAAATTCCAAAGCAATATAATAATTCTGAAATAATTGTTTGTAGAGCTTCACACACACACACACACACACACACACACTCACACACACTACTAATTAGCCATGAAGACTCCTAGATTGAATGAAAGGATTAAGGATCTTAAATAAGAAATTAAAAAATGAACACTTACCTAACAGTTATAACTATGAATGTGAATGGGATGATCTTCCTCATGAAAAGGAGCATGCTGATAGATTAGAAAGCAGAACACTAGAAGATGTTCTTTAAAAGAAACATAAATGAAATGCTAAAATTCACATTGAGTTAAAATCAGGGATTGGAATAGACTCTTTCATTCTTTAGACAAATCCAGCTACCCACCCCACCAAAAACAGGGTTGGCCATCATAATGTTGTTTTAAACAGGGTTTTGAGGTTTCTTTGAAATATAACATGAATGAGAAATTGCAAATGTGGTCACATCAAAGGACATATTGCCGCTGTTTTGATAATAAAGCCAGACAAATTTTTCAGGTAGATTTCCAAAAGTATTTAAAGATAATACAATAATTTTAAAGCATAGGTAGCCTACTTCTAGAAATGCAATACATAATTTATAGGTTATTTTCAATGTAAGAAAATTGATTTTTTTTTTTGCTTTCTTCAAACAATTAAGACAAAGAACAATCTCCTTTTATTTACAGCACACCACATGCTCTTATGAAGCCTATCTCAAGCCTAAAAAAAAAAAGTCTCATAACCAGAGCAAAAAAATTACAATTTACCGGGGTGCTCAGCTGCTTTGAAGCTGATAAAAGTGAAGCCTAAAATTATTAAAGCATTGTAACCTCCATAATAAGGGAGCTCTGAAAACCCAATGATTTCCAAGGGCATTTGTGGAAAAAGGAAAAAAATACGTACTTGACTATATACACAGTGATGATTCTTCAGCCCAATAAAAATGGCAAAAAACCACCATTGAAAGGTGAAATATTCAAGTCTTAAAAATAATTTGTGCTGATCTCAGTCCACTATCATTTTTAAATGCCTACTGTGTGCCAGACATTTCACTAAGTGCTGGGACTATAAAGGGAGGAGAACCAGTCCCCACTCTCAAATAGCTCACAATCAAAAGGGGAAGGGGGAAGACAACATGAATATGGATAAATTTTAGCTAATCTCCAAGGGAAGGCACCAAGGTCAAGGAGAACTAGGAAATGCTTCTTACAAACAGGACTTGAAGGAGGCCAGAGAATCAAGGAGGTAGAAATGAGTAGGAAAAGAGTTCCAAGAATTGGAGCTAGTCTAAAGGGGGAAGGGGAGTGCATTTCTGTGATACTGCTATGTGCTGGGGTCTCTTAATCAATGCCACCTTGTCTGTTCCTCACAATGGTCCTGGGAGGTAAATGCATTATTATTCTCATTTTCCATATGAGGAATCTAATACAGAGGGGACTTATCCAGGTTGACACAGATAGTACCTGGGGCCAGATTTGCATGCAAGCCTTCCTGACTCCAGGCCCAGCCCTCCATCCTCCATCCACTAGCTGCCTTGGAGACCTCAAGCTGCATTTAGAGGGGCACAGCTGTCAAGAATAGGAAGGTGATTGTCCACAATGGGTGCTCTTCTCCAGATCTCATTTGGGCCCATTATGTTCCCTTTGGGGGGGCATGGTTTGGGTCTGGATATTGTCCAGAGAAGGGTATCCAGAAGACTCAGATGATGTCTGAGTCAAAGTCATGTGAGGATCACTTGAAGAAGATGGAGTTGTTTAGCCTGGAGAAAAGAAGGCTCAGGAGGCACATTGCAGCTGCCTTCAAGTGTCTGGAGGCCTGTCGTGTGGAGAAGGAATTAGCCTAGCTCTGTGTGACCCCAGAAGGCCAAACCAAGACAGGGAAGCTGTGGAGCTCAGTGGAGGGTTGATATCATGGAGGCTTGACTTCCAACTGGAAATGGGTCCATAGGGTCATGGGCGGCCTTTGGAACTCGCAGTTCTCCCTCCAAAGGGACACTTAGTCAGAAGCTGGTCTGCCCATTCCTGGCATGGTAGACTCTCTGATACTTCCATGTACAGGCTGGATCTGTAGCTAACAGAATCTGTCCAGTATTGTTTTCAAAACTCTCATTCATCCCGTTAATTTCCACGGTTGATAATCATGATCTTAGACCCACAGAATGGTAGAATTTGACATTTGGGAGACCCCAGAGTCATTTAGTTTAGACTGTCCCTGAAAAGAAAGCTTGCAGTCCCCTATCACTCTCAGATATTTTCCCCTCCTAGAAAAACAACAGCAACCATAACCTACAGTGGATAGAGAATTTGGCTCGGAATCAGGAAAACCTGAGTTCAAATCCTGCCTCAGCACTGCCCAGCTGTGTGACCCTGGGCAAGTCACTTCTCCTTGTTTACCTCACTTTCCTCATCTGTAAATCAACTGGGGAAGGAAATGGGAAACCTCTTCAGTATCTGCCCCCAATGGGGCCATGAAGCGTCAGATGTGGCTGAAATGACTCATCAACGACAGAACGGTTGATCCACGCCTCTCCCTACTGGTAGGGTCATCTTTTTTTAATTCACCACAATACAACATTCTATCTTTTTGGATCCTGGTGCCTCATCCATTGTGTTAACTCTCCCTTCCAGCTTTGCGGTATCTGCATGCTTGATAAGCATACCATCTATGCCTTTTACCTGAGTCACTGACAAAATGTTAAACAGCTCAGGCCCAAGCTGAGATCCCTAAGGCACTTCACTGGAGATCTTGTCACATGTCCAACCAGTTCTGAATCCATCCAATTATACCATCTCCTCACCAAGAATCACAAGGCATTGCATTGAAAACTTTGCTAGGTGATCTATATCCTCATTTGCTCATTGAATAAGTCCACTAGAAAGAAAATGAAATTACTCTAACGTGATCAATCCTTGATGAAGCCATGCTGACTTTTCTAGTCACTGTTTTCCTAGTTAGATGATTGCCGGCCATTGCCTTAATGATATGTTCTAAAAGTCTAAAGTATATTGGGAACTGGTCAAGTTTATGAGATGAGGGTCATGCTACAATTGATAAATAAATGCTCAAGGGATAAAGATGTTACAGATTTCAGAGGAAGAAATTCAAACCATCATTGAACCTATGAAAAATGCTCTATATCATTCCTTAATCATTAAAGAAATACTTGGAAGGAACACAGCATAGAATGTATCTATGTATATTTCTGTATCACACCCAGAAGGCTCTTCTTCCAAATCAAAGGGTCTGTAATTCCATAGTACTAAGCACTCACTTTTTGCTAACTTGATTCTATTTAATTTATCCTAATTCCCTTTTAGGCAGCTAGCTTCCCTATATACATTTATAAACAAAGTTGTATCACCTCTTCAAAAGTTGCTAACACTGCAGAAACCTGACTGGCAGACATATGGGGGCTCTCGTTGCTGGCCCTATTAAACCAGGAAAGCCTCCCGACACTGGATCATGGCACTAGAACTTACTGGTAAAGAAGGTGAAAAATTCGAATTTCCGTTGCCCACTTTGCAGTGGAAGTGCTAATGAGTAGTGCCATTGCCAAGATCTGAGGAGAACAGGAGGCAGATGGAGAAGCCAAGGGCTCATGCAATCCACTTTGAATAATGAACAATTAATTATCACTCAATCTGAACCAAATCCCCCAACAGTACTTCAAGAAGCAAACACCTTGATGTGGTTGATACTGGAGCATATGTGAAATATCTACATGGGGGCGTGATTGATACCCGAAAATGAGGCACCCTTGCCTAGGGGGATGAACTTATTGGGAAGGTTTTGTCTGGATGTAAGCACTTGAAATATGCTCATAATCTAGTGTACTCTGGGCTCTACCATGTAGCTAGCTGGAAGTCCCAGGGCAGTGGCTACAGTGGGGCACTACAGGCTTATGCCAACAGTGGAGCACATCTGGACACAACTGCCCGCTGCTATCCTTACCCTATGCCCAGGTGTTTAGTTGTAAGGGAGAACCTTCATGGTGCATCTCACATACACCGCTAGATGGAAAGGGCAGGGTCAGCACACTTTGTTGTATATATGAGCTATACTAGGTCTATGTTACTGGATCATCAGACACTCACCCATTGGATTAATTAGCCTCACCTTCAAGGTGGGTGCCAAGTATAGACAGTACAGGTGTAACCCTGAATGACAGTGGATGAGGCATAGACACACCACCATTACCTCCCTCATGCCATCACTCTCTTGTTCCAGGGAAATAGCTAACCAAGCACCATTTATGAAGCCTTACTTTGTGCCAGGTGTTGAGAATTGTTGTTGTTGTTGAGTTGTTTCAGTTGTGTCCAACTCCTATGACCCCCATCTGTGCTTTTCTTGGCAAATACATTAGGATGATTTGCCATTTCCTTCTCCAGCTCATTTTCCAGATAAGTAAACTGAGGCACAGGGGGTTCAGTGACTTGCTCAGGGTCACACAGCTCATAAGTGTTTGATGTGGGATTTGAACTCAAGTCCTGCTGACTACAGGGCTGGCACTCTACCCACTGCATCACCCAGGTGCCCCAGATCCTGTGCTTTTCTTTGAATAGTCTAGCTAAGGACAACCTCCGCTGTACATTGAATGTTCAGTACATCAGTGACTTTCTGGCCTCATCAGTGAGGGTCTCCCAGTGCAGATCACAGCCCTCCACTGCATGCCCTATGACTCTGCCATAAAGCATCTCCCCGGCATGCTAAAGATCTTCCTGACATTATAAAAGCTGACACTTGGCATCTGCTGTGTGCCAAGTACTGAACAAATCATATCACATTTGACCCTTACAATAATGCTGCAAGGAAGGTTCAATTACTGCACCCATGATATAGATGATCAAGCTGAGGCAGCAAATGTGAAGTGACTTACCCAAGGTCACATGGCTAGTAAGCATCCGAGGTTGAATTTGAACTCAGGTCTTCCTGACTCCAGGCCCAGTGCTCTGTGCACTGTGGTGCCCCAAACACAGAATTTAAACATTGATCACGTAAGTTTGAAAAACTTTTGTACAGACAAAATTGGTGAAATTGAATTCAAAAGGAAAAAAAGCAGTTAAGTGGGAAAATATATTTGGAGCGAATTTTTCGATAAAGCTTCGATATTTGACATACAGCATGTCCTAGAAATCTTAGTACATGTTTAATAGCTGTAATGGTTTTAAAATGGTTTAAAATAGCTTTAAGCTGTATTCACTTAAAACTAAGGTTTATGGGACACCCCCAATATAAGAAACTGATTTATAGTCATATTCATGACCTAAAGGAAAGAGTGATTCCCCAAGAGACCAATGGCCAAAGAATATAAAGAGGCAATTCTCAAAGGAAGAAACACAAACTAATAATAGATGGGTGAAGAAAAATAATTTCCAAATTGCTAAGAATTAGAGGAATGCACACTGAAAGGACTCTGAGATCTTACTTCATACATGTCAGTTTGACAAAAATGGGGAAAAAAAGAAAGAAAGAAAAGGGAGGGAGGGAAATAAGGAAGGAAGGAAGGAAGGAAGGAAGGAAGGAAGGAAGGAAGGAAGGAAGGAAGGAAGGAAGGAAGGAAGGAAGGAAGGAAGGAAGGAAGGAAAAGAAAAGAATAAGAAAGGCTGCAGAAAAGCAGACCCCCATGGAGCTGGGAAGTGGTCCATCCATTCTAAAACTCATTGGGAGCCTAGCCCCTGAAGTCACCACATTGTTCACACCCTTTCATAGTGCTACTAGGCTTGTACACCAAAGACAGCCAAGGGAAAGCAAGGGACCCACATGGCCAACCATTTAGACATCTCTTTTGGTTGTAGCAGAGAAGACAAAGGGTTCCCTCATTGGCAGAGAATGGTTGGATAAGCTGGCATACCAATGCCTGAGAAAGAATGAAAGGGGTGGTTTCAGAGAAGCCAGGGAAGATTTGCACAAGCTGATACTGAGCGGAAGGAGCAAATCACTAGGAGAATGAGCGATACAATATCAGCAACATTGTAACGCCAAAAAAGAAAGAAAGTGTCATAGCTCTTCTCTTGGTAACGACCAGCCCAACGTGAGAATGCCCATGATGACGCCTTCCCCTCCCTGGGTCTATCTCCTTCCACGATCACTTGTCAAGGATGCTTCTGTCTCAGGCATGGCAGGCAGGGCAGTCTCTGAGCCTCTGATTCTTTGAACTGAGTCACCATTTTACATCCTATTTGTGTGGGCTGAGCTAACGCCCGTGGTGGAACTGCCTGGTCTTCCAGCCGAGAGCAGGGCCTGCCACCCAGTGCTGCTGGGAGGCCTGAGTGAATCATGAAGGGCACATCTCCGGGACACCTATCCCTCTGCTCTGAGCCTTCAAGATGGCAGCTGCATCTTGGAACCACAGCCTGCATTGTACAGATCAATGTCTAATGATTGTTTTTATCTATTTGTATTTTCCTCTTAAATTAAATGGTTTTACTCCCTGAAGTTGATGAGAGTGCTTTGTTTTCAGCTGCAGCTGCTGCCGACATGGCGTACCATCACATCCGACCTCCCATAGGCTACTCCATTCCCAAACCCATCTCGTCCTTGTTAATGAGAGGCTGGAACGCGTGTCCTGAAGTGAGTAATTTTTTTTTGGTCGTGTATAAAATGCGTCATGGTCAAAAATCTGTTTCAAATTGAGCCACAAAGTCTACTTTAAGTACCTATTTTAAGAGTGATTTGCCTTCTGCTCTTCACCCTCTAATTGCTTTAGAGATATTGAATTCTGTGTGTCTATTCCATATTTTTCCTCTGATGTTGAAATGTTTCTCAAAATTAACCAGAATTTGCGTGACTCTGGGCAGGATATTGGACCTCTCTGGCCCCTGCTTTTCTCGTCTATAAAACGAGAAGATTGGATTGAATAACATTCTATGTCCTTTCTAGTTTAACCAATGGTCCTAGCATCCTGAGGATGAGAAGCCACCTAGAACTTCACCTCAGTTATGCCTCTGGGGTACTGACCATGCTGGTGCTGAATGTGGTGAAACTTCACATAACTTCATTTTCATTGAGAGACATTCAGTTCAAGGCTGGTGAGTCTGGACAATTGATCAATGAGTATTTAATAAGCTCCTGTCATTTGGGAGGCTGGGCCCTGGTGGTGCAGGCGCAAAGCCAAATTTCCTCAGGGGGATTATATTCGTGTTATAACTTGTCCCTGTACATGTCTTATCTGTGCATGTATACACACATATACATACACACATGTATAATATGTGTGGATATGTGTAAGTCTCCATAGATGTATCTACATATTTGTGAAGACCCTCTGCACCTCCTGGGCTCAGACGTGCTGTGGGCTCAGTGGAGCCTCGGTCACTCCCGTCACCCAACATGACAGTGCTATTCCCCCAGAATCATGTCTGAGTGAAAGTGGGGCCCCCAAAGTCATCAGGATTGCTCAGTAAAAGCCATCACATAGACACCAAGACTTCAGAGCCGGGGGGGGTGCTCAGAGGGCATCTGACCCCACAAGGATCCCACAGACGCTCCTTTCTTCAGCCTCTTTGGTGTCCCAGACAAAGTGGAGGACTTCCAGCTGGGGCAAGTTCATCCTCTAGTTCACCCCCTCCTGACCAGGTTGCCCATTTCACTTGGGATTGGGAAGTGGTCGGTCTTCCCCCTCCTTATCCCCAGCCTAAGATTGTCTTTTTGCACCTTCTTCCTAGAGCTCTGCCTTTGGAGCCAGGCAGAAGAAACCGAATCCCCCTTCCTCTTAATGCTCCCTTCAAGTATAGAAGGCTAAGCTTTCCATTCCCTGAAGTCAGCTGTTCATCCTTCCACCACTGCTCACATGGCAGGACTGTAAAGTGCCCCCCCTCTTTCTGGCAGCCCTTCCCTGGATGCTCTATAGCTAACCACTGTGGTAGCTGTGCTACCCAGACCTGAGGACAATCCTCCAGGTGTGCACATCACTGTGACTTCATTTCAAAAAGAAATTAATGGAGCATTAGGAGGAAAAGGAGGGGAGCAAGACAGTGGGAAGGGAAGAGAAATCATATCAACTGAATTAAAAAAACCACAAGTTATAGGAATAGAAGAAATAAACAGAAAAATGGAGCAGAAAGTAGCGAGAGGTTCCCAAAGCAAGGACTAAAACCAGCCCTTTGAGGTCATCTGGTGAGTCCAGCCTCTTTGTCAGGGCAAAGATTTACTTTCACTGCTGCAGCAGATGCTTTTCTCTTCTCCTCTCAAAGACTGACCCCAAAGGCAAGATTCCGTAGCTTCCCCCGGTTACACATGCGAGTGTCTAGCCATCCTCCCCGTCAGGAAAGGTTATCTCTCATCTCGGCTCATCGGCTTTGGGTCCACTCATTTCCATTCTTTCTGGCCTGAGAGCTGATATGGTAAGCCCTCATCCCTGCAGACTGGGAAGTCTTTGGTTCTTCAGATAAATAGCCCCAGCACTCTTATCTCTGCATCAGCTCGGCTCACAGAGCAGCTCAAGCCCTGCCTTTGACAAGAGGCCTGTCCTGATCCCCAGTGATGAGCCACTTCCCCTGTCCATGCCATCGCCTGTTTATTTGGTGTTGATGCTTTCCATGTCGCCTTGCATGTGGACGTGGCCCCTGCCCAGATGGAATACCGGATGTCCCAAAAGTCATAGTGTGTTTGAAGCTATTCCTGCTCAAGCCTCTGGTTCTCCTTGCATGTATAGGCTTCCTAAAGGCAGGGACTATTTCATTTTTGCCTTTGAACACCCACAACTGAGCCCAGAGAGGGAATTTAACAAATTCTAATTGAAGGATTCCTTCATGATCCATATTTCCATCCTTCCCAGAATTTCCCGAAGTCTCCCCTACTCTGTACTCACTAAGTGGTGAAAGAAAGATTGCTATGGCTGCTGGTCATTCAAAACACTTTTATAAAGGTCCCACTATGTGCCATGCACTGTAGGTGTTTGGAGGAGACACCTATGGCTCTGGTGGTGTGGGGCACATCTGAGGGGTAATGCAGACCAGCAGCTCCTCATCTTCGAGGATTATATGGGGTCCCATGCACTGAATGGATTTGGCTGGCATGTGTCAAAGGTCAGGGCTTGAACCAAGGTCTTCCTTACTCTGAGCCCAGTTTGCCCTGAGATCACTCATGGAGAATTATTAAAAAAAAAAAAAAGCCGGCCCACGTATTTCACTGGTCAAGGGAACTCCCAGTGAGAAAACTCCCTTTTCCAAAGTGTAACAGTGCCTGCTCAGACCTTGCCAAGAAGCACAAGCTGTAATCATCAGTGGCTTGGGCTTTATTAGCTACAAACCCTCAAAAACCACGCTATGGAAAGGGGATAAACCAGGCCCCTCACCAAAGGCATTGAGGGGAGCCTCCCTTCTCTCCCAATAGAAGCATTCTAGCCCTAAGCTGGCATTGCCTTGTGACAATGGAGGATGATTGCTTTTGACAGTTAACATGAAAAGGAAAAGAGGAGAAAAAGCTCCAGATCGCTTATTTCTTATTGCCCAGCGTTTCATGAGAATTCATGAAGAAGGCACAAAAGTCCTTGAGAAAAAAAGGAAATCAGGAGGGGATTCAGAGATTTCCTTGTCTAATTTCCTCATTTTACAGGTAAGGAAACCTAAGCCCAGAGAAGCAGACTGATGTGCAAGGATAAACAGATGGTCTTTGTTAGAGCAGGAATCTTCCAATGACATGCTCTTTGTGTGAGACATCTACAAAGGCAGTTCTGATGGTGTGGGAATGGTGGGACCCCAGGCATTGACACAGCCCCAGAAGCACAAAATGCTCTAACCTATGCCCAGTCTGGAAAATGCTTCTCCTCACAAACAGGGGAAGAGCTCCCTACTACCTCTAGAGGATCTTCCTGAATGGCATCTGATATTTAGAGAAGACTTTAAAGATTGCAAAGCACTTTGAAACATTATCTCAGGTAATCTTTACAAAAACCCTTTAAAGTGAACCGCAGGGGTATGATTGTCCTGTTGAAAAGATAAGAAGACTGAGGCTGAGTGAGATCAAGTGACTTGACCAAAGTCACACAGGGTACGTGGGATTTTCTTGATCAAATTTTCTTGATCACAACTCAAGTCTTCTCTCAACTAAGCCCTACTGTGCATGAATGGAGCGTTAATGTGGAATCACTCTTCAGTGAGCAGAAGCTGCTGTGTGAGGGTCAGACGCAGGAAGCTATTTGCAGCTGTCCATGGAGGTCTACCATGGCTCCATGAGCCTGCTGATCCAGCCACAATCAGCCTGTGTTTGTGAGTCTCCAGAGCTTTGCAGGAGGAAAATTCCCAGGGTCAATCCACCTTGGGGCATGCACAGCCCCAGAATCAGGAGGGGCTCAGCACCCATGGAGGCCAGTGCATGCTGGGAAGGACTCTGCCAGAGTGTCCCTGCGATGCGGCCACCTAGGAGGACAGCCTGACTGCTCAGCACACGAGGCCTGCTGACACTGTTGGAAGGTTTTCTGATGTCCCGCCTAAGTCTGCTACTCCACAGTTTCTGCCCGCCGCTCCTCACTCTGTCCCCAGGAACCACATGGGACACACATGATTCTTCATCACAGCTTCTCAGATACTGGAACACGCTGTGGGGTCTTCCTAAGCCTTCTCTTCTCTGGACTAAACATGTCCCACTCCTCCAGTCTTCACACAGCCTGAAAGTGAGGCTCTGTGGGCATCTGCTTGTCTCCCTCTGGACGCTCTACACTCTAACTTATCAGTATCCTTCCTAAACTCTACTGCCCAGATGAGAACACAAACCTCCAGTTGTGGGCTGACCAGGGCAGACTTCAGGAGGTCTGTCACCCTCTGTGATGCCAGGATGGTGTCGCTCTCTTAATCCTACCCCAAAGGCTTCCTTTTCCCTTGAGGATCATATATCAGCATCCCTGGTTAGCTCTTCAGCCTACCCTATTCTCCCAGTGTCATTCAATATCCTACTTTCCTCCCATACTATGAAGTATAGTCACACTGACCTTCCCTCTCTTCCTCCCAAATGGCTCTCCATCTCTCACCTCTGTGCCTTTGCATTGGCCATTCCTAGTACTTGGAAGGCACCCTCCTTGAGTCCCAAAGTTGCAGTTCAAGTTCTGTCTTCTTCACAAAGCCTTTCCTGATTGCCCCAACTCCTAGAATTCTCCCTTCCAAGCTACCTTGTAGTTAACTCCTTCATATGTATTTGGGTTTATTAACTTTATGATACGTGTATGTTTGCTGACCTCATTCACTAGAATGCAATGTTATTGGGATAGTTTCACTGTTTGTATTGGTATCTCCAGACCTAGCCTCAAGCCTGGCACATAGTAGACCCTGAATAAGTGCTTGTTGGTTGGTAGATTGGTTACTACATTCCAAGGTGGCTTTAGGTTTCTTGTGCACCATAGCCCAATGAGGGTTCAAATATCTGTTTCTTTACCTAGAACTTTCAATGATTCCACCTATCACCAAGCATGTCAATGAATCAGTTGATATGCATTTATTGAGCACCTAGGGTATACCCCATTGTATTTGTCCATATATAATCCAAACATTTTTTTCCTTCCTAAATCTGCCTTACATAAGACCTCAGTGATGCCTGTAAAAAACTGGATGTTTGCTTCAGTGAGAAGCTTAGAGATCATTAAAAACACTGAAACAAAGGTTAGCCTTTTTAACACAGATATTCTTCCCATAATTTTATGTGACTGTAAGCCATGGAATTTGATAATTTGTTGTGAGACAGACTAGATTATAGAGAATTCAGTGAAGTCATTAAGTGTTTATCAAGGATTTAGTTAGGGACAATGGACAGGTCACCCAGGAGATAGAGAGTTGGCCCTGGAGGCAAGAAGAACTGAGCTCAAATCTGACCTCAGAAACTTGCTTTGTGACCCTGTGCAAGTCACTTACCCCTGTTTGCTTCAGTTTCTTCATCTGAGGAAGAGCAGGAGAAGGAAATAGCAAACGGCTCCAGTGTCATTGCCAAGAAGACTGAAAATGGCATAACAGAGAGTCAGACATGACTCATCGACTAAACAATTGATGAGACAAAGAGACCGTGCTAAGCACTAGAAGCACAAAAAGTAAAAAATTTGTGGATCCTGCTCTTGGAGATCTCCTCCAGTCAGGAGAGAGCACCTGGATACCTGTGTCCATACACAATCTACAGTGTAAACAGAAGGTAATCACAGAGGGAAGACTTTGGGGGAGAGGAGAGGGTGATGGCCCAGAGGGAAAGGCTTCTGGAAAAAAGGGGACCTTGAAGTTTGTCAGGACGTGGAGAAAGGAGAGTCAGAGAAGGCTCCTTGTACCCAGGCTGCTCCCTCTGAGAATACCAGGCACAGACAGGTATGTGCCTAATGTGACTTCCTTGGATTTCCCATTGGTGAGGAGAAGAGAAGAATCTGGTAAAAGGGTTTTTGGAAGGGCAGAAAAAGAGGACAGGAAAAAAAGATTTTAAAAGGTGAGCTGCATTCTCCATGGTCTAGAACTCCCCAAACAAGCAAGGGCCATTGAGTCAACTCCCAGAGGACAGAAATGGAATGAAGCCCATTTCACCCTCAGGGTTGCTCAGCAGAGCAGGCTGGTAAGCAAAGGGCATGGCGACAAGAGGACATGAAGAAGAAAAGACAAAGTGAGATAAGAACATTGGGAGGAGGAAAGGGCACATTCAGTATTAGGGTGGCTAAAGGAGAAGGCCAGCAGGAAGAGGTGGTCATAAAGGGATGTGCTATAATTCTCTTTACCTGACCGAGTACAGCCACCCTGCTTTTTCAAATAATGAGCTAACTCTCCCTCTCTCTTCCTGTCCCACTCCCTCTCCTCTAAATAGGCTTCATCTTCCCCAGTCTGGAAACCTGACCCTCCTGCATAGTTTGGAAAGTGAGCTATTCCAACAGGGTCCAGTGGACCTTGAGGTCCATTGTCAGCATTTCATCCATCCAACCATCAACATTTAGTTATTTTAATACAACCAACCCCCCTTTAATTTACATCTGCTCTGAACGAGAGGTGTTTTTCCTTTGGTGCACCATTCAGCAACATCTCCGAAAACATGGCTGATGCCTTCCACAGCATCCCTTAGACCCAAGGTTAGCAGAGAACCAAGGTACTCACACAACCGATGGCATCATTGCATTATTTATTTGTCTTGCTTCCCCCTCCAAAAAAAAAAAAAGCCTGAAGTTAAAAACAGTCAGAAACCAAAAATCCTCACAAGTTTTTGTTATTGCTTTTTATTTATTTATTTATTTATTTTGGACAAGATGCCTTGTGTTAATCTGAAAACTTGAATTCTTTAGGCCATTTGATTGAGTCCAAGATCTCCACCTAGTGACCATAAGTAATATTACAGATTTTATGGGTAAGTCTCACCGCTGCAGGGAATAGGAAAGGCCTGTATTTATTCTCCCAGAGAAATAACTGAGTTAGAAGTTGTCTCCTCCTCCCTCCACACCCCCCCACCCCCTACCAACTCCATCTAACACATTAACTATATTTAAGATCTAGGAAAATGTCAGGACAGGAGTTATAAATGAGTAAAACATTTTAAGTGCACATGAAGCTGCCTTCATCTCCTTCCTAAACTCAGGGAAAATGCAGCACGCAGAAGTGAAAGGACGCCATCAGCAGCACAGAAAACAGGGTTGCACTGTATATTAATTGAGATGTGGATAATAACCCTCATAAAATAAACATCAACTACAAATCAGCTCAGTGGTGTTCTATCCTATTTTAATGTCTCCATTGTTATGATTTGGTCGCTTTTCCAGGGGAAAAGCTGACTGCCAGACTCCTCTCCACTTGGTGATCTTTCTGCTTCCCCAGGGGATGATAATTAATTGCTTCCAATGGATCTCAGTGGTTTGGTCTTTGGTTTCTGCCTTGCATTCAGCCATGGATGTTTGCTTCCTTGACACAAAGGCTTGAGTGAGGCTTTTAGCATTTGAAATGCTTATAAAAGGTTAGGCATGTGTGTTTATGCTTTCTGAAGAAAACTAAGGGAGAAAGCCATTATTATTGGAGTTATTTGGCTCACTTTGTTCTGCTGCTAAAGGTGATGGATTAGCATATTCAGCAGATGGTGGACCCTGTGGAGGGTCTGCAGCAGAGTTTTCAGCATCATTTACCCGGCAAGGAATTCGAGGAACCTCATTTTCTGCCTCAAAATGACTGTCTTTTACCTCTGGTAAAAAAGAAGCATCTCCATGCTTCTCAGGGGGCTTTATATCTTCTCCTCGTTCATCATCGTCTTCCTCCGGTCCGATGTCTTGAGCGTTTTGTACATGCTTTCGCATCATGTGAGTACAAAGTTGGGGACCAGTTTCATTAGGCAGCAGCCTGGCTTTGACTTCAAGAGACCTGTGGCGGCTGGCACCATTCTGCATGACCAGACTTGATCCCAGTAATGCCTGCAGTTCACTTTTTCCGTTTTTCTGACTTTCCCAGGTCTCTTTTGGTATGCCAGTGAGGGCCATTTCCTTGTCTTGAATAACCGCCCCATGATTGGCATTGCTACTGCAGACTGTTTCTTCGTCTTCTTCCACTCCCATCTTTTCCCTAGGTGCTTCACTGCCACCATATCTAGACAATCCATTTGCACTGCCAGTTCCTTTTCTACTCCTACTGGCTGGGTGCCAATTGGTTTGAGTGCCAATAAGAGGAGTGTTGATATCATTGGAAAACTCGAGTCTATTTTGGTGTGGAATGAAATTGGTTTCTACAAATGTTATGTCACTATTGGATTGGGTCTGGGGAGTGAGGGAAGAGTCATGAAACTCTGCTCTGGAATCATTCTTGTTTAGGCATTTGGGCCCCCCATTTGTAATATGGCATTTAGTTACTTGGGATGACACTTTGGTGTTCCACTTTCCAACATCCTCTTCAGTTTCCAGCTGTGGGTAATGGGAATGCTGTAGCTTGCAAGGCAGTGTTTCCTCTGGGTTCAAATCCTTTGGATTGGTGTCTGACTTGACATCACACACTTGTTGTGTTTCATTCCTTGAAGTGACAGAATCATCTTTCTCTTTCTGTCCCAAAATATGTTGTGACGTATGGCCCTCCCCAGCCTCAGTGGTCTCTTGTGTCACTTGGTCAGCCTGGAAATGCTGAGGCTTGACATCCTCAGTTGGTGGACCTTGTCCAGCACCTAATGCAGAGCTGAGCACTAAAGATGATGGAACAACAGCACTTTCCATCCTCTGCTTTGGTGATGACTGAGGGGGAGAACCTGCTGGAATGCCTGGAGATGTGGGGGATGCAGCAGCCTCAGCATGGCCTTGCCCAGGAGCTTGATCAGCGCTGTGAGGGGCATGTTCCCTGGGGCTCCTGCTGACTCCAGACATCGCTGGAGCTACTCTTCGAAGCCTTTGGCTTCCACCTGAAACCTGTGTGTCAGCAGCATTGGGAGTCAGTGTTTGGGGGACAGTTCTACCATTTTCACTGCTCTCAGTCTGCTCAAGGCCACCCCTGAGCCCAACAAGGCTTCTTGGACTTTCCTTCCAATCTGCCTGTTCCTCAGAAACTTTGGACGATTTCTGCTGAACTATCTTCTTGACTCGCCTTGAGGACTTGGGAGGACACTTCTCCCTGTCAGGTTGCTTTTCTGGGTGGATTCTTAATTTCCTAAAGGGGTGTAAATTTAATTTAATGTTTAGATTTTGTCCTTTCACTTTTGTCTTTGGGTAAGAGGCTTTGGTTTGTTCTTTTTCTGGGATTTGTGCGTCAGAAGAGCATTTGCCTCCTTTGGTCTTTTCCTGCGTCTTGCTTGGCTTCTCACTATGGCAGACGGCCACTCGGTCCCATGGATTTTGCTGTGGTGTCCAAAGAGCTCCTGCCTCAGTTGAGTCAGTCAGGAGCAGAGCCAACCCATCTTCCTCGTCCAAGTCTGGAATGTGGAAGCTAACTCTTTTTCGGACGTGCGGTTTCTGGACTCGGGTTGGCAGCCCCATGTTGTCCCTGCTTGACAGAAGGCCTTTGATTGTGCTGTTCCCTTGGATTTGGTTTCTATGGGACTTTAGCCGTTCCCTATAATTTGCTCTCCTTTCACTGGTACGACATTGCAGTTGATCACAAGGGACATATTTGCAGATAAAGGAATCCTCTTGGGGCAGATTGCTCTCCCCTTGTGGTCCATGAGGACGAGGGTAGTGGGAGTGAGGACTGAGTGAGCTGCTTTGTCTGCTAGGCCGGTGAGGCTTGATCGATGAGCCCGTGATTAAGTGTCTGTGTTGGTGAGTTTGAAAGCTGTCCTGTCTTGTTTCTGTTGGAGGCTGCCACAGCTCCTCTGTTAAGCGGGTGTCGAGGGTCTCTGGAGCCAAGGCTGAGGTGGGCGCTGATCCTCTTCCATTCAATGTGTCCCTGCCGATATCTGCTCAACGATAAACACAGGCATTCAGCACATGGCAGAGCTCTCTTATACCAGCTGAACAGATGCTTAGACATCCTATGGAAACAACACTAAGGAAGATGCCTTGCTGCTGGCAGATTCTAGGGAACATTGCTGCTAATTCTCAACCAAATAGACAGGAAGGAATTTGGGAACTGTTGCAGGCCTTGATGATGGCATTTGCCCATCACTGGATGGATTAACCAAGAAAGGTACTGGGCTAGGGACCATCTTTCAATCTCTTGTCCCACTTATTTGAATATCATTAACTGAGACTTAGAAACATCTTTGCACTTCAAAAATATAATAATATTAGCTGGAAATTATATAGCCCTTTAAATTTTGCCAAGTATAGTGTTACGCACATATTATCTCATTTTAAATATAAAGTATAAGACACACATTGGCCTGATGGTTTTGGATCAGCCTAACAAATGAATTCCTCACCCCACCCCACCCCACCCTACCCCACTTTAATCCTTGCCTTCTTTTATGGCTAAAAGCACTGAATTTGTCCAAGTCCAAGCCTTAGAATCTGTTTCCAAATCCTGACTGTATTAATTACCACTAAGGACAAGTCACTTTCCCTCTTTGGACTCCATTTCTTCTCTGGAATATGAGGGTGTTGTCCAGTCCGAATCTGAAGGCCTCTTTGAGCACCAAAGTTGCATTTTATGAATCCTGGTCTGGATTAATCCCTTCCTTACTTAAGCACCAAAGTGTCATTGGATTCCCCACAATGTAGGAAAAACCATGCGGAGAGGGTCAGTTGAGAAAATTTTAGCTTTGAATAAGACAATACTCTCATTAAAAAACAAATGTTGGCATATATGAAATGTGGCTGTCACACATTGTGACCCTGAGGCCCATAGAGCTTGAATGATTCATGGAAATCACAATTTCCAAGCTGGACCTGGGGGCGTGTCCGCCACCTCCCTCCTCCACCCCCCCCCCCAGTGATGCTGCCTGTCCTTCATCCTTCAAGGCTAGAAAAGCAGGTGGTTGTGTCATTCCAATGCAAGCTTCTGGAATGTAAGCAGGAGCTGTGCATTCTTGCCTTTACCTTCCCAACATGTTGCATAACACTTGGAACATCAAAGCTGCTAAACAAATATGGATTGACTGGATCACTGGAGAAATACAATAGGTTCCATAGTGTAGTATCCCCCCTCCTACTGCCAAAAGCAGGGATTCTGAAATGTCTTGTGTTTCCTGGGCTCCTGCGGCTACTGGAAGAACCTCCTGACCCTCTCTTAGGATGATATTTTTAAACAATTGATGCAATGCTTCATTTCAGTTCAAGGATAATGAAAATGAATATATATATATATATATATATATATATATATATATATATATATATATAATTTCCCCACACACAAGAACATGGACCCCCTGAAATCTGGACACCAGGCTGAGAAACCCCAGGCTAAATCTAGATATATGAAGTGCAGAGTCTTTCAGTACTCCCACTTCCTGACCAAAGCTGCCTCCTCCCCATCTTTAAGAAGATCCAGCATCTCAAAATCAAAAACCTCCATATTTTAACAGCAGATCGTGAAATTTCATTCATTTTTGCACTAACATTGGAAGCGTCCATGTGAGGTCAATGGCTATCATGACCAGCCTTGCTTGGCTCCCAGCCTGGAAGAATAAATTAAGTTCTGAGCTTTTTTTGGACTCTGACGTGACTTTGCTGAGCAAGAGCAGGGGTCTGCTTTTGCCTCCCTTCCCATAATGCTTCACAAGGATTAGAAGACCCATTCTTCTAGCTTGTCACAGGCCAGGAAGGTCAGTCTCAGACTGCCAAACTGATGTTGTAGATCAAAGGATGCTAAAGCTCAAATGGCCATAAATCTTTCCTAGGATCACGGCAATGGGTTGGACATTTCATAGGCATTGTCTTTTCTTCCCTGGCCCCCAAGCATTGCTAGGCCCTGAAGAATGATGCTGCATCTACTGCTCCCTCTCCATTCACCTCTACCATGCACACAAGAATAGCTAACTCACCCATTGTCCTTTCTGATCTCCATTGCAATGTCTGTGTCTGGATCTTTCCTGGTTCAGAATGCCTCAGCTTTCCTACTCTTCTCTGGAAGTTTCTTGTCGGTGGACCGGCTTCATCAGCCACTGCCACATTCCCAGAATGCTCTAGAAGTCCTGACCGCACCAGTCTACAGTTGAAGTGTGAGAAAGACGCATTGTCTGGCCCGCCTCCCTTGCCTTGTGGAAGGTTCCTGAAGGAGGTTTTGAGGCTTGCGGACTCTGAGACTCTTTCTAGCATTGCTGGATGGCAGTTTTTCTGTAACAGTGGACCTTCCTTTCCAGATCCAACAATGGACATGACCTGAATCTCATTTTCCTGAGTTAAGTGACAGTGACAGTATCCCTCCGTGAAGCTGTTTCTTGGCTCGTGAGAACACAGGGCCCTGCCGAGGGCTCGGCAGCACGGATTCTGTGACGTGGATCTGGTTCTGCCTCGTTGGAGTTTCCAATTCAAAATGGCTAAAATTAGGCAAGTGAGACCAACCGCTCCTGTGACAAATAAAGGGACCATTAAAAGTCAACATCATGAGAAGACATGCATAAATCAATAGATGTTGTATGTAGAGATAACAAGGACCAGCCGCCATTACTAAGGGGAGTCCAATGGGCTTAGCTCCAAGGCATCAACAAACACCCAGAGAACACAATGATGAATCATTCAACCATAATCAATCTCTCAAACAACAAGAAATTATTATGGGCCAGGCAGGTCCTTGCCAGCCCACAGATGTCAAGGTAAAAAGGAAGCCATGCCTGCTATCAGAAAGCTAAGGAAAAGCTCCTTTTTTCTTTTTCCCAGAGGAAAGTCTTATTTACCTCTTGTGTTATTTTCATGCCATATGCTACAATTTGAGAAGCTTTCGTGCAGCTTCTTCTGGGCATGGCATCAGTCCAAGCACCCAAGTCTCTAGTCACTCTGATGGCAAATGAGTTAAGTGGAGATGTGGCAAGTCTTCGCCCAATTTCAAGAGAAAAAATATCAGGTGACAGGGAGCATTCTTTAGGTAACAATGATAAACAATGCCGAGTAATTAGAGGTGACCTCTGGCGGAAACATGAGACCAGGGCTTTCTGTGTAACGCTTTAATTGTTAAAGGGCTATTCGAGCCTGAATCGTTCTTAAGGAAGATTCCATTTCTGTTCTAAATGCCCCTTTTCCTTCTGTAAACAGGGTATCACGTTCCATTCCCATCTCTCAGACAGCTTCAATATTCCGTGCTTAGCACAGTCTCATTGATTCTCAGATAACTCACCACAAAAGTTCTGTTCACACATGCTCACAAAAGGAGAAAGATCCATCATGCCTCATCCCACTTTCAATCCCCCTGCTCTAAAATCTCCCATGGCCTCCTACCGATCAAGGGAGATCTGTGGAACAAAGGCCACTAAGTTCCTTAGCAGGGCATCCGGGCCCTTCATAGTCTTACCCCAGCCTATAGTTCACAGAATATCCAAATTTTGAGTTTGAACTTCAGAGACCAGATGATCAAACCCTTATCCCGCTGGCCTTCAGCCTCCACCCGAAGACCTCACTTCTCAGTGTGATGGACCACCTTCCTCGGATCCCATTCTTTTCTCCTCCCTGACTAGTCTGCTAACCATTCCAAGGATTCCCTCAGTCCATTCCTCTCTTTGGCCCTTTACTGGTGCTAGTCACTAGTACTAGTGCTGAAAACCTCCCTCGCTTTTTATGTCTCACCATCTTCACTCACCTTGAATCACAGACCCTAACAGTGCCAAGGCCGGAAGAGAGTATGGAGACCCCTCGGCCCACCCCTCACATCAGCTAGGGAGAAGCTGACCCATAGAATGTGAGGACCTCAGTGCCAGACTGAGAATGGGAAGAACATCTTAGGCTCCTTAGATACCTCAGGTGTAGAATGGGGGGAGGGTCGATAGATTGTGGGATATGGTGACTTGGATTTAGAGGTGATGCCTTAGGCACTGTCCAGCCCATGAACTGATGTCTGCCACAGTGCTGACTGTGGGACTGAGCATGGCGTTGGGGTCTACATATTGGAACATCACTTTAGTGAGAAACCATCCCAAATATTCAGCTTTGAAGCATATTGTTGGAACACGTTTCAGTGAAAAATGCCCTAAAGCATGAAGCATGTTGTTACACCAATGGGAACTAAAAAAGCAAAATTATTTTTAAAGTGTGGACCTGTGAAAACAAGGTTCTGAGCCTGGGGTCTGGAAACTTGTTTTTTTTTTAAATCTTGATATCTGTATTTCAATATAATTCGTTTCCTTTGTAATCTTGTGTGTGTTTTTTTTTTTTTACACATTTAGGAATATGAATCTGAGAAGGGTCCATAGGCTTTACCAGACTGCTGCCAAAGGGGTCCCTAACACAAAATAGGTGATGAGCCCCTCCCCTAATGTCTTGTTGTAACACCTCAGCTGTGGTATGGAGGAGACTCAGGGCTCTCAAAGGCTAGGCACATCCAGCAGGCAGATCAGATCAGACTGGAAGAGCTTCCAGGGTGGGACAGTCATTCAAGGACCTGCTTCTATTTGGGGGCCATTGTACCTTTTGAAATAGATGAATACCACGTGTGAGTGTCCATTTCCATCAGTGCAGGAGGGACCTTTTGGAATGTTCAGAAATAATTCCAAGAGAAATAAGCCTAAATCTCCTGATGTGCTGGAAGAATTGGCATCTGCTTAAATGCAGTGGTGGACAGAGAATGCATTACAGGCATACAGAACAACTGGAAAAAAACAGGAGGCAATTTGCTACATAGGATTATGCAAATATAAAAGCCATGTAATAAACAGCTTGCATGGTCAGTGTTGAGGACACTATTACTACAGAAAAGGGGAAAGATGTCCTCACACACCTTACATTTAGGGAAGGAAAAAACACCACAAAACAAAAAGCTCTCCTCGTGATTGAACTTCAAAAACATTGTCTGGGTGCCAACTTCTAATGACACAGACGGCATGAAAAGGGTAATGTAAGGCTGCCTTTGAGTATCTGTTTCCTGGGTTGTGTGGTAGCTAAAGAAGGTCCTTTCCCTTTGACAGCATCATGGCAATGTGCTTACCAACCCTGCGGAAACTGATCCCAGAGCCAGAAGGCTGACGTAATACTCTGCCCACAGCCCACGCCCTACATGACTAACCACACTTCTTGACACTAAGAGGACTAAGTTAAGATAAAAAGTGAAGGACCAAAACAGGTTCATGCAAAGGTCATGGAAGACAGCTTAGTGTTTTAGCTGCATTCAGTGAAGCCACAGATTCATGTTTGTCAAAGTGGACGTTTACTCATGATTTGTCCTTTCTTTGCCCCTTTTGTCAAATTCCATCGACTGCTTGAGAGACTGCTCACAGAGCCATTTGACCAATGACTCCAAGTACCTTCTGTTTGTTGGGAACTGAGTTGGGGGACACATAACATCTCCCGTCTTCATGTGGCTCCAGGCACGGAAAGAGGTCTCAAGCAAGAGTGGTCCCAACCAGCCATAGATTCAAAGAGCAGCTGTCTCTTGTTAAAAGGGCATAACAATGGATGTCTTACATGGAAAAGGAGGGTGGGGTCAGGTAGAGGAGACACCTCACTTTTAGACTTTTAGAACTGGAAGAACCTGGACTGTACAAGGCCTACTAGTCCTTGCAAACCTCAACCACTTGAGCTAAGCAGTCAGGGATGCTGATTTTTTATAAACAAACAGTCCGATAGATAGATTAATAAATGAATAAATACATACATAAATAAGGGCCGTACCTATAAAAGAGTATTTGAGTTGATGAGAGTGGAAAGCATAATAGGCAGGTTCCTAACATAGGCTAGCTGTTTCAAGCATTTTAAGGGCATTCGTGAAGAGAAAGTGCTAGATGTGTGGTGAATGGTTCCATAGTGCAGAACCAAATTCTTAGGGCAGAAGGAATCTTGTCATGGAAGTTACAAAGAGGCTTAGTGGCAGGGCAGAAACTCCTCCGAATGCGAGCTGTCTGAAAGTGGGCTTGTTTGTGGTGACCGGTAGTAGGTTCCCCTTCCCAGTCAGAGACTGGATGCCCCGTGCTCAGGCATTCTTTTTCAGATACAGGCTGGACTAGATGCCACCCTCCAGGTTTCTTCATCTGTCAGATTCTGTGGTCTGTGACATTGCCGGAAAGTTACCTTCAGCACCAGCTCCAGAACTCTGGTGGAGAACAGGGCTGCCTTTCACTTGTGCTCTTTTGATGGAGGGAAGGAGTGACAGGCTGGGAGGTGAAACAGTATTGGTCCTAATTCTGCTTCCCATGTTCAGTAGCTATGAGACTCTGAGTAGGGCGCTTCATTATTCTGGACTCAGTTTCCTCATCTGGAAATTGGGAGTGGTTGTGAAGATCAGAGGAGAAGCAGCTGGAGTCCTCTACCAGATGCTTTGAAAAAGACACCAGCTGTTGATGTGGCCCTCTCCTTTCCCCATCCCCATCCATTCATGGAATCATAGGATCAGAGGGCTTATGAGCTGGGAGGAGCCTGGAGGCCATCAAATACAGCTCCCCATTTTATACACTAGGAAACAGACCAGAAATGTGGAGTGATTGGCCCAAGATAATAAAGGTCAATGAGTGATACAAGTGGGCTTGAGCCCAGGCACAGTGTGTACCAGGAACATCAATGAGGGCGGCATAGAGCTCCCGGACTGGAGTTAGGTAGACCCTGTTCAAATCTGAGTTCAGTCACTTAGGAGCTGTGTGGTCCTGGGTGAGTCCCTTTACCCCCATTGCCTCAGTTTCCTCATCTGTAAAATGTGAAATATCAGCCCCTACCTGCCAGGGTTGTTGTGAAGGTCATGTGAAATAATCACTATCAAAGCACTTAGCCCAGTGCCTGGCACATAGCGAGCTCTATATAAAGGCTGGATATTATCATTCCAAGTGAGGGAGGAGCTGATTATGACTGTGCTCTCTGCCCAGCCTGGGAACCCTTTGGTCCAGAACTCATTCTCAGGTACCTGAAGTCCATTTGTCTCTGTTCTCAGTAAACCAAGTGTTAAGGAAAACACCCTCCTGATACTATGCTAAAGTGAGGGACAAAGGCATTTGTGCTTTTGTTCAGGTGTGAATAGTCATTCCTCCTTCTTGCGATTCATTCCCACAAGGGAATCCCACAAGCTTCCTTTGTCTGGATCTTTGCATTGAGATTTCCAAAGCACTTCCCAATGAATTCTTTGTTTCCTTTGAGATAATCTGATGAGGTGGGGTGGGGGGAACACATTATTACCCCTGTTTTACAGAGTAGGACATGAGGCCAGAGAGCTAAAGGGACATGGACAGCATGAGCCAGCCAGGGGTAGTCCCAGGGTCTCCTCCCCAGAGCTCTTGCATGTATAGCTCACAGCCCCTTGGCATATCTGCTGCCAGTCTTGTCCAGCTCCCGCCTTCACAGCCGTAGTGACCAGAAGCCTCTAAGTTCCTTCCCAACTCTAGATCTATGAACTGCCACCCCATAGCCCAGGCAGACATCCCAGGAAAGCTCTGCTCCAGGTAGCTCTGAGGGTGACAAAATGCTGCTTTAGAAAGAGCCAGCAGACATGGGCCAAAGTCCCTGTGTCAAGCAAACCTTCCTGAGCCTGAGTTTCTTCATCCTTGAATGAGGATGGGACATCCTAGATTATAGAATCCCTTCTCTCCAGCCAGAGAGCACCTGAGAGACTCTCTTGTGTAGACAAGGAAGCTGAAACAGACCGAAGTGAAGGGATGACCAAGGTCTCTGGCCTGGCAAGTGCCTGAGGCAGGGTTGGGCCTGCCTGACCTGCTACAGACCTTCTGTCTGTCTGTGCTTGCATGATCTTATCATGTCTGGATTAGAGGGAGAGAGCTGAGAACACCCCCCTTCTTCCCATCACACATACCTGCAAAGCAAAGGATGGTCACCTGGGCCACCTCCTTCCCAGAGGGGCTGCCCGTCTTGTCCTTGAATACCAGCGTCACATTGGGAGACTTGTAATCACAGTCGGCCTCGGACCGTCGGAGCACGCCGTAAGCAGCCACGGCCTCCACCACCGCCGGGCTCTGGCAAGTCAGGTCCTCTCCACCACCACTCCGGGGGGCTGAGGAGTTGGTAGTAGAGTTCCTGAAGAGGAAGGCGAGGGGGTGCAGGTCACACGTGCAGCGCCACTCTTTCCTGTCTAGCCCCTGGAGGATGATCCTCGTGAGAGGAGCAAATACATCTGGGATGTGGGCCAGGCCATTGCGGGAAAGATCCACCTCCTGCAGCTTCGGCAAGGCCCGAAAGGCACCCTCGCCGAGGTAGCTGATGAAATTGTTAGATAGATCCAAATAGCTGAGAGCAGCGAGGTCGGCACCCACAAAAGTGTTCTCTGTCAGGTTCCTGATGCGGTTCCCATTCAGGAGGAGCCGGAGAAGGCCCTTGGTGTTTCTGAACCAGGTCCCCTGGACACTCTCCAGGAGGTTGCTGCTCAGGGCCAGCACCTGCAGCTTCCGGAGCTCCTGGAAGGTGGAGCTGGTGATGGATGGGCTGGATATCTGGTTATGCTCCAGCAGCAGAGTCTGCAACCCAGGAAGCCTGTGGAAGGCGCCCTCTCCAATGTCCGTGATGCAGTTTCTGCTCAACATGAGCACAGCCGCATTTAGCAAGGACAGGTTGGTGCCCTCCACTGTGAGGATGAAGCCATCAGTCACCATCAGCGCCCTGGTGCTCACTGGAGACTCTGTGTGGAGGAAGAGACCAGAGATAAGACACACACAGGCATATGCACACACGTATACATGTGTACACACACATACGTGAACACACATGCATTCATTCCCCTGATCTTGGGCAGTATCCTACAAGCAGCCTCGGAACCTGGGAAAGAACACTTCAAGGAGGGTCATGGAAGGGGTTCCCTTCTGCTCAAATTGGGACAAAGCTGGCTATTTGTGAGAATGGTGCATTTTTACATTCCACATCCCTCGTTAATCTGTTTGTTGGGGAGCCAGAAGACCACCTGTCCATTTAGGAGTCAGATCGAGCTCTCTGCTTATTATGTCCCTGTTTATGATGTGGTTCAGGGTGGGCAAAGAGTGTGTCATCCGTTATTTTTTCGGAAACAAAGGCCTCGTCAGGTACATGCAGCTATTGTACCCATTTTGCAGGTGAGGAAATTGAATCTCAGAGCATGAAAGCGCTTTCAACAACAGCCATAAGAAATAAATCTCCTGTGGGAGAAACCAGGAAGGCGCAAAGACCCGGGTCACCCAGCAGGGTCAGAAGCACTGTATGAACTCAACTCTTCCTGCTTCTTACTCTGTAACTCTTGCCAGCAGCCTTTCTGCTTCTTGAGGTATGTTCTTTTCAATTTGTGATAGGGAGAAGCAGGGTTTCTCACAGGCCAGTGGCTGGCAGGACACAAACTGCCCCCGGAGCTCCTGCCCTGCCCTACAGCACCCTGCCATTCTAGCTTGGGTCTTTCCCTCATCGGAGGCCGGCATCTGAGCTGGCTGACTCATTTACTGATGGCAGGCAGGCTTTATTTCATATTCTGAGTTCATATGGGTTTTCCCCCAACAAAGTAGATTACTATTATTATTGTTGTTCACCTCAGGCTAAAACCTGGCAGCATGGCTGCCTCCCTTTACTCGCTGAGGGAGGTCTGAGGACCTGTCAGCCGGCTCCCAGGTCAGCAGGCTCCTGAGTCAGCGGGCTGGCTGAGGTTTCCTCCCGTGAAATCCCCCATCATGTGGCAGGTGGTGCTCGGCACCTCCAGCCATTCAATCTAGTCACCGTCATTATTTTCCAGGGATCACAGCTTGGCCATCAGGAGGCTGACCATTTTAGCAGACCAAGAGGCTTCATGATAAGGAGCTGTTGTCCTGCCTCATTATTGCACCAGCCTCATCTTAACTGCAGATGACAGTTATCATGACTGGCAGGCCCAGCAGTGAGCCAGAGTCTGAGGAGGAGAGTCAAAGAGGCCCAGCTGGTGGAATCCTGACCATTCCGTAGGCCCAAGGTGGCAGGCTATGCGAGGCTCTCCCATTGGGTGCCTCATTTCCCTCTAACTGACTACTGGGATGGGTGTGTATTGAGCACGGCCACATTTGAATAAGAGTCTGTAATGGCAATGTAAATTTGTAAGATCTTTCCTGCCCCTAGGCTAAAGTGCCTGGAGCCTGGGGTGGGAGGCTTGTTGTTCAGTAGATACTTCTTGATTGGCCAGTGAGTCAATAAGGTTGTTACATTCTCTGAGCCAGGAGAAGGCTATATAAGCCCTGATGTGAGGCTTTGTTTGGGGGCTCACTTTGAGAAGTGTTCTGTGATTTGATCTGGATTCTGGGAAGCCGTTGTCCAGAGCCCCCCAGCTTTGAAAAACCCAGATGTTGAAACCCAGATGTTGATTGGGTTTGGATGTAATGGTTGGACAGTTTGGAAAGCTGTCTACTTGATCTGTTTCTGTCTTGATAATTCTGTCTGTATATTCTGAAGTTCGGGGTGCTGACCTCTTTCCCCTGAACTAGGTAAACAATACATGTTTGACTGATTAAAGTAAGCTTGTTAACCCATTTTGAGTTGCTTTCCTTTATCAAAGCAGATCCAAGAACCTGTATGGGCAGTCACCCTGAGGACGCTTGGGGTGCTTGCTGCCACAGAGTCTTACTTGGTGATGATGTGGATAAATTATTTCTGGTTTTGAATGCCATTCCTCCATCACTTACAGAACACAATTGGATGGGGAATGTTGTTTTCTCTGGGCTGCTTCCATCTTCAGGGATTTGCTAACACTAAGTCACCAGGCTCCAGCCAGCCAATTACTTCTTGCTGGCCATGGAGGGAAGACTGAAGCCATCCACACAATGCTCTGTTTTCCTGAAATCTCCTGCTCCCCCGTGTGACATCCTGGAAATGAGGATTGTAAGAGAGGAGGCTGCATGGTGGAAATGAGAGTGGTCTTTGCTTCTCACCAGCATCAACCAGGCTCTAACCACCCCCCAAAAAGGAACCAATCAGGGATCCCATTTCCCACAGAATGGGGGTTTAAATTGTTCCAGGTCGGAACAGAGTCCCCACTAACCTTGTCAGGAGGGCTCTCAGAGCTGCCATTTTCCCAGCAGAGGCTCAGGATTTTAGAGTTAAAATCCCCCTTTTTTCTGCAGCTTCCTCTTTAACCCACATAGATGCCTAAACTTTCCACTCACTCGGCTTATGGCAGTGCTTGACTCGGGTTAAATATCAGCATGTAAATCACATTCTCTTTCAATTTCTTAATAAGGTGCCTTATTAAATTGTTGACTTTACCAAGCAGGAGGTAATGAATCCAGCCAGTGCACTGATCTTGTTAGGATTGCCACAGCTCATTTTCTCCCAATGAAAAAAGAAAGAAAGAAAGAAAAAGACCAGTCTTTCAAAACTAGATCAGTTTTGATGGCCATCTCTATGTGTGGACCGTTCCTTATTTCTCCGAGGCAGGAGGATGGAATAGCCGGACGCAGAGATGGGAGAGCTGGGCCAGTAGGTCCCAGGGTGGAACTCTGCAGAAGGTTGGGGCAAAAGGAAGAGCTAAGGTATCTACTTTATGACTTCCTCTTTTAAGGGTTTTCCTGCATGCAAGGATGTGTTCATTTTCGGTGACAGAGATTTCAAATAACCTCTGGAGGTATCAAGATAGGTTTGCTAAGGGTGGCAGTCATAGGAAAGCGGAATCATTGTGAGGCTTCGGGTCTTCAGGAGGAAGGGCGATGCGTCGCGGGGCTGGGGGAAGCAGCGGGTACAGTTAAAGCAGGACCAGGAGTAGACTAGATGGTCCTCCTTCCATTACCTGGTATATATGTCAGCCTATGGCAGAGAGTGACATCTGGCGAGCACGCCGAGCAGGATGGGGGGCAAGATGCTGCCAATCGAACGGTCATTGCCAAGAGGGTGAGCCAGCCACCTGAAAGAAGAGGAGAGAGCGTGTATTTCCTCATGTTGGCATTTATTATTCGTGATTTAATTACTGTCAGCTCCTTAGACTTTCCGCTGATTTCTGCTTTAAAAAAAGCTGTTTTTAATGCTCATTTTAGTGTCCTCAAGCCCCCACCCTGCCCCTGAACGGCATTGGAGACTAGTCCTCAACCTCACTTGATTTTGGCAGACAAGAATGTTTAAAGAACGTAGCCAAGGTTAAACTGGCAGACAGAGACTGCTTAGGGGGAGCCAGTTACTTTTCTTTAGGATTAAAGAAATTATATCTAATCCTAAAGAATTAGATAGAATTAGGCTGTCTAGTAGAATGCATTTTTTTAAGCCAGCAAGGAGATAGTGATCCAGAGGACTTAACAGACTTTCCCAAGGTCACAGAGGCAATAAGTTTCTGAGGTGGGATTCAAACCCAGATCTTCCTGCCTCTGGGTCCATGCCTGCACCCCTTTTGCCCCCGTTTCTGCCAGTTCTCTTTCCCCATCACATCTTATCAAATTGAGACTACAAATTCAGACACATCCATAAGTACCTCTGTAGAGACTGCTATTACATTTAAGTTTCTGAGTATAGCCTTGCTTAAAAGCTTTATTGATGCCTCCTGTTGTCTATTATACCACAATCATATCCCATTATGGTGCAAACATAATCCTCCCCTTAAAACAAAGAAAAAGAGTTAAGCAAAGTTGATCCAAATAGCAACCTTGTCTGACAGTGTACAAGAATTCCTCATCTATAGTCAACCACCTCTCTAAAGAGAGGAGAGCAGCGTGTTTCATGATCGATCCAGATACATTTAACTTCACTAAAATCTTAACAAGCTTGCCGCAAACTCCCCTACCTCCCCCTGAAAACCCTAACCATTTGTGTTTGGGCTCGTGCCTCATTTTTCCAAGAGCGTAAACCCAACCCTAAAGTCTATTGGGAGCACCAGAGCTTCTGCGAACAGGGCTGAATGTCTGAAGTCTTTGATCCCCCTCAGGATTTTGGGTCCAAGGTGATGTTTTCAGAAGCCTTTTAGGAGATGAGTGAAGCAGTCAACGCACAGTGACAAGGCTGTGGATTGGTGGGTCATTGGGCACTGAGGGAGTTAACACCTTTTTTTTTCCCCCTTTTTCATTTCCAGTCTTTCATTTTGAGGAGGAAAAACTGCCATTTGAAAACATGCAAAGCTAATTAAAGCTTTTCGCAGCTTCATTATCTGAATGCAGTTGAGAATCCTGACTTAAAACTCTTATCAGGAAGAGACTCAACATTGGACCATGAACAGCAAATGAGCATTCAATTAACACTTCAATACAAGGGTATTTTTTAATAAAAAAAATATATACTTTATTGTTAATCTCTTACACTTTGCAAATGCAAATATCCACATTTTAAAACTCAAAGACAGTTGCCGCCCTTTTATTCTTGCCAGAAAGAAAAAAAAAAAGTCCTTCTTTCTCTATTTACAGGGAAGACCAGAATTTTCTGAAGTTGTAACAAAATTGGAAGAATGCCTTTGCAACATTGAGGTGAGTGTGTCTGGGTCCCTGAAATTAGCAGCAACAATGGCCTACATATTCAAGTGCGCCCCCAAATCTGTCTGGTAGGTGGTACTTCATAAGAGAAAGCTTGACCTGGATCTCAGACTTTGCTGTTCTTATTGAAAATTCATACAGTGACCTCCCAAGAGGATGCCCCCCAAAAGGTATGTGCTGATGGTGCCACCTTGGTGCAATAAAATAAACAATAAACACAGAACTCAGGGAACCTAGACCCTCCAGACAAAAACAAGTCAGCAAGCCCAGGAGTGACTGGTTCCAATAAAGCTGATAGGCAGAAATCTGAATGTACACAAAGGATGAACAGAAGGAGTTATTATCCCTATTTTAAATACAGATATCTTAAATATGTATTGTCTATCTATGAATACACATGTAAATATATTGGCTTTCAGATCAGTCTTGTGACAAGTGTAAGGCTTGATCAAAGTAGTCACTGACAATTAAAGATTCAATTGGAAATGACAGTGAAGTCATTCCAAAGGACAGCTGGAGTCACTGGGGAAATATGGTCTGATTTACAAAAATGTGATTTGCACACTTGTCCCCAGTGCACAGCCTCACATAAAGGGATAAACCCTGGCATGAGCCTAACTGAGTTTTTTCCCCTCCTTCTAGCAGGGAGTTGCTAGCCTGAATTTTCTGGATAATTACTCAGTTCTTTATTTTACTTTACTAGTGCGACCAGGCCAAAAGATGGGATTCTAATATGGGCAGAGACAAGTGCGAGCACTGATCCAGACAAATTCTTTTGCCAAATGCAAACACGTCCCCTCCTTCCTCTTTAGCTGCTATTTGTAGAGATGCCTCTATAAGAAGAAGGACATGGAAGTGAGCTGCCAGGTGCCATCTTGTATACTCACATAGAGAAGGGGAAGAAGAAACATACGAGTAAAAGACCCCCACAAACCTAGGGCTGCACTGCTGAGCAGGGAGGGGCTAGGAAGGGCTCAGTCCAAGCAGCATTTTTTGCTCTAAATAGCGCTCCATGCTGTCTCCAACTTGTGCAATGGGGCTGGGGGCGGGGGGAGGGGAAATGAAGTTCTTTTTCAACTTTGTGATAAACTTATGGAGATACTTGAAGCCAAAGATCATTTGGAAAATGTAGGAGTCATGAGGCCCTAGATTTAGAGAGAGAAGCGTCCTTAGAAGTCAAATACTTTCATTTTACAGATGAAGAAACTAAGGCAAAAAGAAAACCTAAGGGATTTGCCCAGTGTGGTGCAGCTAGTACATGCCTAAGTCAGGGTTTGAACCCACATCTGTCTCCCTACAAGCCCTAAGCCCTATCCAGAACGTAAGATTTTAGATTCACATTTCTGCTGTGCAAGGATTGTAGAAGGGACTGGTGATATTTTAGGTATTGTGTCTTCAGTTATATTGAGGGCTATGACACGAAAGGGGAAGAGACCTTCTCCTCCTTTTCTCTAGTTGGACCCCAGAGGGGATATTTAGGGGCAATCAGTGGAATTACAAATAGGGCAATTTAGGCCAGTCAGGGAAAAAAGCTTCGATTGTAGCTGTCCAGGGCGGACTGAGGACCCTTCCCTTATCAGAGGTCTTCAGCAGAAGGCAAGTGACCACTTGACTGGTGCATTGAAAGGGGATTCCTACTCAGGTCCAGTTGGCCCAGTGAGTGGCCTCTTCTGAGATTCCATGGGTAATAGCAAGGACTCTGAAGCTCTCTCTGCCGAGACTTCCTCAGGGCCCAAAGAGCAGAGCATGCTGCCTGATTAAGACCAATGCACGCCTTGGTTTATGTCTGCCCTAGAGGAAGCTCAATGGGGGAGTGGTGGCAATTTGCTGAAGGGATAGCGCTTTAATCAGGAAGCCTGAGCAGCAGGAGGGATCTTGGCTCTCTCCGTGTTTGTTTCTATTGCTTGGGAAGGTGCCTCTCCTACTGATACCTCTTCTGCATATCACACTAAATCTAAATGTGCAAATGTGCAAATGTGCAAAAGCACTTGGGCTGCCCAGTCGGGCAGGGGGGCCATGTGAGCCACAGCTACTGCAAGCTAGCACTGGAAAGACACAGAGGCTGCTGGAGCAGCATGTCTTTTCCCACATCGATCCTCTTTCCCCTCGTCTTCCCCACCAGCAGCTTTTCCCATTCTCATACTTGTTTTCGTAGGTCCCACAATCCTCCCCTAGGCAGGCTCCAGTCTGGGCACAGAATCATGGGACTGGGGGATTGCCAAGCCCCTCAGGAGCGCTTTAGGTCAGCCCATGGGTGAAATCCCAGCCCAACGGCCTCTGGTCTAGAAAGCCTGCTGCGTCTCCACGAGCCTCTTCTGCAAAGCTAGATGGGTGCACCTTGCTTCCGCAGTGCATGGGTCCTTGGAGAGAATTACATCCCCAGGCCTAGGGGCAGCTGGGCACTCAGTAAAGCTGTCTTTTGAACTGAGCTGTGTGGAAGTGCTGATGTGGTCCAATAGGGTTTATTGACCATGCGCCATACAATAATGATAATGCCCATTTACATAAAGTTAGGCTGGACCAAGAGCTTCGCACTCCTATTTGGTCCTCACAACAATCCGACCCAGTGAGTGCTGTTACTATTACTATCCCCATTTGACAGATGAAGACACTGAGGCAAAACGACCTTAAATAATTTGCCCCAAATCCCAGCTATTGTCTGAAGGGGGATTCAAACCCAGGCCTTTCTGACTCCCAGTCCAGCTGCTTGGCCTGCTGTTCATGCCTCCTAACTCTAGAACTGAGCCTGGGGGGATCACTCCCCTCCCTGAGCTTACACCCCATCTGGAGTCAGAAAAGGCACACCGGGTAAACAGGTGAATAATGCTTTGTGCAGAAAGGAGAATCAGGGCATTGAGACAATCTGCTTTTTGTAAATCTAAGAGATAATCCAGGTTTTATAAAGCAAACCCTCTTTAGAAATGCACTAGGAAAACTTCCTCTTTAATGGGTTTTTGGCAGCTTTCTTTTCCAATAAAGTGAAAGTGTTCATGATCAAATAATCTTTACGTAGAACTTCAACTTTCTTAAGTACTTTGCATTCGCTGTGATTTCGTTTTCACAACAGAACTGCAAGGTTAGAGGAGAAAATGGAACATTGTCCTCATTTTGCAGGTGGGGACACTGAGGCTGAAACCATTGACATGTCTTGCCCCAGATTGCCCACCTTGTCTAGAACTAGAGGACTGATTTTTCAGATACAAAGTCAGCCGCTAAGGAAAGATCCCCTCATTCATCCATTCTGTAAGCTTGATTTGGGAGGCCGACTCAGTAAAAACCCATGTATAAAAAATGAATGGAATCGGTCTTTTCTAGGTGACAGAAGATAAAAGAAAACACAGAAAAGAATCCAAACGAACAGAAATTAAGCTGAAAGAAATCCCAGGCTAGAGCATTTAGCCAAGACCACCTTTGCTTACTCTGTGTCTTTAAGCCTATCTGCTTTGTTCAGAGATTGAAAATACCTTTTCTTTATGCAGCTGATGTCTCCTGCTTCAAGTAACAGCAGTGGGTCTCTGTCTCCTTCCTCTTCCTCTGATTGCCTGGTGAGCTGGGGAGGCCCCAGTAGGAGTAACGTAGCTGCTCTCCGAAGCCGTTTCGAGCTAGAGTATGCCCTGAATGCCAGATCCTGCATGTACTGGTCCCAGAAGTAAGTGATCCTCGCAGACACATGAGATAACCAAAGTGTGGTGTGTATAAAACATCACACACACACACACACACACACACACAGAGACACATATATATAAAAGCAATGGAGAAAGAGCTCCTCTGCTGAGAGGACATCTTGTCATCATTCTCCTTGCACTGATTACTCTTCCTCCAAGTGCTGTTTCCTTGTCTCTATGCTGTTCAAGAACTAAGTATAGTGAACACGTCTGAATTTCAGCCCCTTGGGGCAAAGTCCTAGCTGTCTGACCCTAGTTCCCACTCTGGTCATCTATGCCCTCTTTCCTCAAATCATCTTGCAGTTATTAACCTGTTCACAAGTTGTATTCCCCAATCTAGAATAAGTTCCTCGAAGGCAGGAATGTGCTTTTTTTTCTTTCATCGTTGCCTTTCTGCATCCCCATGACTAGGCCAATGCTGCACACATAGAAGGTGGTTTGAAAATGCTTCATCTATCAATAGGTATTGAAGCTGTGCTTTCATTGACATTGTCAGGTGATGAAATTTCTTCTAGCAATGTCAGCTGGCACCTTCTAATCATCGATGCATTGAGAGGTTAAGGAGCTGTTTTAGGGTCAAACAGCAAGTCTGTGTCAGAGGCTGGATTGAACCCAGGTCCTTCTGACTTTGTGGTTGTTTGTCAGTCTGTTATTCCACAAGACTTCTTTCTCTTTGATCAGTTGGATGGATTGGATCAGAACAGAAGGTCTCCTTTCTCCCCCTTGAGCTTGCATGCCCAGCAGTAACCAGTTAGCAGCAAGATATTTTTGTCTTCTGAAAGCTGGTAGGAAACCTGTCCTCAGGGGCTGTCAGAATTCTCCCAGAGTGGATAAAGTGCTGCTGACTTTACAGCAGTCAGGGTGAGGCTGCTGCTGGGTTTTCAAAAATATTTATGGATGGAAATGTGTAAGTGATACATTAAGCCTTTAATGTATGCAGTGTCGTAAATAGAGAAATTGTAGCTGACTGCCTAAAAGCCGGACATGCTGTGGACACTTGGTTTGTTTGCTTGTTTTTGTCATTCCCTGTTAACCAACTTTACACACAAAACCAGAAGGTTCTTAGAGGCCAAACATGTATCATTTGATTCTGCATGGCAAACATTTATTGGGCACCTATTGAATAGAAAACACTTTGCTAGGTCTTGGGAAAGATACAGGGGTTGGGTAAGATAGTCCCTGTTGTGACATTGATGACCATTGTGCAAAATGGTATGTGTCTAAAAGGGCAAGAGTATGCTCTACAAGGTCTGGGGAAGTGACCGCTATTGACTGAGAGAAGTAGGTTGGATGTCTTGGAAGAGGTGACTCTGAGAGGGTAGATTCTGTGTCTGTCCCCATCAGCAATAGCAGTTGAAGGATTTAGAGGGACATTCACAGAAGGATCACAGGGAAATATGTGGAGCAGTGAGCCTTCATGACAATGGAAAGTCTAAAGGCTAAAATAAGATGGTAAGAGGAAAAGAAAGAGAAATCCAGGGCAAAGGGTGGCATGCAGATCTCAGTGGACGGTAGGATCAGATCTAATCAGGTCCAGTCCCCAGAAGTGGGAGGACATCTCTGTGTCTTGAGTCACTTCACTTGGAGTACAAGCACCTTCAGGTCATTGCAAGAAGAGAGATGGGGACCATAAATCGTTACTGAGCAAGGCTGTCTTCATGCTTACCTCGTGCAGGTTTTCTTTGCGCTAGCTCTACATGCAGAAGACAAGATATTTCTGAAAGAGCAAGGCAGGCTACTAAATCGTGCTTTCCCCTTGACTCAGCAATACAACAACTATACCCATACCTCAACAAGAAGAAAAGAGAGGAATAGGACCCCTAAGTACAAAACTCTTAGCAGCAGGACTTTGCAAAGGAAGGGAGTGCCCATCAATGGGAGAATAGATGAACAAATTCATAGTAGACCAATGTAATAGAACGTCATTGAGCTATGAGAAGGGATGAAGGGAATGGTTTCCAAGAAACCTTGAAAGACTTGTGGAAACTGATGCAGAGTGAAGTGAACAGGACCTGAAGGATAATTTATACTCTAACAACAACATCACAAAAAGGAACAATTTTCAAAGAACCCTCAGCAATTCAAAGTCCAGCCACAATTCCAAAGGACTGATAACGATGAATGCAGCTCACCTCCTGCTAGAGGAATAACGAGGTCAAGATGCAGAGTGAGGCACGAGTTTCTGGAAATGGCCAGCATGGGAATTTTTTACGTGTGACTATGGGTGTTTGTGATGAGGTTCTGTGTTTCTTAGGCAAGGGAAAGAAAAAAGTGATGCTTTGCAATAGAAATAATAATAATAATTATAAGAAAGAGGAAGAAGGGGGAAAAGAAGATCAGAAGGTGAGGTGGGAGAAAGGGTGAAAGGTATCATGTCCAAAACATAAAAAGATTGTGAAAAGTAAGCCCTCATTGGCCCCGTGAAGCCCCCAAATAAAGAAAGATTTTCATGGTTGATTACTGTACCTTTAGGTCAATTTCCAATGATCTAGTTTTCATAGATCCATATTCATGGTTTTTTAAAAGTTAATTTCAACAAAAATCCTTCACATTCAAATATTCAAATGCAACATTTATATCTCAAACTGACCTACTTGAGGGAAATGAAAAGAATAAACCAGGGCTTAATTAACAATCAAGCTCTAACTATGTTCTCCTTTCTTTCCATTTAAAGAGCTTCCACGCAGAGGTCGACCTTTCTCAAAGGGTAGGTGTTCTTAGCTAATACTTGAATTTCCTACCCTCTATATATAACAAGCCTGTGGGAAATTGTTCAGAATTCTTAAAAATGAAAGCCAGTTGTGAAGCTTCAGTCTTGAGAGAGGATGTGGAGGGAGAATATTCTCCTAATTGATGACTTGTTTCCGTGAAGGTTCCTTTCTCCTTCCCCCACCTCATCTCCCATTGGTTCAGGGTGCCTGCCTCCACCTCCAGTTCTCAGGAGCGTCATGCTGCCCTGTTTGTCTAGAGGTGGTTTAGGGCCATTCTAGGTCTTTGAGGTTGACCTCGTCAGCCCCCAGACAACGGGGAACTGAGACTCCCAGAGCAGTGGAGGCTTAGGGTTCTGGGCTCTCAGATTCAGAGTGAGAAAGGACCATGGTTTCAGCTTATCTGGCATCCTCCTTTCCCATATGAGGTTCTTGAGAGCCAGGGAGATGCTGAAAGTTCTGAAACGGAATTATAGCAGCAGCAGCAGCAGCAGCGGCAGTAGCCGTAACAGCGGTAATAACTGGCGTCTATATAACACGTTAAAGTTTGCAGAGCACTCAGAATGTTAATTTGTGATCCTCACAACTATCCTGTAAAGTGACTGCTATTATAATCCCCATTGTACAGAGGAGGATTCAGGGGAAGAGACTAAATGACTTACCCAGGGTCACACAACTGGGATGTGTCAGAGGTGGGATTTGAACTCAGGTCTTCCTGACTCCAGACCCAGTCTTCTTTTCAATGCCTCCATCTCCCCAGGAGTGGGAATCTGGCTCTTCTGAATCCAAATCCTTTGTTCTGTCCTCTCCAGCCACATGGCTTCATGTCCCCTTTTTGAGGGTTCAGAAGCCAGTTCTAGCCTGCCTGAGTTTTTAGTTTTACTGATTGTCCTTTGGGAAGGTCAAGCTGTTGGGTGGCCAGGAGAAGAGTCAGCCAGAAAGAGGCCAGAGTAGCCTCAGCTGTGCCAGATGACTTGGGGTGCAGCAGAGTCATTAAGCCGATGCTCTTTTTTCAGTGGGAAGGGGGAGGGTCCCCTAAAGATTTCATTGACAGAAATGTATCTCTCACCTATCATTTATAGGGCTATGCTGGAGCCTTTGAGTCACACATCAAGTTAAGTGTCAGAGACAGGACTGGAGCCTCCTGTCTCCAGGGCCAGCCCTGTATCACCACTGTGCCATCCTGTCTGCATGTGACTGTGGAGGAAGGTGGGGGTATTTATATGTCAGGGACATAATACCTGACATTTAGATAAGGCATGTGAGGAGGGAAGAGATGGTTTTTATCAATAATATGCCAGTGGAACCGCATTCACAAAGCTCACAGAAAGCTGGGGAGAGCCTGCTGTACAAGATCCATGGTTTTTATTGTCTTTTGCTTAATAATTAAAAATAAACATTTGATTTTGTAGACAAAACATGTCTTAAAGTTACCAACAAGGTGACTTCCATGCAAAATGTCAAAGTTGTATAAGATTCTTCATAAGATACAACAGCCAGGTGTTCTGGAGCAGGTAAGAGTGTTGGACTTGAGAAGAAGACCTGAGTTCCAATCTGACCTCTGTCACTAGATGTATGACTTTATACAAATAACTTAACTGTGCTTGGCTTCACTTTCCTCATTTGTTAAATAGGGATGATAATACTATCTACCTCCCAGGGTTGTTCTGAGAATCAGATGAGACAATATTGTTAAGTGTTGGCCAACAGTAAAACACTGTGTGAATGCTGCTACTGGTGATGAGGTGATGGTGATGATGGTGATGGTGATGATGATGATGGTGATGGTGATGATGATGATGGTGATGATGGTGGTGATGGTGGTGATGGTGATGTTGAGATTGATGTTGATGATACAACAGAGACAACCTTGTTCAGTGAGCCCATGACTATTGCTATAAGGCAAGGTGTATCAGGAAGAAATATGTTCCCCAAAGGTGCGTCCCATTGTCATGGGGGGTATTAATTCAGACTCCAAGTCAAAGAGAGATTTTTTTTAACCAATAGTAACATTTTCTAGTTTTTCCTGTTTGTGTATGACATTGTCCTTATTTCATCAAGCCCCGTGAGAAACTCATATTCATTCAAATAATTTTTCCCTAACTATCCACTAAGAAATACCAAGTAGATAGTAAACGTTTATTGCCCCAGCTAGGTACAGTTGGATTACTTTTATAACTATAACTATAACTATATATATATATATATATATATATATATATATTGAGCAAGAACTGCAAATGGGTCACAAGTTAGAATCAGAAACTAAGAGGAAGAGAAGGAAATAGATTCCCATATTGTCTTTGGGAAATTGATATGTTCTGTTAATGACCATAAGCTTCACTCTCAAAGTCCCATTCCCTTAATGGGCACATTCCAACAATTCATATTTCAGGATATACAAAATCAATAAAAGGTGATTTGGGTAGAGGGGTACACAAATGAGTCTTTGTGTAGAAGGTGGTACATGAGCTGAGCCTTTAAGGAAAGCAGGATTTGGGGAAGTGGAGGGGAGGAGGGAGTAGTATCCTAAACGTGGGCACAGCCAGTGAAAAAGAAAGAAATGGAAGATGGAGTTCTGAGGAGGAAGAATATCCCCAGGTGGGATAGACTGTTGTCAGTGTGGCTCAGATTGGCTTATGAAGGACTTTGAGAGACAGGAAGTAATAGGGAGCTACTGCCCTTTATTGAGTAAGTGGTGACATGGTGAGAGCAGCAGTTTAGGGAAATCTTTTTAGTAACTTTGTAAAGAATATGTTAGAGTGGATGGAGGCATAAGGAAAGGAGACCAAGTCAGAGTCTACTGCCTTAGTCCAGGAAAGAGGTGAAGCTATGAAATAGAGTGGTGATTGTGTGATGGAAAAGAATGGGATGGAGGTGAGAACTACTGCCCAACTAGGGATGGTGAGATTGGACCAGCGATCAGCCACAGCCATGTGGGGTGAGGAAGAGAGAGGGACTCAGGATGGCACCAAGTTCGTGAAGCTGAGTGACCAGAGGGGAGGTGGTGCCTTCGACAAAGAAGGGCACATCAGAACAAAAGTGAATGGGACGGTCAAGACCATGGTTTGTCTTTTGGACTTGGGATGAAAATGCCTCCGAGGCGTCCATCTGAGTAGTGAGTGTGCAGAGTCTATAAAGCCTTTCAGAGACCTTGCCCTATTTCATTGTCACACAAACTGTGAGAGCACAAGACACAGGAACCACCCTTCCTACTTTACAGGATGAAAGAAGCAAAGGCAGACTTGAGTTTGGAATCTTGCCTCAGTCATTCATAACTATGAGACCAGGGTAGGTCACCTAACGTCTAGGTAGGACTGTCCTAACCTCTCAGCCTCAGTTTCTTTATCTCTAAGTTGGGACTAATAATAGTCCCTAGAACCCAGCGTTATGGTGAGAATCAAAGGAGATGACTCTGTAAAACCTTTTGTAAAAAGTGCTAACGTGAGGTCTTCGTAGTCTAGTCACTCCAAAGACGCTAAATGCGCGCGAGGTGTGTCAGTAATCCCTCTAAAGGCTGGGCATGCCGAGGAAGGGAAAAGCATAGTCTCTGTCCCGAAGGAGCTCCCAGTCTATGGGAGTCGATACACAAAGAACTCCATCCGTAAGAGATAAACGCGGTGTCTACAGTGTAAAAGAAGGTGATCACATAACCTCAGTGGAGGGCTGAGGACAGGGGAAGAAGGTAGGCAGAAAGTCAGGGGGAGGGGACCATGGAGTAAGTGGAGGGAAGCAAACTGCAGACACTGAATGAGGCCGATTGTACAGTGTTAAAAGGGCTGTGGTTGTACACATCCAAATGTGTGGGGTTTAGCCCAACAGCATCTCTGGGATGGAAAAATGGAAAGGGGACGGGTCCCCAAATCCTCCAAATGTAAGGTGCCCAGCTCTGGAGCTTGGAGCCCTGCAGCTGGAGCCTGCAAATGGTGCATTCATTTGTCACTTTTCTGTGCAAAGGTTAAGATTTGTTTTATGGGACGCGGGCTGAATTTTTCTTTCTCACCCCACCCCCACCCCAAACTGTGAATTTCAGTGGCAGGGGGAAAGGGAAGGCCCCACTGATCTTGTTTGTGTTGAGTAAAGTTCTGAGAATAGAACACTGTTTAGCCATCTAGGAAAAGAAAGCCAGACCTATGGAAATCAGAATTTTCAAAACAGATACACCAGGGAGTAATTATTCACATCGACAAAAGGTTCTGCCAAAAGGTTCCTTTAAATAGCAAGCTTGCCTGCTGGCATATCTCAAACACGTTTCTATGTTTTAGGAAAAAGGGCTGAATTTTTAAAAAATCAATTAACACACACTTTGTCAGGAATATAACTATTGTGCAGGGTGAAGCATGCCAGAAAGTCAGGCCTTGTGAGCTTTGGGGGGTGAGGGCGGCACAAATAGGATGGGCTGATCATTTCCAAGTGGGCAGAGGTCCAGCTGGGACGTGCTGAGGAAAGGCAGGCATGGGGTTCTAGGCACCTGCTGTTGTGGGGAGGAACAGGTTAGGGCAGAGCAGTGTTCTGCTGTATATTTGTGAGGGATGATGGAAGAGGGAGGTGGGGAGATCATTGATTAACAGAGCTGTGCAGGCGTGGAGGTTTCTTATTTCTCTGGCTTAGGGATTAAAACCAAGCTGGCACTTTTGCAACACTGAGTTTTTGATCCCTGGTTTTGTTTCACAGACTCCCTGATTCTCAGAATTGGAAGGGATCTCAGAGGGTACCAAGACCAGGGAACCTTAAGCTGGGGTTCACTGATAGGCTGGCTGGGTGCAGCCTGTGAGCTGTCTATGGAGTTTAGGAGGTCCATGAGGTTAGATTTGGAAAAATACATCTTTGTTTTCAATAACTTTGGTTTCCTTTTCATACTAGATTTTTAATTTTACTCATTTAGAAGCATTAATAATGAAAGAAGGTTCACTGGGTCCTACACAAGGGGTCCATCACACACACACACACACACACACACACACACACACACACACACACACACATGAAGAGCCCCTGGACTTCACCTGTCCACCCACACCTACAGCACCATACATCCCCAGCTACTTGAATACCTCTGGCGAAGGCAAACTCAGTATCAGGGTATTTGGGGACACCTATAAAGGTTTTCCTTTCATGAAATCAAAATTTGCCTCTGCAGCTTCCACCCATTTCCCTCTGGGGCCAACACTATTTCATATGACAACCTTTCACCTAGTTGAAGATATTGTGCCCCTCCCCCCATCTAATCTCCTCAAGGCTCAATATCCTTACTCCCTTCAAAGGCTCCTCATAAAGCATGGTCTAACATACTTTCGCCATCCTGATTACCCTCTTCGGGATGCTTTGAAGTTTATTTGCACCCTTCCTAATCCTAAGACGGTGTACCCCAAACCCAGCACTCCAAATGTGGATGGACCAAGGGGAACCCAGTACAACTATCCCTTCCAGACCTGGAAAGATCAGACCAAATCCTGCCACTGAACCCAGAGAGGTTGGTTCTGCCTCCTCCAAAATGCTTCTGCAGCTGGCCACTGGCACTGCCACTGCCCTTGTGGTACAAAATACAATGACATTGACTCCTTGGACTGTCTTCTCAGAGTTATGCTGAAAAATGCATGAAAGGAAATTTAAAAAATTACAAATGCAACCAATTCACATTGAAATACAATTATCTATATCTATCTGTCTATGTTTTGATATCTATCTTTCTAGATATTTTATAAAGATAGACATCAGTACTAATATAGATATAGAACCCATATGGGTTATACACAGATATCTAGAACCAGTAATATGTGGGCAGTTATGGTAGCTGTACAAGGAACCTTGACCTTGGAGTCAGAGGATCCGACTGGGAATCTCAAATCTTTCTCTTATGACCCTGGTAACTCTGGGGAGGCCATCTCATCTCCCCTAGCCTCAGTTTCCCCATTTGTAACATGAGAGGGGTAGACATGATGATCTCTATTGCCCTGTTTCACTTAAACAACTATCATATTTCTATTTTTTTTTCCTAATAGAACAAAGGAAGAAAAAGAGGGCAAATTTTAAAGGGGGTATCAGAAGAAACATCAGGGGAATCCAGTTTCATCTTCTATAAGCTAGAGTAGCAGGTCCTCACCAAGGCTGGAAAGGGGGAAAAAATTGTCATTATAATTCACTTTCTATAGCACTTTAAAATTTAACAAAGCACCACCCAGTGAGGTAGATAGTTGGAATATTATTCTCCCCATTTTGCAATTGAATAGTTTGAATCTCAGAAAAGTTAAATGACTTAATAATAATAAAAGCTAGTGTTTCAATTGTATTTTATGGTTTTACAAACATTATCTCATTTGATCATCACAGCAACCTTAAGAATTAGGACTATTATTGTCTTCAATTTACAGATTGAGGAAACTGAGACTGGGTGGGGCCATGTGTCCAGGGTCAGAATAGCTAGCCATCATCTGAAACAGGTTTTGAACTGCTCACTCCAAATTCAGTGAACTAACCACTGCACCACCTGTCTGGCTAGTCCTGTAAGGTTCTTTGGAGCTGGTATGTCTCCCTTTTTCATTTGCGCCCCAGTGCCTACCATGGTGTCCAGTGTAAAGTAGACATTTAGTATTTTTCTGATTGCTCATATTTAGAAGGCAGGGACAGGATCCTAGTATTTAGGACCCTGTGCCTAGTGCCTTATACTCATATTTGACTAATTTCCTCATTAAATAAAAAGAAAGTAAGTAATAGAAAAAAGAGAAACTAAAAAGGTAGGACCGTTCACCCAAAAGAGAAGAGAATAAGCAGGACCGTTCTTAGTTGACTATGTCAAATGGCGCACTGCTGAGAAAATGATGGATTTGGGGTTGGAGGACCCAGGTCTGCATTTGATTCTCTACCTGTGATGTGTATGACCTTGGGCAAGTCACTGCCATGGGGCCCCAGCTATAAAATGTGGGTCCAAAATGACATGATTTCCAGTATCTGTTCCAGCTCTGAACTATGATCCTATGAGACTTAAATGCTTTGCAGTAAAGAAAAGGCTGGGGGTCTTAGAGGGGGGGAGTGGAGGGAAAGAAATGGAGAAGAGGGGAGGGTCAGGGCAGTGAGGAAAAGAATTAAACAAGTGCACCCTGTAGGGAGCCCCTGAGCCCATGCTTAGCTCTCCATGTTGACTAAGAGAATGACAACTACTTTGGAAATTAAAGAAGCTTTCCCTTCTCCCACTCTCCTAATAGTCTGGATCGAGTTAACACCCTCTGGTGTTAAAGATTTAATGAATAGTTCCCTCCAGCCTGCCTGCAATTCTCACAGTTGTTCCAGGATTCCCTTTGGGACTTGTGGATGCAAGGAAATGATCTTGTATTTGTTGAGGTTCACATGTCTCCACATTCCTGCTCCACAGCTAGACTGCAGCTTCTGCAGCAGAAGGGCCCTTTCTCACTTCTTCTTGTATCTCCCTTCCTCCCAAGCTTCCCACAAGAAAATGAGCAGGTGAACAAGGAGGTTCGAATGGCCCCACATGAAAGCCACCTTTGCCTCTGACATGGCGGCACTGTAACTTTCTTAGTCTTCTCCATGATAGATTCAGGCTCCAGCAGAAAATAGCTCCTGTCTTCCAAGTAGGTCTCAGGGAAATACATTCATATGCTGGAGGAAGTGATTTAAATAGAGCTCCTTGGGAGAAGAGAAACTAGTTGAGAGTTTTTAGAGGTTACCACAAATCCATATGTTATTGCATTAGTCTGAATAGAATTTCCAATTCAGTTCAAGGACTATTCACTCACTTCTGATATCTCTTTTATCACAAACTAAATTAAATGAAGTAAAAGGTGAATTAACCAAATGGAGTGGCCTGTGCCTGATTCTGTGGGTAGAGTAGAGACAAAAAAAATGGTCTTGGGGTCAGAAGATAGGGTTTCTAATCCGAGCTCTGGCGTCGATTATCTGTGTGACCTTATGTAATCACCATCCTCCCTGAGCCTCTCAGCTGCCTCTGGAGACTGGAAGTGCCTAGCCCATGGGGCTGCAGAGGAAACAGCTTTAGGAATCCTAGAGGGCCATTCTTCAGGCACAAAGCTCCATCTCCTCCCATCCCCCAGCTGGAGGGAATGCTGGTTGCCTTCAAATAGCACCTTCTGTTGGTCTCCGCCCCACCCCAGACATCCCACGACTGTCTTGTATCTGCCCTGTATATGTCATCCAAGTAACCATCTCTATGTGTACAAATTGTCTCTTCTCTTAGAATCTAAGCTTCTGGAGGGCAAGGACTGTTCCGAGTTTGTCCTCATACTCCCAAGTGCCTGATACTATTAGGCTGACGACTGATTCTTTCATTTATTCCCTCTCACACTTCCTCAGTGTCTCCAACTGAAACTTTTTGTGGATGAATTGAATCTGCCATTCTAAGTCCCCCTCCTCCCTTTCCAAAGAGCGTGAGTGATCTTCAAAGGCTTCCAGTGCAGGAAAGAATGAATGTTTACATTCACTGGCTGGCCTTATCAAGTGATTGTCTCTCCTCTTGAGGACACCTCCAGGAACCACTGGACAGGGGCCGGGTCTTCTTAATGCTACCTCCATCATGTTTCTCATGCCAGTCTTCATCTCTCCACTCCTGGTACCCATTCTAATTCTTTTTTTTTAACTTTTTAAATTTACTTTTAGTTTACAACATTCAGTTCCACAAGCTTTTGAGTTCCAAATTTTCTCCCCCTCCTCTGCTATGGTGGCATGCAATCCAATACAGGCTTTACCAATATCTTCACATTAAACATTAGTCCAGTTGTAAAGCAGAATTATGATCAGTGGAATGAACAAGAAGAAAGAAAACAAAACAAAAAAGAGAGAAAGCAAATAGTTCAGACTCCATAATTCTTTCTCTGGATGTGGATAGCCATTTCTATCATGAGTCTTTTGGAATTGTCTTATAATGTTGCATTGCTGAGAGGAGCCCAGTCCATCAAAGTCAGTCACCACAGATATATGTGTTTAAAATTGTGTACAAATTTCTCCTGGTTCTGCTCCCCTCACTCAGCATCAGTTTCTATAAGTCTCTCCAGGTAATTATGAAGTCAGTCTGCTCCTCATTTCTTTTAGCACAATAGCATTCCATTACATTCATATACCACAACTTGTTCATCTGTTCCCCAATTGGTGGGCATCCCCTTGATTTCCAATTCTTTGCCACCACAAAAAGAGCTGCTATAAATATTTTTGTACATACGGGTCTTTTTCCTACTTGTATGATCTCTTTGGGATACAGCCCTGGAAGTGGTATTTCTCTGTCAAACAGGATGCACATTTTTATAGCCCTTTGGACATAGTTCCAAATTGCTCTCCAGAATAGTTGGATCAGTTCACAACTCCACCAACAATGCATTAGTGTTCCAATTGCCCCACATCTTCTCCAGAATTTATCATTTTCCTGTTTTATAATGTTAGCCAATCTGACCAGTGAGATGTGGCACCTCGGGGTTATTTTGATTTGTATTTCTCTAATCAATACTGATTTAGAGCATTTTTTCATAGGATTATAGATACCTTTTATGCCTTCTTCTGAAAACTGCCTGTTCATATCCTTTCTCCATTTATCAACTGGGGAATGACTTGTATTCTTATATATTTGACTCAGTTCTCTGTATATTTTAGAAATGAGGCCTTTGGGGCGGCTAGGTGGTGCAGTGAGTAAGAACACCGGACACAGAGTTGGGAGGACCTGAGTTCGGTTCCGGCCTCAGACACTTAATACCCACCCAAAAAGTAACTAGCCGTGTAAGCTTGGTTTACTTTAACCTTAACCCCAATTGCCCTCCAAAAAGGCAAAAAGAAAGAGAAAGAAATGAGGCCTTTATCAGAGACATTGATTGTAAAAATTCTCTCCCAATTTTCTGCTTCCCTCCTACTCTTGACTACTTTGGCTTTGTTTACACAAAAAAACTTTTTAATTTAATATAATCAAAATGATCCATTTTGCATTTAGTAATGCTCTGTATCTCTTATGTGGGCAGAAATTCTTCCCTTCTTTATAAATCTAACAGATAAACTACTCCTTGCTCTCCCAGTCTTTATATCTAGATGATGTACCCATTTAGATTTTATTTTGGTATACAGTGTAAGATATTGGTCTATGCCCAGTTTCTGCCATACTATTTTCCAGCTTTCCCAATAGGGTTTTTTTTGGTCAAATGGTAAATTCTTATCCCAGAAGCTAGGGTCTTTGGGTTTGTCAAACAGCATATTGCTTTAGTCATTCTCTGCTGTGTCTCAAGTACCTAATCTATTCCACTGATCCACTCTTCTATTTCTCAGCCAGTACCAAGTAATTTTGATAACTGCTGCTTTATAATACAGTTTAAAATCTGGTATGGCTAGACCACCTTTCCTACCATTTCTTTTTATTAATTCCCTTTATATTCT